>NC_072732.1:51414052-51783400 GCF_026930045.1 Uloborus diversus
ATATTAACATTCAATTGTCACAAAGTTCTACTCTTGTTCAAGCTATCAATTTCGGAAAGCAGCACAATGAAGTCTTTTCTTTCTTAACACCAGGGGGTGCCTACAGGAAGCGGGGGGGGGGGGGGATATTGGCGATAGTTACGCCATCAAGATTTTTTTGCGGGGGGGGGTAATTTTATTTATTTATTTAAATTTATTTATTGATTTATTTTTGATTCAAACTACTTACTTTATTTTTATTTTATTTCATTTAAATTTCATTTCATTTATTTCATAATTTTGTGTGTATGTGCGTGTGTGTGTTATTGCTGTAGAAAAAACTTTTCGAACAAAATAATAATAATAATAATAATTAAAAAAAAAAATAAATAATTTAAAAAATATTTTTAAAGAATGAGTAAAATAAAAAAAAAGACTAGAAATAAAAAAATAAAAAAGGACAATCGGGTTGAGAAAAATTGAGGGGAGGGTGGGAGATTTGCAACATTGAACTTGGGGGAAGGGGGAGAGATGACCACCCCTGACTTAATACTGCTGTCTGATTTTGATTTACAGATTGATCTGTTAAAAGTTTTAATAACTAATTATTTTCAGCTGTTTGAACATTATATTTTACCAACCAAACCAAAAAAAAAAGAAAAAAACTAAAAGTACAAGATTTCAAGCTGTAATCTTTTTTATTCATTACTTTTATTACCTACTTGTTCATTGACTAACAATATTCTACTTTTAGTTTCTCCTTTCACACTTTTGAGGCCCATCTAATATCACTTCGTCATTTTTTTTTTAATTTACAAATTTTTGCTTCAGATTTTAACTGTTTTTGAGGTAATCAGTTTCTGTTTGCCATAGTCAATTTTATCTGTTTAATTTTACTACAATGGAATTACTTTTTTTTTCTTTCTTAATAATTTTTATCTTTCTCCTCACGAACTGGAAATAGATTTCAAAAACTATTCCGTTTCTTCATTATTAGGTGAATTCCAGGGAAAAGGCAACATGACATTTGAATTTTATAATACATAATATTCTGTCACTTGCCATATACCTTTCTCTTCAGAAATAAGTGAACTTATTGAATCTTAACCTGTTTTTCCCAAATAGTTTAATGACTTTCAGAAAATCAAGGGCAAAATCAAGTTATCTGTTTGTATTTGTAAAGAGCAAAAAATCTCTTTTTTGTTACAGACTGTAATTTCAATAAACTTGTTATCAGCATATAATATTTAGGTTAACTTTTATCTTTTAAATGTCTACACTGTTAAAAAAAACCTGAAAATTCAGGTAGTTTTCTGACTGATTTTAACAGAATATTTCCGTAATAGCTTCAAAACGTATTTTTTCCTTACAAAAACAGAAATATCACGAAAGAAAATAACGAAAACGGAATTTTTCCATTTTTAGGGTTGCCGAATGCTGAACTTTGTTAGTATTCTGATTAGCCTTTCAGTTATGTTAAACGTCACTTTTTGATTATGCTTATTAAATCGCACTGTTACATGTTGTTAATTAAAAGCTTATTTAGATAACATCTCAGATATTGTAAACAAAATAGATAGCTTGCTATTTCATGTCTGGAGAGTAATATACTCGTATGTCGAAATTGTTTTTACTCCTTTAGGCTTTGTAGGTTTGGAAAAAATGATCGCGCCATTTTCAGACAGGCAGATGTGTTTTGATCCCCCCGGTGATTTGTTGTGGATTTTACTGAGTCAGTATCAGAATATTATTGCGGTGTATTATTTTGCTCAATACTTCGAAATTCTATTCGTTAGACGACGTTCGTCGTCGTCGACGACAATTCTACTCGTTAGTCATATTGTGTGTTCTAGCGGTGAGAATAGTTTTAGGATCTCGTGTTATCCATTTAAAATAAAGGCTATTTATTGGATTACTTGTATCCAGATGCAATGGAGATACTTAAATTTAGCACCGCTGGTCACATGTAAGTATTGTTGAATATCTTTGTATATGTTAATATACAAATGTATTTTTCTTGTTAATATGCATTTGATAGAACTCCGATGGTAGCTGATTTAGAATTTATAGAACTATTATAAAGTTATTGTTTTTGCTCCAACGCATTGTATTCTTTTGAAAATCATTAAAACATTAAATGCCAACATTTCGTATCAACCGGAGATTATCGTGGTTGCGAGCAAGACAGAAAAAAATCACTCAGTTTTTTTTTTTTTTTTGGCTGATTGAAAGTAAACATTTTAAATCTCTAAATAAAAGTATTTCTTGCTGTTATATTTTTTGCGAAAAGGCATAGTAGATTGTCAATCTTTGAAAATACGATTAAAATTTTGACAAGAATAAGTTTTCTTGACTACTTAGAAATCTGGAAACATTCATTACTCCTTTCGGGATTTCATTTCTAATAATAAATATAAATTACTTAATTTATTTTATTAGGATCTTATCCAACAACTTATTTGAGATTATTGCAAGTTTCTTGTAAAAACATTTCGGGTAAAACGAACTGATTGATATGTTTAGCCTATGTATAATGATTATGCACTAAAAATCTATATTGCTATTCCAATGAGTGAAAAATGCGGAAATCATTTGGGGGGGGGGGGTATACATCATCTGAGCCAAAAATTCTTCACGTGTATGTCAATGATTCTGCTTTTAAACACAGTAAATTGGTATACTCTCCAATCAGGTATATTATTCCATGATAAAGTCAACAGGTTTTTAGTGGTATTTTATTTGACTCATTCTTCAAATAAAAATATTCTATTTTTCATGTATGCTTTTCCATGCCACCCCAGACAATGTACGACGAAGAGAATATCGAACAGTATCAGCAGGGACAATTGGTGTCATAATCAAATCCATCAATTTTTCTGCTTGTACTATTTGATTAATTTGATTCATCTGAAGGTGTATGGTAGGTAAGTTACAAGCAAAATTTTCACTTAAAATATATTTTAGTAATAAATACAAATTAAAAAATAATAGTTTTTGAATGGTTATCTATTTTTCTATAATACATATATCATTTTAAAGATAGAATAAAAAAACGAGAATGAAATTTCAGTAAAATATGTGAAAATGAAAAACGAAAAAATAGCGCAACGAAAAATCAAGAAACGAAAGTTCTGTAAAGACACAGAAAATTTAAAAACGGAAAAATAGATCAACGGAAAGAAGAGAAATGGAATTTTCGTTAAATCACGGAAAATTTATAAATGGATGAACAGAACTAAACGGAGAAATGAGAAATGGAACTTCTGTTAAGTCACGGAAAATAATTTAACGGAAACGTAATATTTACGGCAACTTTGCTGCCGGTACTTTATCCGTTATTTTCAGGAAATTTTTTTAACAGTGTAGTTAAACTTTTTGGTAAGTAATTTAAAATTTCTTTTTATTCAATCATGAAATATGTCCATTACTAAGGTGACAATTTGATGTCCTTCCGTTACCAAAATACTACATCTCAGTTAGTTCACCAAGAACCTATCGGGTATAGAAACTAATATTTTATTGTACAAAGCAGAACAATGCCCCTCGTCAAGGAGGCATAGTTATAGTTTTAATGGATATTTAATTTATATGGTTTTTAATAATAACGGAAGGACATTTAACTATTAGCTAATATTTTATAATGCTAGTATAAAACAAACTATTGTTTAAAGTTAGTAGTCACATTTAAAACATATATAAGTAATTGTTGCACAAAAATTATGTGTGCCTTTATTTAAAAAAAGAACTTTTATGTAATTTAAAAAAAAAATGTTTCGTGGTTTTTTTTTCTGTTGTGTGTGATGAAAATCTTGAAAACTACACTTGAAAACTCCTAAGCATGTGAAAATTATTATGGTATGACATGTTTGTGATATGACAAGCCAATTCAAGCAGAAACATATGCTTAAAAACTTGAAATTTATATTGGAAAATACAATATTGAAACTGCTTTAAGATTTGTTGCCACAAGTCACTCACAGGAAAGAACTGTTGAGAGCACTGATTTAACCGTTAAACGCACTGCGAAGAGATCAGTAAATTCATCCATCAAGTTTCAAAAAGATCCATTCTCATCCTGAAACGCAAAATATGCACTATTTGAATCCTGTAACAAGTTATGTTATTCAATATAGTAAGTACTTCAACAAATCGAACGAGATTGCACTTCAAAGTCAACAAGCTCTCAGTTATAAATAATGTTAAAAATGAAGATACTGCTGAATCAAAAACACGAAATCATAAGAATATGCCAAAGGATTAATTAACGTTTGGACAAATTTCGTTAGTTGGATGGAAGGCGAAGAATTTAACAAAGAGCATTGTTGGACAGGTACTTCATATAGAAGATGAATAGAAATAACTTGTTTGAGAATGCATAATAATGTGGGAATGATCTTTGTATTCCCTGAGAAAGAAGATAAATTTTCTGCGGATTATATGATAAAATTATTGAGTATTTAAAGAATTCAGAATTGCAACAGATGGCTCAGGCATTAGATATCATTATTGTTTTAGACTGCTGTATTAGCAGAATAAATGTTTGTAAGTTGAAGTTTTCCAAGTTTAGTTGTTTAGGACTTCTTGTCCTTCCGTTACTATGCTTTCATTACCCTTAACAAATACATAATTCATATGCTTCAAATAATTATTTTTTTAAACTAGAGATGGAATTTTAATAACTGAACACTCATGTATGTGGTCTAATTTTTGTAGAATTTTCCCTTTTATAGTTTACTGAACTTTTGGGGAGAACATTATAGCGTGAAAATAATGTCGCAAAAATGTCCTTCCGTTACCATTTTTTAAATTTGATTTAAAAAAAAAGTTACTAATGAAAAAATCTCGGCTTTGACTTTTTTAAAAACTAACTATGATGTGCATAAAAGTCTATGCATCAGTTTTTGAAAAAATATGTACTTTGATATGCCCACAGACAGAAATGCATCGATTTTTTTGTAAAACTGTCCTTCCGTTACCGCTGGAATTCATCATTAATTTCCTGCGCACTAAACTAAAATAATACAAAGAAGAAAATTTTCTTTTCTTCTATTATAAACAATTCAAATAGTAATTAAAAATGTTAATTTTCTTTTTCAACGCATTTCGTGCCATGAATAATAATAAAAGGATATTGCACACGATAATTTGCACTCAAAAACTTTCTTTTGTTTTCTAAATGGCACTGCACTCGGATCAAAAAAGATAGATAATTGTTTTTCTTGAATTTAAACAAGATTGAAACTATATTTGAACATGTAAGCTCCTACATACTCCTTTGTACACAAAACGTTTACATTTAATATTTTCAACTTTGATGTCTAACATTTTCAAGATTCTTCCACTGTAAAATGCAGATATACCTATTTAGTTAAACTGCAGCAATATCGCAGACTGTGTGTAGTTATGTCTTCTTTTTTTAAAAGAAAATATGAGTATTTCGTACTAAAGTGTGCAGCATTCGCAGCACAGGATGATATCCTTCACCCGATCCGTCGGTGTCTTAATAAGAACACCGGAGTCCTAAGAAAGCCAATCATAGCCTTATCGGACTACAATCTACTTTTCTGGAGTTATCAAATCGAAGGAAAAATAACGGTGCGCAGCGACGTTTTTCGTTTCGAGTCCGGCAACTACATAAATTAGGCATTCTAGAACAATTAGCGAATTTCTCATACTAGTAAACTACAGTAAACCATGGAGAAAGACAATTTATTGTGAAATAAGATAGGGCTAGATTCTTTTGTTATAACGATTGCTTTTTCTTTTGTCTGTTGACAAAGTGCTTGTTGAAAACTCTTTATCACCAATTGGGCTTTCTGATGACGATAAAACCACTATCTAGTGAATTTTTGCTCTCCTACCTCGAAAATGGATGGGTGTCCAAATCGTTCCACACGATATTATTTGGTGCCTACCCCCCCCCCTAACTTTATTTACTGCCGCTGTTCACGTAAAAAACAAAGTTCGGAAAGATGATTTTGAGTAAATCAGCAAATAGGAATATAATTTCAATTTGAAACATTGCATTTGCCCTTCATGAAATTGTTTCTAGCTTTCTTTGTAATGTATTGATTGAAGACGTTTCTGGGAACTAAGAAAGAAGGATATTGAGACTATAAAAGTCTTAAAACCCCCAAAACTATTTTTATTCATTTATTTTATTATATTTTCGTTAATTTTTTTATTTATTTGTTTGTTTATTTGATTATTTATTTTATTTTTTATTTATTTTTATTTTTTTGAAAATTATAAAGTTTGCTTACTTTAATCTTTAAACTAAAATTCCAAAAGAATGTTTTTGTCATAAGAATCTCCATTAAAAGATGAAGTGCTATAGACAAACAATTCATTTTCAAAATGATGATTCTTTGACCTCGTATATCTTTTCCTTAACTGGCCTCATTCAGAATTTATTATCTTCATTCATACTCAGAGATTCGCCCGTAACTTTTAACATCTCCTGTCGGTCATGTACAGGAGGTGAAGCATAATGGTTGTCAGTGGGGCGGATGCAAGTGACAGCTCGTATGATGTAGAAATAATTTCGCCAAGCATGTCAAATCATCTTTTGCAGCACGTTTTTACTGAATAATTAAAAAGACATGAGAGGGGACCGTTAAAAGCCCAACACTTTATCTTTTTTTTTTTTTTTGTAACTATAGATCCTCTACATAAAAAAATCCTATAGGAGAATTTACGGCAAAGTGAAATAGCGGAGCAATACCAAATGATAAAATATTTTCAGTTTGCAACTTCACCTATCTAGCAATAGTTTATCTATGTTTTAGTATATAGTTGACTCCAGTCAAAATATAAATAGCTCTTAATATCAGGAAAAATAATAAATTATACCAGTCATTTTTAAAATATATATAGTAATATTTTGGTGTTAATTAAAAATAATTTTTGTTTCTTTAAAATAAAAAAGTTTTTGTTTTTAACCTTTTAAATATTAATTAAGATGTACTCATGTTCAGTGCAGTATGAGAAGAATGGTTATAGTACAGTGAGACACGAAAATTCTGTTAAATTTTTTATTATTAAAAAAGACAGAAATTAATTTCTTTCAAATGGTACAAAAATTGTCATTGAAATTATGATTATAAAAGTGGATGTAGAAAAAACTACGAATTTACACATTCGAGAAATAAAAACGAACTGCAATTTTGTCTCACTGGTGCAGACTGAATTACGAAACGTACATTGTAAGTAATGGCCGTCAATGTCACTAAACCATACCGATTCAATGTGTCCAAGAAACCTATCTAGCTAAGATAGTTTTTTGAGAAGAAATGTTTGTTTTCTCACGTTATCCTTGAGACATTCGGCGCCATTTTTGACCAATTACCTACTTTTAAACCTCCACTTGGAAGGAAACCCATACTTTCGCACGCGTCCCCCAAAGCAGAATTCACCCACAAATCTTACTTTCTATCTATCGACAGAACCCAGTTGTTTTCCACCATCCAAATGACATCTTCCCCAGTCTGTCTCCATATCCGTACGGCCCACATATATATACGGTTACTTCATTACTACCCAGCCTGAAATTCTCCAACCGATCTCAGCCCTAGATAAGTGGTACCTTCTTTTGGAGTTAGAAGACCCCCGGCCCAGACAAGGGGAAAGAACTCCGCCTTGAGAAGTTAGTTTAACCCTCCCTTGGGGTCATAACCTCTCTCTTCGAAGCGCTTCCCTTTTCCTGCTATGCTTTCTACGCTGAAATTCTAGCGTAGAAGTTTTCTCTACATAATGATGATGATACTTCTTGAAGGTATGTTTAGCTTTGCCGGTTGTTTTTGAACATTAGCTCATTGGTGATTTCCAAAATTTTGGGAGGAATCAATAAACGCAAAAGAAATTCTGGATTTGGTATGAAAATTGGATAATTATCTTTTGAAAAATGTTCTGAAAAGGTGTGTCTTGCTGAGTTAAATATGCAGGAATTTATAATCATAGTACCCGTGTACAAAACAAGCAGTAGCGTACACAGAAATTCCTCAAGGGGGGGGGGGGAAGGGTCCAGGATCAACGGTCTACCATTCCCATATCATACTCCAACCCACATCCAAACATATTCTTTTGATTTTATCAATTGTCGGGAACAAAAAACATTATGAAAAATGTATTTTGAATAATTACTCAGCATCATAAGGAAATGAAATAAATTTTTGAATAGCAAATCCGTAATTAAAATACCAGGCAAAGACACAAGAATGACTGTATTTATTTTTCTTCATAGTTAAAAATAAAAACGGCGAAGCAAAATCATTCTAGAACAATTTATATTCACATACAGTTCGATTTTGCAGAGGAAAAAAGAGAGAAAATAAATTTTATTTCTTTTATTTATTAAATCTGAAATTATGCTATTTTTGCCTGGAATTATTTATACAGATAATTATATGTCAATCAAAAAAAAAAAAAGAAAGAAAAAGAACTAAAAAACCATTAGAGGGGTTCTGACCCCCTGGATCCTCCCCCTGTGTGCACCACTAAAACAAGGCTTGTTTGAGGAAATGAAAGAACGCATTGAGCTTGAAAATAAACCTTTAGAGCTTATTCCAATGCACCAGGTGTAATTTCACTTTGGCGACCAATTTTCTTAATGAATGCAAGAACACTTGCTGTTTTTTGCTTACTTATGTTGAACGGAATATGACTTAAAATACAAAATTGGTAATAAGTTTGGGACAGCTTTGCAGTTAATTTGACAAAATATATTTATGCAGCAAAAGAAACAACAAAATGAAGTTATGAAACATTTATTGGCTGAGGTCAAAAAATTGCCTCAAATGGTTGCTTCTGAAACAACTATGTCATGATTATAACGTAGTGCAACATCATGATCTTTTTTTTTTAATTTCAATGAGACAGAAAACATTAAAAATCAAATTTTTAATCTTGAAAATCTTGCATATACAATCATTTAAATTTCAGTATGAGTCTGAACCAAGGTTGTAAAGTTTAATCAAAACTTCACACAAGAAAAATTGAAGCACGAAAAAAAAAAAGTTTCATTTAATTGTTATAAATATAAAAAAACTAAATTCTAAATAACTTCAGTATCACAAAGATTAATTTTCTGCCTAATATACATATATTCTAATTTTAAATAAAAATCTCGAATCTCAGCATTTGTTATCATCATTAACATGGACCAGGAATTGGATCACGGGCCGGAGCTATTTTGCCCCTTCAGCAAGAGCTCTAAATTTTCCTTCCGCCCAGATTCATCTAGCTTGTTTTTTTTTTTTTTCTTTTTCAGTCTTCTGAATAAACCTGAAAATTGAAATATTCAGTTAGTAGCCAGAAGCCAGATGAAACTTTTAATTTTAGGAGATCGTTTTTTATTAGTTATCACTTTAGTCAGGGCTTATCTCTTTTAATGTAAACGTTAAAGCAATCATAAACCAGGTCTTTGAAAGGTAAAGTGTGGATAATTTTTTTCGAATGTGAGACCTGTTAAAGCTATATTTAAGGTATTAGTTAGCCTTAAGTAAAATTTAAGGCTAACTGATACAATTTGAAAAACAAAAGATGTTTGTCAGAATGATTTTTCAAATGAAACATTTTTGTCAAAATCCATTATGTTATTGAATTTTCAATGTTCCTTTTTATAATAACAACTACAAAATCACCTGTCATACCATGACGGGTGCAAATTGCTACTTTATTCTAAAGAAATAATGTTGAATTCTGTAGTGAACAAAAACGTCAAAGCAGGGTTTTATTGAAATTAAGAAAAAGTAGATCGCCCCCCCCCCCCACGCCCCACCCGTCAGTATATGTAGTAAAACATATTTTTAATCTTAGCACATTCGAACTATTAAGTACACTGTTAAAACAAGGAGCCATTTTTTTAATTGTTTTAAAAAATAAAGAAAAATCTAAATAGATTTAAAAGCATAAAGATTCTAGATGTATTCTTCAGTTTTTGCTTCCTCAACTTGAAAAAATTGTTGTAGTAAAAAATACCCGCGGATCCATCATTTAGGAATGGACAAAAAACTAGTTCCGTAGATCAAAAATTTTTAGCGCAGCGATTAAATTGTAGATGATTGTTAAAGTAGAAATTATAAGAACTGAAGTTAAATATTCCTCTGTATTAGAGTATTTATATTTAAAATATTTTTTGTTGATTATTACTATTATTAATATTATTTTCTAAATGCACATCAGCTGTTTGTAGCGATGTCGAAATATTCCGCGTGTATTTCGTCTAAAACTTAGAAAGGAAAAAAAAGCATTTTTTTTAACGTCTTTTTAATTAATTATACGTCATACCAAGCGGAGACCTTTTACTGCCGATATAAAATATCGATTAATCTTCTTCATCGGCTATTGTATATGTGTCTCCTTCATACGCTGCGACTTTTTGTTCATTTTCCTTTTAATCTTTCTCTTCATTAAAGCAGACAATAATTCAATATAAAAATGAGTATAATATTAACTAACACAAAAGAAAAATAACATGATAACAATGAAAAATTCCTTGAATAGAAACCTTTTAGAAAAGCACAGAATAGAAGTCACATGAAATTTTAAGCATGAAAAAAGGTAAAATGTACATAGTTTTTTAATGAACGCGAAATAATACAGAACAAAGGATCATTTTTTTTACATCGGTGCCTTCAAACGCCTAGGGTTGTTATAACTTTTATCTCGTTATGGATCTTGACAGGTAACCCTGCCGGCCGAAAAAGTAGTTTCAGGAAAAAAAGGTACATAAAAATAAAATTCCATTCAGACTAATAAAGACACGGTAAATTGGAGAACTTTTTAAAAAGTAGATTCGCTTAGTTCATTTCTGGCATTTCATGGTGTATCACGTGATCTCGACAAACAAAACAATTGTTCTGGAATGATTTATAATTAAAAATTTTTTTGACGCCAATGACAATATAAATACAACTTAAGAAAATTGTTTTTCCTTATAGTGAGCTTGTCGTGACGTTTTCCCATGAAATTCTTAATAATTAATTACTAAAGTAATATAAATGATTAGCCATTTTTCTTAGAACCAGACAAGGTGTTCTAGAGTTGATGTCTGCGGAGGGTAATGGAATAACTTTTGAAAGTTTTACGAGAAAAAAAAATATTTTGCCTGTAGTTTTGAGAAGAGAGTGCATTCCTCCCATATTCAATGATGTTAAAAATGTTCTAGAATTTATAAAAAAAGAAGAAATAAATAAACATTAAATACTCAAATTTAAAAAATCATCTTCGTACAGTTTTGCTAAAGTTTGGTCCAAACAAGGAAGTTTGGGAATGTAGTGTGGGGAGGCCCACACTACTGAGGGGCTCACGGCCCGAGAAACCAAAAAATCTCTCGAAAAAAAAATATAAATAAATAATTCTCTACTCAAATTTTGAAAGTTGAAAATATTTTTACGTTTTAGCAAACATTTGAAGAAAAACAGATACTCAACACATATTCCTTTTCGTCAACGAATTTAATTCATATAAATAACTTACCAGGAGCCGCTGATCTGTGGCATTCAAACATTTTTTTTTTTTTTTGAATACAAATACAACATGTGTGGAAAGCATGAAAAATCCTCAAAGTTTTAAAATATTTTAGTGAAACTCACATCAGTTCTAAAAATTTGAAAGGTGAAAACAAAAATTTAATTTGATCAAGATATTGAAGTGCATGTTCATGTTTTCTATCTCTAATTATATAAAAAGCACACAATAACTAAAACTTAACGACGTTTAAACATGAAATTCAAAAAAAAAAAAAACGCATTCAAAGCATTCACAAAATTAGCCAGAAAGGCCGTGAAAACTGGGTGAAGCTTTTTCCGAAAAAATGTTTTGACCGGCTCAAATGAGCAAAAATCCAACAAATTTTGGTTCCCTACAGAACAAATCTAAAAGGACTTCAACATTAACACAAATGAAATAAAATTGCCTTAATTAAAGTGGCAAAATGGAATTCGTCGAAGATTTCAAGCAGTTGAAATGCAAAAAATAATCAATAAAATATTAATAAGAAAACACTCAAATCACAGAAACGTGTCTCAAACTTCTAAGAAATACGGAACGAAAGCTGGATCATTTACGAAACTAAACCGATTCCATATCATGTGAAAATCCTTTTCAAAACAAAGATCTACTGGGTATTACAGTTTTGGATTTTTAAAGCTCAAATTGAATTAAAAGATTGAATGAAATTAAATGTCTGTAAAGTTTTGAGAAACTTTTTTACTTGTTGATATAATTCATAAATAAATTGAGTACACAAAAAATCAGGAATAGAGGCCTCATATAACTACTCAAAACCTTTAAATAATAATAATAATAAGTAAATAAATAAAACATTTGAACAAATGAATTCAAAATTGAGGTAAAAATATTGAAGCAATTAAAAACAAACAACAATTAGTCGTTTGAAAAATAATTATTGGAAAGGGCGGAGGGGGAAATCTAGTGAACGGTTTGGGGTCTTCATGATTTTTTGCAGAGGGAATCAAAGTTAATTGGTCCGGGCTTGATAAATAGGGGATTTTTTTGAAACGAAAAATTCCATGTTCAAAGCAAAACACTTCTCAAGAGAAAACTCCTAATTCTTCGAGCCAAATGATAAATTCAGGCGTTAGCGAATTATTTAAACTTTCCACCCTTTGAAAATTTCTCCGATTTTAAATTGCGACATGCGATTTAAAGAAAAAAAAACATTATTAGAGGAAACCAAGTTTTTCAGCAATCACACTTTTAACTAATTTCTTTTCAAACAATGCAACACGCCCAAAACATTTATGAAGTTATGTTTACTGATTGGTATTTGCAGTAGAAATAAATAGTGCATACTTAAAGTTCTAAAAGCGGTTTTCTAAACTATGAAAGTTTAATGTTGGATCACTATAACATACATCTAACTAACACCTTTTATACGGCAACACACACCAATTATAAAACCTAAACTTGCGAGTTCTGGGGCAAGAAACCGTATTAAATTTAGATTTGAATCGATAATTATTACGTTTCTTTTTCCACATTTTTGAGGCGTGCGGTTGTTGTCGTTGGTGTGTGTAAAATGTATACATTTCTATTTTAGACTGTACTTGAATATCTAAGAAGTATACTACTTTCCGATTTAAGTCTTTTACACACGAGGCGGTTAGTGGAATCAATTTTTCAAAAACATTGCCTGTCAACTAGTTGACTGGCGTTTTTCGTTGTCTTCACACAAGGCAATTTAGTTGAATCAATGTTTCTTCTTTTGAGCCAAATTGATTCGAGGAACTCCTTTACAACGCTGTTAAAACTGAACCGAGTAGACTCTCAGCTACTGTACTCGTATGTAGAGCAAACGCTTGGCAATGTCCCGATGAGTGTAATTAACTAAAAAATTAATTACACTCATCGGGATGAGAATGGCAACGCCACAGTTGACTATCGTGTGAACAAGGACAAGCGATTCTTTCACTTTTCTACCTGGTTACAACCGCCCGTTAGAAAGTTAATTCAACTAAGTTGCTTCGTGTAAAGGAGGCAATTTAATGGAATCAACTTTTTTCTTATAATTGAAATTTGCTCTACTAGCTGCTCCATAACGCTGTGGAAATTGAATTGAGTTGACTCTCAACTAGTTTACTCGTATGTAGAGCAAAAGCTTGGCATTGTCCCGATGAGTATAATGAACTAAAAAATTGATTACACTCATCGGGATGAGGATGGTAGCGGCACAGTTGACTGTCGTGTGAAGGATGACAGGCGATTCCTTCACTTTTCTACCTGATTACACTCTGGTTACAACCGCCTCTTCGAAAGTTGATTCAACTGAGTTGCCTGGTGTGAAGGAGGCTTTAACATCAATCATTATAATTCCGTAATACATCTTTTGATTAACGATTTATGCATATGCTCGTAAATTTTACCGTCAATTTTCAAATAACCAAAGAGGAAAGCGCTTTTAGCCATTCATTTACCAAATCAGAGTAGATAGAAAAAAGTAGGCTGACGGCGAAATTTAATTTTACCAGTCACGAAAACAAATTATCAGCTTGTGCCGTCTTAAAATATGGCAAACGATTTATGTCTTTCAAGCATTTTTTTTTTCAAGATTTCTATCAGTCAAGTATTTATTAATTATGCCTTAACTTATAAAGCTTAGTTCAGAACAAGAACTCTAGGCAAATAATTAGACAGGTACGTGGGAATAAAACTCAAGAGAATATACTTAGCGGGAGAGGGGAAATGAAAGAAGAGAAAATGTATGTAAGCTTTCTTTCTTTTTATTGGCAATACAGTTTTTCTTATGCCACTAATTAACTGTCAGAGTGAAACACAAGCTTTTGTTCCGTGGACCTTTTTTTCACGATCACGCGGGATAAGCAAATGACGTCATCAGGTAATGAAAGACGTTCGGAAGAATGAGAGGTTTGTCCTAAATTCTTTCTAGGCTTGAGTTATTCGGTTTTATTTTTTTCTCTTTCATGAGAGTGTCCACATAATTATTTTGGAATCGTTGCATTTATAACTTGAATTTATGGTGGACATTGCCAGTTTTTTTATGGGACTACAAGTGGGGTTCTTTTACGCGTAATTGTTGAGCTGAATGTGGGGTCTAGGAAAAGTAATGTGAGTCATTTTTTCCTGGGAGAGGAATGTTTGTTTCGTTATCCATTTTTTCGATACGGATGTATACATATACTGCATATTGTCAGTGATTATAATTTATCTACATCAAATTAAAATCCTACTAATGGAAATAATTGTGTAATTGTTCAAATCTCGAGATATATCAGATCAACTATATTGTTAATGTGCGATTAAAAAATTCTAGTAACATATGTAAGTAGATAACTTATAAGTGAAATTAAAAACGATGTAATTATAAAACATATCATTTACAACTACATAATAACAGAAAATACCAATATTTTACCTCATTCTGTATCGATTTTACGAAATTGAAATACTACGAAATATCACTGTTAAGTACTATGGTATTACAGTCACTCGGTGCGAAGCTGTATGATTTGCTTTCTATTGAATATCGAAGAACTCTCGCCATACTTCTTAGTTCTTGCACCCTCTATTTTTCACTTATTGATCCCTTCGTAACTTTTTGCCGGGAAACCAATTCAAAATTGAAGAAGATGTCAAAACGGAACTACGGTTGTTTTTCGCGTCCGAAGACAAGACGTTCTTTAGAAATGGAATTTATAAATTTCCATCACGCTAGCGAGAAGTCATAAGCAACGATGGAAATCACATCGTTTGGTAAATACAGTCTCGACTCCCGCTACAACGCGATCCGACTTACGCGAAATGGCTATAACGCGATTTTTTCCACAGTAAAGAATTTCAAACCAGCGCAAATTCCTCGCCTGTAACATGAAAATTTTCGGAAGGGAATCGAGGTGTGTAAGTTTTCGCTTTGTTATGGGCTGCTTTTTTTTTTCTTCCCCCCCCCCCCCCCGTGAATGAACCTTCATACCTTTAGCATCACTGAGAGCGGAAGTACTCACACCGTGCTGGTCTGAACATCTCTTTTACAAATAACTACTTATCATTTTCAATTTTTGAGCAATCAATTGCTTTCATTTGACTGTTTTAATGTCCTATGATTTTATTTTCCCGCAAGCACCCTCTGCAGCATCACCGTCGACCGGCTCCTCACGATGCTGCTCCTATAGCGAAAACCATCTCCAGGTTGCATCCATGTCCTGCACACACGCGCATACATACACAACTACACACACGCGCATACATACACAAATACACACACACGCACACACACATATACACACACACAAACACATACACACACAAACACATACACACCTACACACACAAACACATACACACAGACACAAACACATATGCCTACACACATACACATATCCTCCCCCCCACACACACGTTCATACACACAACTACCCACACACTTATGCCTGCACACAGACACAAACACACATGCCTACACACACATACCCCCTACAGATAAACACAAATGACCCCCACACATAAACACATACACCTACATACGCACACTCGTGATTGCGAAAACCATAATTTGAATTCAAGATGTCAAAATTCAAATTAATTTTTTTTTTTAATTTTTTCATTCTAAATGCGAAAGAGTACGAAATATAATGACTCCTACGAGCGTTGTTTGATCTGAAGAAATATAATGACTCCTACGAGCGTTGTTTGATCTGAAGTTGGTGAAGATAGAAAGAAAAAGAGAAAGTTTCCTACAATTATAGAAAAGCTAAAGCTTCTCGCGAAAAGCAGAAGCTCAACTAAAAAATGCGTCGAAGGGTAGCACAACAATTAGGTCTGAGTGAATCTTTCATACGTACAATTAAAAGTCAAGAAAAGGAAATTCATAAAAGTTCACCAAGTAATAGTATCCAAGCAAAATGCAAAAATTATGAAAATGGAAGCTGCTCTTTATTGTAAATTAAAGAAACCAGGAAGAGGGGTACTGCCATATATGGAAACGTTATAAAAGAACTAATGAAGCAACTGTATTTAAGAATATATTAGAATAACGGTTTGATGAAGCAGCATAAATCGTTATCTTTTTCCCTTTTTTTAAGTTACAAATATCATTACTGGATTTACTGTTCAGTACAACTATGGGACATTTGGTTTTCTTACTACATACTGTACGTACCGTACTGGTTTATTTTATGTCTTTCTTTCCCATTGATCATTGATTATGTTCATCATAACAGTATTTTATGCTGAAAAAAACGGTTTAAAAAAAAATCAAAATTCAGTTCTTTATGTAAGAAACGGTAATGTATACATGAAATACACCGCCAGCTCAGTCAATTCCAGCCGAGGACTGCAGTTTCGTGCTTATTAGCACTCATCAGCCCGGCATAGGATATGAATGAGTTGGAGATGGAAAGTCTCTTAAGGAAGCCTAGAGTGCCAAACAAACTGGTAGCTAATATAGGATTAGCACTGACCAGACGAGTGACCGAAGCAATGGTTCGGTTCTACTCGAAAATTGAAGGCAAGGCATGGTATATTCAATATATTAGCTACCAGTTTGTTTGGCACTCTAGGCTTCCTTAAGAGGTTTTTCCATCTCCAGCTCATTCACTTCCTATGCCGGGCTGATGAGTGCTAATAAGCACGAAACTGCAGTCCTCGGCTGGAATTGACTGAGCTGGCGGTGTATTTCATGTATTTCTGCCTTAGCTCTGGCTAATGGGCTGTAACTTACTGAATATACAGTAATGTATAGTCAAAAAATGGTTTTTAACTGTTTGAGGTGGTGTTTACAAGTATCTAAAATGATTGGTTATGTTTATAAAAGTTTTTACACATACCCTTTTCCACAACATAAAATTTCGTCTTACGCGAGGGGTCTTGGAACGCATCCCTCGAACGGTAGTCGGGACTCGACTGTACTGTTAAATGCAAACTAAGAAATAACAACGTCAAAAAGCACAAATTGCAGATTACTGCAGACACGTGTTTTGGCGTTCCTTGTAACGCCGAAACACGTATCTGCAGTAATCTGCAATTTGTGCGTTTTGACGTTGTTATTTCTTATTTTACTTTTCTGCGTAAAAGTATTTACTTAACATTGTTAAATGTGTTTAAAACTACATCATTTCATTCCTTTTCAAAAGTAGTCAGTCTTCCGGTAGACATGATATGAATATTTATCCCATATGGAAGTGGATCATCACATTTACATACTTTTATCACAGGTGATGTCACAGTAAGAGTCAGCCATTTATCAAATTATTGGCAATTATGCAAACCGATTGAATTCAAAACGTTCCTAAGCATTGTATTTGACATTAACCTGAAATGCAATCGTTACATGGGAAAAAAAATCTATAAAAGTCAAAGGTCTTCGAAAACTGATATGTTTTTTAGTTTTTGTTTTGATAAAGACATAAACGACTACATATCTTCGTGTTCTTATGCGGTTAATGAATTTGGAGTTTCCCATACTTCCACCTTATACCTATCATCAGTAACGTATGTATTTCATTTTTTTTTTTCAATTACAATTTGAAGGATTTCACTCATTTGAAAGTGCTGTGTTTCAGCAAATAATATTCAACAAAATCGGTCAATTTTTCCTTTCGTTTTGAAACTCGAAGAACATAAACCAAAATAAATTAAACCAATTTCTCAGATTTAAATCTGAAATTTGTTCCAGATCAAAAAATTTGAAAAAAAAAAGAAAGAAACAGTATTTGCTGAAACTGAACCGAAACTGAAACTTTACCGAAACTGAAAGTTTACCGAAACTGAAAGTTCACCGAAACTGAGAGTTTACCGAAACTGAAACAATATTAATTATGATGATCATGGATTGAAATACAAACGAGAACAAAACGTTGAATTGAAACTGACTAAAATGTAGGTAGGGGTTAACTCATATTAGGGTTTGTTCAATAACATGGTTTAACCAGTCTAAATATCTGTTAAAATTTCCATTTACACATATTTCTGAGACACAGTGTACAGAAATAGAGACATGTGCTTTTTATGAAAGCAAAACTAAGTAAAGGACACGGATTTTAAGTAACTATATTTGCTGATTAATTGCCATTATCCAGAAGAAAATCTTTTTTTAATTACTAATTAGTTGTTCACCGTGTTTCCATTGGCGCAATTGTTTCAATGACTCTTCAATGAGTTTTTCCTTCACTTTATTTTTTTAACTTTTCTCTCGTGTATAAGTCAACACTTTAACTTCTTGCGCAAAGCTGCAAGGGAGAGAGGGGGGGGGGGGGAATCAACGCCTTTTTTTTTTGTCAGCTTTCGAATAACGGTTTCTGATAAGCACATACACTGAACCTGAAAATATATTGGTGCCAAAGAAACTTTGGTTACAGTAATCGATCTTAAGGTACATTCAGACTTTGAATTTCAATTTATTGATATATTTCACCCATAAATTTTCTAATAAAGATTTCAGATTTTGTAAAGTTCATAAATATTTATTTAGTGCCTTTGGGCATCTTTATACATTTGCAATTCAATAAACACATTTTTTTTCTTTCACAAGCCTAAGTAATGATTGATCCTCACTTTACTGCTCTGTAATTTGGTAAAAAACTCTTCAATTTTCTCCCTGGTATACTCGTATGCAATACTTTTTGATTTTAATGCTATGAAAGTTTCATAACTGGGGAAATTATCAACAATTTCAGTTGGCAGTTGCCTAATTAAATTTATTGCTCCTTCATTTATGTAAATATCTCATCTCTTCTTTTCTCTCAAATTTTCAAAACTATACTTGAAGATAATAATGAAAATCCAATCTTTAGTGAAAGATATTGCAAGTGAATCTCCAACTATGTCTGATCTCTACCTCTGAAGTGTAACAACCATTAGAGATATTGATTAGACAGATTTTAGGCAACCTGCCATTTCTCTTATAGTAAGCGTCTGTACTCAGCGACCATTATCTCGAAATCCCACCGGACGGTATAGAACCTGACAATAGAAAATTTATGACTTCCGAATTATGATGAATTTATCTGCTCTTTGAAGCAGTTCTTTTAGGGTTTATACAACAGGATTAACTTATCAGGTCTAGGAATTCAATCTATTGAAAAGATAAGTCACCTATGGGAAGCATTTGCATTAAGTGTTTGTGATTGATAGCTTCGTTGTCAGTCTTGATCAGTTGATGCTCTATGAGTGAATGCGTTTTCATGCTTCAAGATCGTTACATAGGACTTTGAAGTTTGTAACTTTGACTCCATACATGGATGGGTCGTGTAATTCCTTTGTTTAAGAAATATTTCATTTATTTTTTTAAATTTCTTATTGGGCAATTCTATTTAAATAGATGCATTAAATGTTGCGTACAACACCCAAGAAACACTCCAAATATGTTGGATAATTGTTTCATTACATGACCTCTAAGAAGAGTATTGCATAATATAATGCAAAAAATTTCCAGAATTTTATTTTATTTATGTATCGTTTTACAATTATTATTATTATTATTATTATTATTATTATTATTATTATTATTATTATTATTATTATTATCGTTATTATTATCATTATTGTTGCTCTTTATTATTATTATTATTATTATTATTATTATTATCATCATCATTATTGTTGCTAATTATTATTATAATTATTGTTGCTATTTATTATTCTTCTTATTATTATTATTACTATTATTATTATTTATTATTATTGTTATTTTGTTTAGTAACGACTTATAGACACATCAGATTTTCTGTTCCACTTTTGAAGAAAAGCAAGACATTACTTTACGCTTCCTCAGCAGATAAATTTATGGGTCAAATTATAATAAAAATGCAAATTAATGATACGCAAATAGTAAATCGAATTCTACGTTGAGCTAAAATGTATTTTCTCTTTAAATATAAATTAGTAATTTCAATTTAAAAATTAAAGATGAAAAATAAAAGTGGTTTGTTTTGAAAAGTCTTTTCTCTCTTAGAAAGCTGACGCTCTTGGGCGCTGATTCGTATAAACAAATAGAGTGCCATAGTCCTTCGGAAAGACAACAACATCTGTTATATGAGGAGGGGAGTGAAGCTTATGTCATTCATACTGCGCCATAGATGTGTACAAAAAAAAAAAAAAAACAATTACATTCAAACTCGCTTAATGGAATAGTCATTTTGCCACGAAAAGATGTTCTTATGAACGGGATATTCCATTTACCGGGATCAAAATAACATATTCCAACGGTTTGGTACATTGAAAATGTATTATATTAAGCGGGATATTCTTTTAACCGATATTCTAATAAGCGGCTCGACTATTTTAAAAATCAATTTTTCTGCTCTTTTATTCCAATTTTACGTAAAAATTTCTCAGAAATTTCGTAATTTTTTAAGCCCTCGCATGCTTTGAACTCTCAAAGACTTCAAGAAATCTTCCTCTTTTTCTTTCTTTTTTTTTCTTTCCCCTTTTTTAGCGTGCTATGAATTTGTTCAAATTTCAGTTTAATCCTTGATTTCAGTGTTTTAACTTAAACATTTTTTTATCTTTTGTCTCCGTCATGCAATTTTTTTATCGAACAAAACGGTGTTACTGCACGCATGAACTTCCACGGACAAACTATACCTTTCAAAATTACACCCTCTATTCTGCCCCAAAGTGACTGCTTACTACCAAACAAATTTAAGCCAAAACCCGATTACATTTTAATATTCTTAGCACACAGAAGCCAACGCCAAATCCACACCTGCACGAAATTTAACATTTTCCAGAATCTTGACTGTGGCCAATTGTTGTTTTGACCTTGCGCTACCCGAAAAAAAATCTCGTTCTGCAGCTACGAAATAATTGCCTACAGACTAAGTGCTGTAATTACACAAAAATCTTTCAACCTGCACCGGGGGATCCCCCGGCATACCTGAAAGCATTCCGAAAAATCCCTCTAAAAGCCAAGACCCAATTTATCACGGGATGTTTGTTTTGTTGAGGCATCGCGCTCGGTGGGGTGCTCTGAGGCCCCCCACTTTTACTCCAGGAGGGTTGAGACAGTGGAAGTTAGATCATGTCATTCGTCGGTTCTACGGGGGTTGTAAAATGACAGAACTACCTTCATGTTTCTTCTTTTTTTCTTTATCCGAGGCAAGGTAGGGAGAGGGATCGTACAGGTGGTTTTTCTTCGAATCCCTCTTAGCTAAACGATCGGTGAGCGCTGTGGGAGTATTTTTTCTGCACATAAGTTGGGGTCGTGATTTTTTACCATTAATTCTTCTATTAATTTTATCTACTATACATTAATCACCAGAAAAAATTTGCTGATGGGTGACAGAAGATTTTTGGAAAGTCAAGCTTAATAAAATATTCAGCGGAGTTCTGCTATTTTACCTGAAGCTGATTGTTCAATTTTGCATGAAGCTGATCTAACATTTACCTAAAGCAGATTGTTTTAAAATAACTTAAAGTCTTAAATCTAAAAAAGCGTGAAACCGAAAATACTTATTTCAGTGATGTATTTGAGAAATTATTTCATTTGAAGAATGTAAGGAAAAAAATTGTCGACCGCCTTGTCTAGTGGTCGGAGCAGTTTGACTGCGATGGGGTGGTCCTGGGTTCGAATCCCGGTATGGATGTACTTTCTCTCTCCTGTCCTTGTCCTTTCTTCGTGTGATTGTGTTGTTGTGCTGTGAATAGTTGCCCACCCTATAAACGGGTTCTTATGGCATGCGTGTACTGTTGTGGTACTGTTGGAAAAGTGAAGCAGCGCACCCAAAATTACCAGTCTGGCTGACAACAATAACAAGAAAAAAAATCATACAAGATAAAAGAGTTATCACGCAATAAAATATTTAAAGCAAAACAGAGTTTTTTAACGAATACACACACCGATTAACCCTTCGAGACATAGTAGCATCATTTGAGTCCGACTAGTTAAATACGATTTTTCAACCGACTGATATTGTGGCTTCAAAAAATTCACCTGTTATCAGTCTATAAGGTCAGTAATTTTATATCCTGTGTACCTGTGTTCAAAGGGTTAATATTCAAAGTACATGAAATTTAAGTATATTTTAAAGAGAGTGTTGCACTCTGCAACATTATAGAGCATTCAAACATCTTTATACCTAAAAAATTATTTCTTAGTTTGAAATCGTCAATGTGTGAAATTTCTTAGTTTTGAATCATGCAAAACCGATAGAATCCAAAATTTTCCTAATCAAAATGAGGGGTTTGAGCAATTAATACTAAATAGAGTGTGGTAGTCGGTTTTTCGCTTAGTTTTAAATCCGAAACCAAATTCCAATTCATAAATCAGTGTTGCTTCTTCCCGCAACATTTGAAAAAAAAAAAAATCTAAAATAGAAAATTATTCTTAGTTAAACTAACCTTCTTGAGTAACTAATTGTTCTTAATTAGTAATTATCTACGTTTTATTTATAATTAATTATTCTTAGATAATCTCCTTAATTAAGTACGTAGTTATTCTTAATCAGGTAAAAAGCATACATTTCTTTTAAACCGGAAAAAATAGTTCAAATCAATTTTTTTATTCATAAAACAAGAAATAACAACGCTTATATGCACAAAATTGCAGATTACTGCATACACGTGTTTCGGGGATATAGGAAACCCCTTTTTCAGTGCAAAATAAATGAGCTTATGAATGAAAAGACCATTTATTTTGCATAGAAAAAGGGGTTCCTTTTAACCCCGAAACACGTGTAACCAGAGCAGTTATCTGCAATTGTGTGCAATTAAACGTTTTTATTTCTTATTTTACTTCTCAATCACAAAGGTATGAATTCAACCATAAATGATGTTTGTTTATTGTTTCTGTTGTTATTATCAACCAGTGATGCTTAAGTGCAGTGGGAATAGAAACAAGGCTAATCAGCATTTTCCGAGGGTAAGTGCGGAAAATTGCCTTGTTTGCCCAGAAACACTACACTTGCAGCAAAGAGCCTTATCTTGCTGCGTAGGCGCCCGATTGCCGTCGAGTGTCGCCAAAAGCTGCTAATGGGGGTTGATAGAAGGGGGATTTTATTTGCTCTCGATAGCTGATGAATAGCTACTGATTATGACAGAATTCAACAATGTAGCAGCGGTGAATCACAAAGGAGCAAGAATCAATTGGAAGTGTTATTTATTTAATTGTGTTTTAAATGTCTATTTTTATTTTTGACGCGTTTTATGAAGCAGTGAATTTTCTGAATGTAATTTCATAGCAGGTGTAATAGAGAAGTTTACGTTAGAGCAGGGGGTCTCCAATCTACGACCCGCGGGCCAAATACTGCTGTCGTGCAGATTTTCATCGGCCCGCCGGAGGCTCACAAACTGATTTTTTTAAAAAAAAATTATAGTATATTTTCTTTTAAACAATATAAAAAATAACTCAGCCCAAAAAATCTCAAAAACCACTACTGAGTTTAACATGAGCGTAGCCAGTTGCGAGGGGCAACTGTCCGTCCTTTGAAAAGAGTCTCTAATTTTCACTTTCCTCCGTAAAGTCACCAAAGATAGTTAAAAATTGCATTTCTGAGATCTTCAATTTCAAAAAAGTTCTGGTCGAATTCCAAATGATTTCCAGGAATAGTCACCAATCCCTTCCCGAACGTCTCAACAATCGAGTATATGACTTAAATCTGTTTTTGACGATTAAAATTTCGTATGTAGAAACTGTACAGGAGCAGCGTTTATTTGTACATTTCCAACTTTGATTAAAATGATTGTTTTAAAAGGGGGCCTACTCGTTTTTGTGGCAAATCAGTGTTGATTTGAAATCGTTTTTTCTGTTGAAAAAAGGTATTCAATGCATCTATCAATCCACCTATATGGTTAAGTGAATATTTTGCGCCATTTGAAGAGTATGTGCATACTTCCCATTACCATTTTACCTTTACGCAGTTGAAAAAAGTTTTTATTATCATAGAAAACCAATCGTTTTCAAATTTCAACGGAAACTTTTTTTATTCTAAAAAAATATTTAATAGGTTTACAGGGTAGTAATACATGGTTCACACCATATTTTCGTGCATAACCATGTGTAGAATTTGCAGAAATTTTCTAATTTCAAAATTACTTGATTGATTTTTAAACTTAATTTAAAGCTGTTAATGATTGTGTGCTCCAACCTAATATTGGCTCTTGAAAACAGTACATCCCTGCTGCATCTGATTCGTTTAGCACAGTTGCTAACACTAACAATGGAAGGAATACATGTTAACAACTAAAAACTCGTTTTGAATTATTCTTTTTATCATGAAGACCTTCTTTCATTTGTCACTTTGTAAATAAAATCGTATGGGGTAAGAGGAACAGCCATCCGATTTCTGACAAAATAAAAAATCGTTTAGAATATTTAAAGAATTATTTTAGGAAATAATGATGAACTTGGGTTTATTGATAAAATCAAAGATAAAATAAGTCAAAAAGTTTAAACTTTTTTTTTTTCAAAACTTTTGTAAAATGCTTCAAAACGAACTGCTAGAAAAAAGGGTCCCACTAACCCCAACCAATTCTACGAAAATTTTTCAGATGAAACTGTACTACACACTTACGCTGCAATTTAGACGTAGTTTTGCTTATTTCTTTACCCGTGTCTTATTCTGCTCTTCCATACAACTTTAAATTGAGCTCTCTTTCGTTCAATACCAGTAATTTCCCTCAAATTATCTTGAAGTCATTATTTTCCTAGGAAAAATGCCCCTTCGTAGACATAGCATAAGTACGATTATTAGAACGATTGTTGTGTGCGTATGGTCTATGATAACAAAATACGGCAGACTGAAAATAAGGGTCAATTTAACGGAAAAATGCAAAAATAAAAACCGAAGTTACCTACCCAGTTCGCAGAAAAAAAAAAAAAGAAAGAAATTCATTCTACTACTATTAAATGCATCTTCTACGAAATCGCAGATTTAAAAATACTGAACTGAAAATGAAGGAACTTTAAAGCCAAGAAAAGTCTAACGAATAAGAAGAAAAAAAGATGACGATTTCGAAACTCCAAGAGGTGATTATATTTCGAAATTGTTTCCCTATGATTACAAAGCCATTTCAAAGTATAGACACATCACACGCCTTTGAATCTACACACAAGAACAGCACATCCGTTTCAGTGCAGCAGCAAAAAACAAAAAAGGGGATACCAGAAAAAAAAAATCCCCCTCCCTTATTTCATGTGATTGCTGTGATATTTTGTTCTTATTAATTTCCATTCGGAAGAAGTCACGAGAAAAAGTTTTGATGGTTCTTAATGGCAACAGCTTTTGGTATAATAAGCACCTAGGCCATTCGTTGGAGGCTTTTATGTGTCATTACGTTACAGTTCGTTCGCCGCTGGTCCCTGCAAGTAAAAAAAAAAATAAATAAATACCTTTTCATCCCTCCTTCAGAACGATTTTCTTCGAAGTAGCATCCGTTTTTGACCTTGAAACGGTTTTTGTCTATGAGAACAGTGTTGCTTTTGTTTAGTTGAGCGATTGAATGCTGCTTTCTTCATGCAGATAATTTTGTTTTTGATGTTTTTACGCTTATAGTCTGTAAATTCATGCTTATGAGAACAAAGGAATAAAAGCAGATATTGATGGAAAAAATGCCTGCAGTGTTCATTGTCAGAGATTAATTTTATGGAGCTCTTGTCGTGCTTATTATAAGATTTTTTTCCCTCTGCATTCGTGCAATGGCATCCCCCCTTTTTCCGATGCAATTTACATGGCCATTCGTTTTTTTTTTTTTTTTAATGCATACGCGTGCATTTTATTTGACTCCAAATGCAAAATATGATTCCTTGCCTAAAAGCTAACTTTGACAATAGCAAAAAATTTTTTTAATCAAAGCATTTAGATAACGATAAAACTAGTTAAACAAACACAAACAAAAAAAAAAAAAAAATATGCATTTTAAAACTTTTTTTGCTGCTAGAATAATATAGCAAAGATAAATGTAAAGATGTGATAAATATTATGCTGAGAAATGCGAAACAATGCTGGTTAAAGGAAGAATATCTACCTGAAATCTTGTACAATATTTTTACAAGTTCATTGATTTTTTTTCCTTTTTTGGAGCAAATGTATACAAAAATTAAAACGCTGGTATCATAAAATCAGCATATCAAAACGAAGGATATTATTCAGAAATTTAGGGTTATTTTTATTCAGTCAATCTTCTGACCATCAATATTGACTTCCCACAAATATTTCAAACGGTCATGAAATTATGTACTACCTAGTTGATGTACTCAATGTATGATGGTGAAACTGTGGGTTATATTGGAATGGTTTATTTCAAAAAAGAAAATCTCTAAAGAAGGAAAACTTCATCTCGTAGAAGACTTCTTTATGAAAGATTGGAAGACGTTACTACTGTCCTCATCTTTTACATTTTTTTGGATAGGTAATTCCACTAATAGTAGTGCACTTGATTATTATTATTATGCCATAAAAACAGTACATTAAAACTGAGAGTAGTTCTTTTCCAAGAGAGGTGGATGAGATCAAAAATATAGACGCTATTATTTTTTTCAAAATAAACTAATGCTGCGGAGTTAGATGAAGAATGTTCAATTCCGAGGATTTTAAATCCTTCGACCTCCCGCTCCGACTCCAGCTCCGATATCCTGAAATCAGTCCGACTCCGACTCCGCTGCCGTGAAACAAACTAATCAATTTGAATCTCTGATTCTCAATCATACCTTTAAATTGAATCCGCGGCTATCATATGAGGAAGTACGGCTGGTACGGCACTGTTGATAGCAGCGTTCTTCATTTTCTCCTGCACAGAAAAGCAAATGCAGGGAAACGATATGTACAGTAAATAGACGGTGGATTCAAATGCAGTTAGTTAATCATTAGATAGTACGGTGGAGCGAAAAAATAGATTTTTTTTTTTTTTTTTTTTTTTTTGCGAGTTGCTATAGCGCGGAAAAGTTGCGATTGGTGAAGACTTAAAAAACAAAAAAAAAATTTTTTTTTTTGAAATCGGATAATATCTTCCAATTGCGCAACAAACATAAAAATTTAGAAAAATGGAAAAATTTACGTTTTTTCAGAGTTTATTTCCCGTAAATAAAAGTGAAATTTATGTGAAGTACGCTAAGCATAGAAAATATTTTGCGGTATTTACAAATGAATCACAAGTTTGATGTGCAACACATAATTTAAAAAAACAAAAGACCAACAAATGTTTCGTTTAAAGATAAGACAAATTGCGTTACATTAAAAAAAAAAAAATCTGCAAAGTTATTACTTAATCTCTAAAGCTTTGCTGGTTACTTTGCAATAATTGAATTTTACATCTCGCAATCACATGTAAAATTTATGGGAAAATTTTGGGGGAAAAGATTTAGTTTTTCAACAAAACTATTTAAAAAAAAAAACCACTCATTTAAACCGTAGTTTAAACCATGTTTAAATCAAACAACCCTGCAATTAACTACATACATATAATAACTTATACAATACGTAGCTATTATCATTTTTTAAGTGCTTATAACGAAATAAATCTTGAATTGTCTTGTATTATAATTGCGTTACTTGAAACTAGTTTTATTAAGAAGCAATGGACATTAAATTTTATTATGTATCTAACTGCATTGAAACATTTGTACAGCATTTTGATGACTGCTTTTTAGGCAGCCTCAACGAAGTTTCAGGCAGTCTCGACCAAGTTTCAGGAATTTGGTTTTTAAAAACATTTATCTGCAATTTTGTAACATTAACAAAGATTTCGACATCTAATCAATTTAATCATTTTTATTTTTGTGAAAGTAAAAGACAAATTTTGCTACATTGTCCACCACAGAAGCTCGGATGATCCTTCCTTGACTAAGTATTCCTTCAGCATGCTTTCATGTCATTCCTGCTGAATAACTAAAAGAAATAACTCTAAAATGAAATTTCTTCATTTTACGAGCAATTCTGTCTACTCTCATTATAGGAAGAGATTACAAAATGAGGTTATGAAATGGAACATTAAAGTTTAGAAAATGACCTTTGTAATTTCAAACATATTTTCAACTGGAATGTTAAGAACATATTTTCTTACCCGCAGAATTTGAATCTTCTAATCTTAGAATTTAAACAAAGGTTTCTCCTAAACTTTCCGTCTAGAAAAATGGTTTTACTTTTCTCAACCGGGGAAATTTTAATCAGAGAAATGTGTAGCGCGGCAATCTCAGTTAAACAATTTTCTCTTATTGATTCCTATCGCATATGCATGATTTAATAGAATCTTGATTTAATTTCAGTTCGCTTTGCCAGAAAGATTTTCTCGCAATAGCATGTTTTCGTCTTTTTAATCTAGAAATATCAATAGACGAATATTCGAAATTCAAACGTAAATACGTAGTACTCGATTTGTCATTGCATAAAGGATAATATTATCGGAATTTTAGTTTGTTAGCTTTCAGTTAAGAGGAAATAAACATGGCACTTTCGAATTCTTATTTGAAATATTTATGATTTTATAGCATTTCAAGATCAAGTTTTGTCATTGCATAAAGGAAAAAATTATCTGAATTTTAGTTTTTTTTTTTTTTTTTTTCTAGTTTGAAGAAATAAACATAGCACTTTCAAATACTTTTTGAAATATTTATGATTTTTGAACCTTAACTTAGATATGCTAATCAAATTTCTTTCTTTATGGCTTGCTCTTGGGTAAAGCTTTTGTAGCTCTTTTCAGTTAATTTATAGTTTCAAGCTTATGTGCAAGTGCATAAAACATGTGATATGAAAAGGAAAAAAATAGTTTGCTGCATTTAATTTTTTTCAAATCAAACGTATCAATTTAGATAGTAAAACTTTTTTCCATTTTTTAGGGGGGGAGGAGGGAGAGAATGACTGATAAGTTTTTTCTAAGAGTTTGATTTTTCACTTATGATAAATAATTTAGAGTATTTGGAGCAGGCCTACTAAACTTAAGATTAGTAACAAAGGAAACTATCAACGTTTTTTTCGCCCAATTTTTTAAAGCTTTTCATTTTTGCCCAAGTAGAGTCTCTCTCCCCTCCCTCCTCTCTCATTTACTCTCAGATAGTGACTTAAAGAGAAATTTTTCGTGCGAGATGAAGGAAGCTCACTTATCATACACAAACTTATACATACATATTATGCATGTATGTATGTTATGCATATATGAAGCATCAGTACTTGTCGGGTACTGCCCATGAAGTAATTCTTGGCAGTTATTAGTAGTCAAAATGCCAAAAATTATAACCTTTAAAAAAAACCACGGTGAAAAGTGGCCGTTGCAAGCAAATTCATCCATTTTATTTTAATAATATAATTAAATTTAAGAAAATAAAATCAACTAAAAAAACTAGGGACCAAAAGATCATAACCTAAATCCTAAAGTAATGCACAACAACCCAAATATTTCAGTAAAATTTGGGATTAAACCTGCATAAATTAATGACATAAAATTAAACACAAAAATTTCCCTACATATAATAATCCTTATCTATACTTAGTATCTTTCTTTTTTCATTCATACAATACAATCTTTTATATCTTCTTTTTCCCACGCATGTATACGCACCTGTACCCATAATTGGCTTCCTCACGTGGCTGCACATCATTGATTTCTTTTCTTATATGCGCATCAATTATCGTTTCGATTTCATTACGGACATCAAGAGTTCATTATTTCTCCAACAATACCATTCTACAAGTACCTTTTTTTTTTGCCATTTTCCCTCTCAAAGCGCAGTAGTTTTTCGCTAATGACAAAGAATCGTAATTACGTCAGATTGAATTTTTTCTACTAAAATTTAAAATATCATTTTTAAATCTCCTTTTATCAATAAGACAAGTCTTCTTTTTAAATCTATAGATATATATTTTTTTTAATCAGGGACTTCATCAGCAGACAAAATTTACTGGTAGTATTCACAACGGCCAGTCGTTATATTTTAAAATATATTTGTCTTCTTAAGAAGCGACTTTCAGCTAATGGTATAGTCCAGGAGATGCTGTTTAAGATTTGATGTCCCAAATTCCATCGGCAGATAGTTTTTGTTTTTATTATTCGGTATTTGTCCTTGGATTCTTGTTTTAGTCCCAGTTTTGGTTTGTTTGTATGCTTTTCTGATAATCAACTATTTTTCAGTTTATAATTTTGCTTTTTTTTATAAAATTTAAAACTTCGTTCCAGCGTTTATTTCGGAAAATCTTCTCAAAATTCTTGAAGTTTTATGTTCTTTACATTTCAAGCAACTTCAGTTTTTTGAGATTTCTGTTCTCGTTTTCTGTTTTCAGACTAGCGTTTGGGGAAGTGCAATCTTTTAAGGCTCTTGCGACAAAAAATCGATTGAACCAACCAACCAAAAGCTGATGTTTCAGTTAATTAAAATAATTAAAGGTTGAACTTCTTTCATTTAAACTACTATGCCATGAATGGAAATGTGTTAGTTAATTTCTGAGCTGACCACTCGCATGGTCGTTAACAATGTGTAAATACAGCTAGCTCAGTCACAATTTACCTTTTGGTGGAAGGTAGTTTGGTCATAACAGTCCTTACATCCATATGAAATAACGTACTACGATTGGCAATATGATCATGATCAAGTTTTTTTTTTTTTTTTTTGGGGGGGGGGGTTGAATCTATTCTCGTCCTTACGCCACTGATATTTATTTAATATATAGCTTACATAATAATGTACCAAAAACAAGAAACTTCGATACAAACGACAACCTGAAACAAAAAACGAAATAATTCGACCTAGTAAATAATAATCTGTTGCTAAGGGAAAGCAGATTCGTGAAGTATAACAGGAATTTACAATGTACAAAAATGCATTTTTCGTTTTTTATTTGTTTTGAAATTCTTCACTGCACATGCTTTTAATGCTTACCCCTTTTTTTTCTGTCACGCAGTAGATTTTCTTTTAAGAAATGTTAAATAAAAATATGAAAAAATAATAATTTTTTCAATTTCCTTCCGTTATTTCGCCTTAATATCAAATGCTCCTATCGTAGTTTCTCATCATCATTATTTCTCACGAATTTTCCTCCTTTCGCAGTTCACGCCTCATCTTTCCAACAAATCTATTTATCTGCTTCCAATTGTATAGACGACCAATAAGTTTCATATGTTATTCTCTGAAATAATAACGCATTATAATTTCAATTTATTGGAATGGATTCCAATAAGCAGACATAATTATTTGATAAGCATCGGAATTATCTAATTCCATCTTGCTGTCACTTCAATTTACCTACAGAAACAGAACAGCTGTCATTTCCATTCAAGTTTACAAATAAGGGATGATATACGTTGTTCGCTTTTAGAATTATTTTCCGGATCAAAATCGAAATAAAAAAAAAGAAAGAAAGAAAGGTGTGAGTGTGTATGTGGGGGAGGAGGGGGAGTAAACAAAGTAAAGCAATGGCGCGATGCAAATTTTCAAGTGGGGACTCAGATAGTTTCCCCATGGTTTAGCAGGCTATTTTCACAATTGAAACCGATTTCAATACAGATCACAGTTATAAAAATTTGACATTTTTAATAACTTATTTATTAATTGCTAGAGAAGAAATGTTTTTACATTTTTGTAAAAAAATGTAAAAACTGTATTGTTACTAAATAGTTGGTCTACAATGCAGTGTTATGTAATTGTTGCAGGAAATAAAAAGGAACAAAATATTTTCATTTAAATAAAAACTGAAATTTAAAATCATTTTAAAATACATTATCAAACTCTATAGGGAGGTTGCAATATATAGTTAGAATAATATTTATACAATAAAACAAGAAGTTCTGTCTAGAACTAGACGAGCCTACTTTCCCGTATACCCATACTACTTTTTGTACCTGATCAATATTCTCAAAAATAGCTAAAATCGCAAATGCTTTCAAACATATTTTTAAAATACTTTAAGTTGATTTCTAGGAATAAAATATTCCTCACTCATCCAAAAAAAAAAAAAAAACCGAACGAATAAAATAGCAGCAACTTTTAAGCATAGCAGCTAATACACTTTTTTCCATTAAAAATTTTTTTAACAGCTTTCAAAACGAAAAAACAATAATTAAAATTAATAAGCTCCATTAAAATAAATACATCATACCAAAAAAAAAATCGTTTCTTTTTCCCCTGTTGCCCAAAACAATTTTTTAAATGAATTAATGCATTTACCAAAATAAATAAAAAAATTAATTGTCAACTTAAAGAAATAATTTTCATTGTCAAAAAAAAAAATCGTTAGGTATCAATTTACCTACAGAAACAGAACAGCTGTCATTTCCATTCAAGTTTACAAATAAGGGATGATATACGTTGTTCGCTTTTAGAATTATTTTCCGGATCAAAATCGAAATAAAAAAAAAAGAAAGAAAGAAAGGTGTGAGTGTGTATGTGGGGGAGGAGGGGGAGTAAACAAAGTAAAGCAATGGCGCGATGCAAATTTTCAAGTGGGGACTCAGATAGTTTCCCCATGGTTTAGCAGGCTATTTTCACAATTGAAACCGATTTCAATACAGATCACAGTTATAAAAATTTGACATTTTTAATAACTTATTTATTAATTGCTAGAGAAGAAATGTTTTTACATTTTTGTAAAAAAAATTTACTAACACCAAGAAAGTTCTAATTTCAAGGGGGGGGGGTGGCTTTAGCCCCCACTTGCCCCCTCCACATATGGGCGCCTTTGAGGTAAAGGTTGATGCGTTTCTAGGAATTGAAATCAATGTCGACCTATGTTTTATGGATTGAATTGGAATATTGACCTATCAATGCCGTTTTAGGGGTTGAAATGGAAATGACAAAAAATCCTGACTGTAAGTAAGTGGGACGAAAAAAAAAATGTGCTTTACACACACAAATTGAAGTAACTATTTTACCTGTTTTAATGCTGTTTTAGACAGTTATATGGAAGAATTAAAGAAAAAAAAACTTTTTTGAAAATTTGCTTTACTCTGCTTTTGATCCATACTTTTTTTAACAGTTGATCCATTTAACGGGGCACAAAATAACTCAAGATTATTTGTGATTCCAAATTGTTTTTTGTGCGTGACTGGAGGCAAAAGATAGAAAGTTCAACTTTCTCCTGGTTGATATCGATAGATACAGTTCAATAGTTTATTGGTTAGATATAGATACATAAATACAAGAAATGAACAAAAACGAAGCGTTAACTAACAGTAAAAAAAATCAAAACGCATACTAAGTTTATTTTTAAAATTTGCGCGAAACTTGAAAACAATAACAAATTTTCCAAAAGTACTGCGTACGGAACTCTTTTATTGCGTACATTAAATAATGCTCTTCAGTTTTCAGTATATAACTTCAATAAATTAAAAAATACACCACTTGCACTTCGAGTAAAAAAAAAAGTTACTATTGCAAAAAAAAAAAAAAGGCTACTAATGAAAGAGATGCTACCAGCCAGTGGCGGCTAAAGAATTTCCCCACTTTTGCCCTCTACTATTTGACATTCAGCTTCATATTCTAATTTTAACTCTCCGTATATGACACTTAAAAGCTAATAACAATGCCAAGATGCAAAGTGGTTATGCGTTTCTTTAAAAATAGATCGCCACTTGAGACTCTTCAGCGAACTAAAGTTCGGACAAACTGGGCTTGTATCTTTTTAACTCCGTTGTCGCACTCTTTGTCAGAAACTCTTACGTTTTTATACAAATGTCTTTCAGAAATAACATCAGATAGTATATTAATCAGCGCAGAGAATCTATTAAAAATATTTTCCTTTGTAAAGAAATAATAAAACAGAGAAGCAACGTAATTAAATGCACAAAGAACCAATAAATTTACCGACACATGTCTCAAGAACCCTTTAATAAATGCATGAAGTTGTGAGCCTTAGGATTTTGACACCAGAAAACAAAACCTTAGTAAATTCACGTAGCAATGGAAAATCAAATGCTATTGCTTCTAGCCAAATAAAATATATAGGAACCAGTAGCGCTTTTTTTTTTTTTTTTTTTTTGGCAGCACCAAGTGACTGACCTATAATTTGCATATTGTGAATAGGATAACAGGTTTACCTACTCTCAAAAATCAATTAAATAAATCTGTACCGCGTAATCACTCTAGTTATAGTCAATAATTATTACTTACAAAAAATTATCGGCCATAGTCGTCTTGCTCTTACTTTTTATAATGAACAAAGGCAAGCAAGGGCTGGTCCGTTGAAATATATGCTCAACAGTTTTATGGATTGAATTTTAGCTCAGGGTTTTTGACAAATTAGATACACTTATTTTTCCTGTTGAAATTAAACTAGAAACTTCATCACGACTAGAAGAAAAAAAAAAGCTCTTTCAATTGATATGTAATGTTGAGATGGACTTTTTTTCGTTCCTATTGAGCTATCACTGTAAACATTTAGTTCAAAAAACTATTTATAGTATAACGAATTATAAATTAAACTATCTGTATGAAGTGCATTCCACGAGTTTCCAAAGTAATTTTATAATTGTATTTTCAAGACTGTATGCACTATTGGGTCTCCTAGGCGTTGTGCGCAGAAAAAAAAAATCCCAAAGTAAATAAGTCAAATTAAATAAATAAATAAATAAAATAAATGAAAAAAAGGGTAAAATAAATTAAATAACATTTAAAAAGTAAATACAAAATAAACAAATAAAATAAAATGTTGTTGTCGTGTGCCAGCAAGGCTGTCAATTTTGGGGGTGCGCTGCTTCACTTTTCCAACTGTACCGTAATTTGGTGTGAAGTCCGACTTCCACAGTACACACATGCCATAACCATTGACAAACATTCACAGCATAACAACACATTCACACAAAGAAAGGACAAGGACAGGAGAGAGAAAGTGCGTCCATTTCCGAGTCGGGATTCGAATCCGGACCTTCCTGTCGCAGTCAGACTTCTCTGGCCTCTAGACAAGGCAAGCGGCTTATAAAATAAAATAAATAAATAAAATAAATAAATAGAATAAAATAAAATAAATAAAATAAAATAAATAAATAGAATGAAATGAAATAAATAAAATAAGTGAAATAAATAAATAGAATAAAATAAAATGAATAAAATAAGTAAAATACCTAAACACACACACACACACACACACACAAACAAACTTTCATCGTCTGCTTTATGCGTATTCCGTTCGTGGTCATTTTTCTAGCTTACAAACATAACTAGCGTAAACAACTAAGATGAGAAACAATTCTAAGGATTTTCCCGCTTTCTTTTAGGAGGCAATTTCAGTAGATGAAATGAATTTTTAAACGCATACAAAATAATCTAAAATGGAACCTTATGCATCACATTTTACGTTTCGTCCAGCTTTGATAACTGAATTGATTATCGAATAAAATTTTCCAGATTGAACGGAATTTTGTGAAAGTGGAGAGTTAAAGATGACATAAAAGCAAATAAATCTCGATTTTGTTATAGAAAGCAAAAACATTAAATAATATTCTTGTCATGCTTTGACTTTAGAAATTGATTAAGAATCGCAGTATCATTGGAAAAATGAAAAAGTAATGGATTTTGTGGTAAAAGTTCGTTGGCTCAAAGAATTTTATTCTTTAAGTAATATATATGAGGCAGTTACAAAACAGAACTTTAACTTATCTGGTGTAGAGAGAGAGAGAGAGATAGTTGACGCATAATAGAGTTTTTTGGTCGCGGGGATTGCAGTGTTGTTGGACACTGAATGTTTGTGCTGAAGAAAAGAGATAATTTTCGAGTTTAAATTCCGTCAACTCTACACGCTTTGTTGATAAATACAATTGATTATCTACATTTTTCACAGATTCCAGAGATAGTTTTGTAGCCGTTGCAAGAAATCTTTATCAGTTTGTATCTACCATACTACCGTGGATAGGTAAACGGCAGTATCTGCAGAACTGTGGTTTTGAGATATTTGGGGAAGCGCGTTTTGGATTCAATCTTAACAACAGGGAAATATTAGAATAAGACTTATAATACTAAATAACATATATAAAACTAAATAAAAAAAACTTATACAATAAAGCTTAAGTAGAATAGGTGACAAAATGCAAAAAATATGAAAAATGAAAAACTTGCAGTAATTGTACTTATATATGCTTAATATGCTTTAAAAGTAATTTCTGCTGATTTTACAAGCATTATTTGAAAATAACAAAATCAGTCTCAACAATACCATGATTCTAGCAGTTATATTATTAATGTTAGCAACTCTGAAAATCCAGAATCTTGTAATTAATAAAGCCATTGCAAGCACTCGAATGAATTAAATATTCCGTATACATGCACTCCAAAAACTAAGGGTTTCAAAAATGAGTACATTCATGCTTTCAAATTTTCTTGAAAACTTTTGTTTCGAATGACCACAAATTCCTCAAAAATGATTTGAGTATTTGATGTTTACTTGAATGTTTCAAATTTGAACACCTCATAGTCGGAGCCATTTTGACTATGCGATATGTTCAAGTTTGATTACTCTTTCGTTATTTTTGAAATTGTTGTTTTTAGAGTGTAAATAGTAAAAGCAGTGTCTATAATATCAAGAATCATGTTCACGCTCAAAATATAAAAATACCTTAATAAATGGAATTTTTATTTGTTACCCAGAGCCCCTCGTTATATCGCACTTGCCACGAGTCAACGAAAAAGCGCGATACATCCGAAAGCCCGATGTAACCGTTTCATAAAAAGTTACGTTTCAATTTTCATTTATTTTACAAATAAGTGACATGTGCACTTAAAAAAAAAAAAGGAAGAAGAAGAAGAAATATTAGTTTATCGTCAAATTAGGACGATTTCCTTATCAAAAATAAAAGAAAGTAAGTCTGCCAATCTTTCTTTTAAAATACTAGGGGGCTCTGCCCTCTGCTCGCTACCGCTCACCAACCCCCGTCTATTGCTTTGCAATCTTATTTGATTCGCAAAGATTTAAATCGTCAATTAGAAAGAAACAGATAAGAAACGCATTATGAGCTCCCTTTGGATCAAAAAGCACCCCCTTCCCCGGACTTCAAAATAACTGCAGTTTTGTACGTTTGAAAAGTCGATTTCATATTCGTGGTCTCTAGTAATATATTTTGCTCTTTAGCTCGGGACTTGAGCCTAAGATTTTCCGTTTGAATTGAAACCCTTGTTCGTGGTTAAGAAAGAAGTAACATGCGAATCGAAAAGACATAACTTTTTAATGGAGATGATATTATTCGAACTTTATTTTTAACGGCTTGTAACTTTTTTTCCTTTGGAGATAGAAACTTAGTTTTTGACCAAAGGTGAGTTAGATCTGGAATAAAAAAAAAAAACCGCTGTTTCCAGTTGTGTCAAAAAGAAAACTGTAGTATTCCTTCGCTTTTTACTGATAGATTTAATGAAAAAAGCAGTGCCTAAATTTTAGCTAAGTCTAAAGGAATTCTAGCTAAAAACACAAATAACTCTCACCGTATTTAAGTTAGAGCATTGAAACAAATTGCGTAGAACGCGGAAAGTTCTACCCTTTCCAACGATGTATAATATTAATGTATGCAAGTAATTTTCACCCCGCAATAGGCAATAATAGGCAATTCAAGCGAAATTTGAGCTTAAAAGTTAATTACAAAAAAAATAATTCGAATTTTAAAAAATAAAACCCCAGGTGCACACTCCCGGGACTCGAAGTAATTTTGTACAAAATTTCAAGGCTGTACAGGTGCTATGGGGCCTCCTGGGTGTAGGTCCGCCACAGACTTCCTTCCGGAATTTCTTTGAAACCTTACTTTTATTTACTACTAGTGGTACCCGCACGGCTTTGCCCGTAATAGAAAAATTAAAAGGTCTTTTAATTCGCCTGTATATTTACAAATAATGTATGGTGAATTTTCTCGCCAATTAGCTTGTGCCCATGTTACGGTTCCACGTTATGATAATTTCGTAATTTACTCGTCCATCTTATGATAATTTTGCTCGGGAAAATGTTCTTAAAATTGGAATAAAAAAAGAACCACATCGAAATTTCGAAAAATCGCTTCGAGGTGCACGCTCCCATGCTACAAACTAACTTTGTGTCAAATTTCATGAAAATCGGCCGAACGGTCTAGACGCTGTGCGCCTGTCTAGATCCTGACAGACAGAGCGAGATCCGGACAGAGAGACTTTCAGGTTTATTATTAGTACAGATAAAGAGAAAAATAAACTAAAATATTTCTGTTGTTTTTGGTGGAACACGAATCGAACGTTGCAGCTTAAACTGTAACGAGTTAAGTTTGTAGAAAACATGTCAGTTTTATTAATGAATTTAAAAAAGAAAAAAATACACTTTTTCTGAGAAATATATTAGAGTATAACTGAGAAATATCAAACAACAAATATAACTGAGAATTATCTGTTGGAATGTCAAATCTGAAACAACATTTTCTAAAGTAATTTTTTGGGAGATATCAGAAAAGAGTTTTACATCCGAATGCGCGATACAAGTAAGGATTTATTTAAAAAACGTAATATTAAAACTATCGTAAATCAAGAAACAGTTAAGTAGTTTAACCTATGTTAACACTGACATTGAATCAAGCATAAAGCTAAAAGCATACGTTAATTTAACTGCGGAGAATTTTGAAAATTTCATAAAAAATAGCTGAATCTTTTATAAGAGCCTGCTAGTAGAGGCGTCACTGTCTTGATGTATAAAAAACCGCACATTCTTATACCACTTACCATAGTGGCACACACAAGAATTTTTCAAAGAGGGGGTCCAGGATCGAAAGTCCATCATTCTCATATCATACTCCACCACTCATGTAAACATATACTTTTGATTTAATCGATTGTTGGGAACAAAAAATATTTAAAAAAATAATAACTACGTAGCATTAATTAATAAAATCAATTTATTAATAACAAATACTTAATTTGAATACCAGAAAGCACAAAAATGAATGTATTTAATTTTTGCAGAAAAATAAAAACAGCGAAGCAAAAAAATTATTGTAGAAAAATTTATGCTCACGTACAGTTCAATTTTTTGGGGGGAAGAAAGAGCGAAAATATTTTTTTTTCTTTTATTAAATCTGAAATTATTGTTACCTTTGCTTGTAATTATTTTACTTACTACATACGTAGGATTATAGTCAATCAAAAAAAAAAAAAAAAACTCAAGGGCGATGGGCGATGTGCGGACCCCCTGAACCCTACCCTTCTGTGCGCCACTGCCACTTATTAATTATGTAAACCATTAAAACTGTTTTCATTCCCCTCCGTTTCCAAAGCCCCAGAAAAGTGCGTTTGGAAAACTTATTCGAAGCTACGATATAAATATTTGCACAAATAAACCGCTCTTTCTGAAAAGCCGCATATTTACTTATTTATTTCTAATGCTTCCCCGAAGGATGGCCAATGCATTTTCATCCCATTTACCTAAGCGTGCGTGAAGAAAAACGAAAGCTCAAATAGCACTGACGGGCAGCTCGAGCGTAAAAGGAAAAAGGACGAGCCAAAAAAAAAAAAAAAAAAAATCTTGCCATTTCAACAGGGTCTATACCTGAAACTTGATGGGGGGTAGACGAGTCTTTCCCAGCCTGTCCGAGGCCTCAACAGGGGCTATTCCATCCTCTCCAAATGCAAGGCAGCTTGGACCCGCCATTTTGTACCTCAAAGGTACACACAGAACGTATGGACGCAGAACATGTTGGTGTTAATCCAGCTTCAAGCAAATTATTGAAAATTTTCTGTTAAGGCAGGTCACTCGAACCTGGTTTTGCTGCGATTAAAAAGCATAGAAAGAAGAAAAAAAAAAAGGAAGGAAAGAAAATTATTAGTTTAGAAGAAAGGTAATATAAAGTGAGAAGAATAGAAGAAAAACAAAATTATTGAGAAAAATAAAATTATCGGAGAAGAGATAGAATAGAAAGCTTTGAAAAATAAAATTATTGGTGTAGCTTTGAAAAATAAAATTATCGGTGTGAAGAACCAATTATTACTGACCAAACTTTCGTCCACAGAATCTTCTACATCCACAAAGCAGTAACCTTTTTTATTGAATTTCTACATTCATTACCACCCCACATCTTTTTGCATTTAAAAGACGGTTCGTATCCACAAAACATGTGTTTGCAATTTTTTGTATCTTTGTGCTTTTTTTAATCTCTGCTGCACATATTTTACAATAAATATTGCTTTAAATACACATTAACAAACTCAAAAAATGTAAAGAACATACAAATGATGATCATGGGCATTTTACTTCAGCAAAGACATCACTTTGGGATTTACCTTTTAGACTGTCTTATAAAAGGATAATAAAACTGCTATCAATAATTTTAACGAAAGCTGATAAATTTTATGAGAAACTGCACTTTGAAGTAGCAGATATCGTAACTCTCTCTTAGTACAATTTCTTCAAAATTTTATTGTTAAGTTGCTCTTTCTCATGTACATACAGAGTAGCGTTCACGTATACAATGTGTAACCATATTATAATTGTTGACTGAAAAATTGCGTATAGAATAATACAGACTAATTTTATTACCCGTTACATGTAATTTTAAGCGTTTTTTAAAATTTATTTCTACCGTCTGACAAAAGAATCATTCACTTTAAATTAGAAAAACGGCATCGAAAACTTGAGAAGTGGTTCTAAAGTATGTTTATCAAAGTATTCACACAGCTTCAGCAGGAGTTTACCTAATCTCCAATGACACGTTTAAAAAACCAGAGGTTACTTTTCAAATATTTTTAGAAGAAATATTCAATTCCTTTGTCATGTGTCTTAAAATAAAGGATATTGGATTTTTTACGATAAAGTTTATTGCAATATACAAAAAACCCAAGGCTGCGGAGTCGGAGTTTGAGTTGTGGAGTCAGAGTGGTTTTAAGTTGAAGTCTGAATCTGAGGCACACTTCCCGCAGCCTGAGTCGATCCATTTTCCTTCGAGTTTGGAGCATTTTAAAGTTTGCGGATTCGGACTGATTTTGGGGTAAAGAAGTTGAAGTTGGAGGTTTGAAAATTTCAGGAGTCAGAGTCGGTCATTTTACATCGCTTCTCTGCGAAAAACCCTTTTCAAATTGCACTACATGACACTGTAAGAAAATTCCGAAAAAGCACCGATTGTTTCCGGGCAGTGTTAATGGATTTCATGAGTTTCCCTGATAAAATCAAGTATATTTGTGATATTTTTTTCTAGAAGTTGCATCTATGCAGTTTTCTCACTGTTGTGAAAAATATTTTTAGCTACCAGCATCAAACAATACGTTTATATATAGTGTACGTTTTTATAAGGTGGTTCACCTTCAGTTCAATGATGGTCCTCCCGGATTGACTGAGCTCCAAATGAGGGCAAATTACCATTCCTAGAAACTGAAGGTTTTCAAGAATTCGCAGGTGAATAGGGTGTTTGGTATTTACTTGATATTCTGCATAAGCTTAGGGCACATTTGATAAGATGCTCTACGAGCTTTCCTGGCAAATCCAGAAGTTGCCAAACTATCACTATAAAAGTATCTAAATTTTCTGGGAAACTTCCAGATTTACTCCAGAAACATGACTGGCTTTTATTGGGAAGGTTTTAAAATTCATCAGAAAGATTCCAGTTTAAATCCAGGAAGGTGATTCATTTTCAGCGGGAAACTTTCCTGTTTTTGCCACTTTTCCTGCAGTTACTGGCAGAAATTTTTCACATAAGCTGCCCATTCCTTTCTAGTAATGTTTCTGATTTTTTTAAACAGTGGATATAAAATTGAAGCAAGCGTTGGCATAACAAGTCAACAAGAATTTAAAAGACAGATAGAAAAAAAAAACCCCAAAAACTAAACTATAAAAATTGTAAATTGAAAGTTCAATATGCAACCAACATATCGTACCCCGGCAAGGAAGGGGCACAACTGAATAAATAAATAAATAAATTTTAAGAAAATAATTAAAAAAAAAGGAAAAAACAGTTTTGGAGAAAATAAAAGTTTTACGCAATAGTAGTTTTAAGCCATTTCGTCTCAAACATTACAATACGCGCAAAAAATTATTATGTGATGTTTACTGGTTAGTTTTTGTTGTCTACATTACTGATTCATACTTAAACTTCGAAAAATTTCTCCTAAACTATGATATTTTAATGATGTGTTACTCGATTGTTGATGTGTAACTCGGTTAACGTGTTACTCGGTTAACGTGTATACAGGGTGAGAGGAAATCATTTTTCAACACGATGGAGCGAATATAAAAGTTTTTTTTAAAAATTACACGTTCTTCTAACGCCGTTCGGGATTTTCTGACTAAACAGTATGCCCAATGGGTTGTTCGTACGGGTCTCATTCCATGGCCACCTAAACCACCAGACCTGACTCAAGTGAACTTCTTTGTTTGGGGATTATTAAAACAAGAAGTTTACAAAGCAGCAGTATAGCCAGTTTTCAGGAATTGAGCAACCGGCTTGATGGAACGGTAGAGAAACTAAGAAATGAAAATTCACTTTCAGCAACGGTTGTTTCCGTTCGCAAAAAGGCAAGGGTATGTAGCAGGTGTGACGGCAACCAATTTCAACATCTGTTGTAAATTTTTAAGATTGATTAAATGTACTCATTGTGTGATATTAGTGTCACTTTTTTATTATTGATTTACCTTTGTGAAAAGCACGGGAAAGTAATACTTCTTTTATTTCTACTTATTGTTACCTCTTGTGTTTTTTTCACTTAATAAAATGTTAAATCTATTATTTTGACATAAAAATATCATTTTCTTAAACAATGAAAGCAAAATGCTTACGTGAAACAGAACATTTAAAAAAGAAAGTCCAACTTTTCGCTGGTTTTCGTTTTTCAACGAATGCAGATTTTTACACTGTTTCAAAGAAAAGCCTGAATTTCCGCTGATCTTGTTGTTGTATCATTTAAAAGCTCGTGAAATGGGACAGTTTTTAGTAGATTTGCCTGATTTTAGCTCATACGGTTGTTTTTAAAAATGTCGATTCGAAACTTTGGCACCATTTCAATTCTGAGTGTGTCCAATGCTTCAAAGCTTGTAACTCGTTGTAAAATGCGACTATCTTGATGGGAAAAATGTCATTTTGTATGATTTAGTCTGATCTTTCCAAATATGTATTTATTTTGTGTGTAGATCCTACAGGAATTTCAGAAATCGGTTGTTTTCTCAGAATTTTCTTTTTTTTTACTCATTTTCCTTATATCTACCATAACTCGGTTGCGGTTAAGGATTGGACACGATAATGGGTGGTTCTATGCTTCGTTTGGGCTCTTCTATCACCCCCTTTCATATGGCAGATTCGATCGAACTCACTCTGTATATTGTTTCGGGTAATCTAACTTTGTGCGAGTTTTATGGTATGAAAGAGCATTACATTTAGATTTTAAATCAATTGCTGATACGTTTTCCCCAAATTTTGAATTGTGTCACTTTCGCTGCCGGTGTGCAATATAAGGCAGTTAAAGCTAAGGGAGGAAAACTGACTTCTTCATATTTTGAGTTAAATTCATGCACAGTTCAAACCGTACGTAGGCTTTCATTAAAAGAAAGTTAATCTAAGTTTCTAAGTCATGCTGTATTCTCATGTCCCATCCATATTACCATCTCCCGCCCTAAAACAGATTTCCTACCATTGTACAAATAATCTCCAACCTTTTAAGTTTGGCATTTACACAAAATTCTAGGTGCTTCACTTGTGAAATCACTCTTCATCCAGTTACATGAATCAAAACTATTTATTTTACTCAACACACAAGTCAAACAGAAAATTTATTGGAAATAAAAATGGCAGACAAGTCAACTCCAATGCATGAAAGCCTTAGGCCGTTTCAGCCAGGTGGGTTGGCGAAAAAACCAAAGCAGTACCAGCATTTGCAGAAACAATCATCATCATCTTCGCTCGTTTTTTCTTCCTTCGGCTCCCCAGCTCCTCACCTCGAATTTCGTGCTGCCCTCTCCCAAAGCTGCCCCCCTCCCCGATGATGGGTCCGTAATTACCTTTCTTTTTTGCCGCTCTAAGTTTATCTTTTTTTTCTTTTGTGTGGTTGGAGCACGTCTGTTGCCTGCTGCTCTTCTTTAATGCTGGGTTTCTTTGAGGTTCTGGTTTTCCCGAGTTATGTTTTGCCGCCGCGCCGTGTTTAGAAAAGATTTTCGTAGTTTTGTCTCAGCCGTAAATGCGGTAGCATCGTTTAGGATTTTTGAACTCCCATTTTTGATTTTATCACAAAAACTGCAGTATTTTTTTTTCTCCTTCAGATTTTATCTCAATGATGTATGTGAACAGAAATTTGCTAATATGAAGACATCTACGGGCGATAAATGCAGTGAAGAGGAAACGGAGAAACTAAAAGCCCTCATAAAAGTTTCTTTTTTTATGATATATTGCTAATGAAAAAAAAGCAAAAAAAAAAAAAAAAAATCAATCCATTTGCACGAATGAGACATTTAAAGCATATATTTGCACTTTATTAAAGGTGAATCCAGGAAAAAGGCGACATGACACTTTAATTTTATAAAACTTAATATTCTATCACTTGCTTTGTACCATTCTCTTCAGAAATAAATGAACTTCTTGAATCTTAACCTGTTTTTCCTAAATAGTTTGATGACTTCGAGAAAATCAAGGGCAAAATCAAGTTTTCTCTTTGTATTTTTACAGAGCAAAAAATTATCCCCGCATATAATATTTAGGTTAACATTTATCTTTTCAATGTCTAGATAAACTTTTTGGTAAGCAATTTAAAATTTCGTTTTTTAAACCGTGAAATAAGTCCATTACTATGGTGACAATTAGATGTCCTTCCGTTACCAAAAAACCAAAATACTACATCTCAGTTAGATCACCAAGAACCTATTGGGTATAGAAACTAATGTTTTTTTTATGCAAAGCAGAATTATGCTCCTCGTCAAGGAGGCATAATTATAATTTTAATGGATATTTAATTTATGTCGTTTTTAATGGTAACGGAAGGACATTTAAATATAAGCTAATACAGAGTAAAATTTTAGAACGCTAGTATAAAACAAACTATTGTTTAAAGTTAGTAGTCACATTTAAAACATATATAAGTAATATCTGTACAAAAGTTCTGAATGTTTTTATTTAAAAAATGAATTTTTATTTAATTAAAAAAAAATGTTTTATGATTTTATTTCTTCTATTGGATATGATAAAAATCATGAAAACTACATTTAAAAATTCCTACGCATGTGAAAATCAACTTTGTATGACATGTTTGTGATATTTCAAGCCAATTTAGGCAAAAACAGCTGCTCACAAACTTGACATTTATATTGGGAGAATACAATATTGAAATTGCTTTCAGATTTGTCACCACAAGTCACAAGAAAGTACTGTTCAGAGCATTGGCGTAACCGTTAAAGATACTGCGAAGATAGCAGTAAATTCTAAGATCAACTTTCAAAAAGATAGAGAAAAAAGGATCGAAAAAGGTCCATTCTCATCCTGAAACACAAAATATGCACTATTTGAATCCTGTAACAATAACAAGTTATGTTATTGAATATAGTAAGTACTTCAACAGATGGAACGAGATTTCACTTTAAAGTCAACAGACTCTCAGTTAGAAATAATGTTTAAAATGAAGATACTGCTGAATCAAAAACACCAAATCGTAAGAACATGCCAAAGGATTCATTAACGTTTGGACAAGTTTTGTTAGTTGGATCGAATGGAAAGCAATTAACAAAGAGCAACGTTGGTCAGGTACCTCTTATAGAAGATGAAGGAATAAAAATAACGTGTTTGCGAATGCATAATATAATGTGGGAATGATCTTCGTGTTTGCTGAGAAAGAAGACAACTGTTCTATGGATGATAATAAAATTTTTGAGTATTTAAAGAATTAATAATTGTATTAGATGGCTCAGGCATTAGATATCATTGTTTTAGACTGCTGTATTAGCAGAATAAATGTTTGTAAGTTGAAATTTTCCAAGTTTAATTGTTTTGGACTTCTTGTCCTCCGTTACTGTCCTTTCGTTACCCTTAACAAATACATAATTCATATGCTTAAAATAATTATTTTTCAAAACTAGAGGTGAAATTTTAATGACTGAACACGCCTGTATGTGCTCTAATTTTTATAGAATTTTCCAATTTATATTTTAGCTGAACTTTTGGGAAAAACATGAAAGGGTGAAAATCATGACGCAAAAATGTCCTTCCGTTACCGTTTTTTAAATTTGATTTTTTAAAAAGTTACAAACAAAAATTCTCGGATTTGCTTTTTTAGCAACTTACTACGATGCGTATAAATGTCTATGCATCAGTTCATGAAAAAACATGTATTTTTATATGCTCACAGACAGAAATGCATCGATTGTTTTGCAAAATTGTCCTTCCGTTACCGCAGGAATTCACCTAAAGGAGTTTTCAACTTTGGATTTAAATTGTTATTAGTGATTGCAATACCGGTATATCGGTAAACCGAATACCGGTATTTCGAGCAATTTGGAATTTCGTAATACCGGTATTTGTTGACGTAAAATTCTGGTATTTTTGATATTAGCTGAATTTTCTTAAATGATTTTTTACTTTTTTTTTTTCTAAAATAAAATTGAAAATTCTTTAGGATGAGTTTCGTAACCGTAGGTTGGATGTGTTTATCAAGGTTAGGAAGCTCAGGTATAACATACGAGCCCCCCCCCCCGCCCTCCATTTTTATAATCTTTGAACCTTCACTTTTTTGACGCACCAGCTGCCAATGATTTTGTGTCATGGAAAAGTTTAATTTTCAATGTCTTTTTGTCTGATCTTTTGTTTTGTGATTCTCAACATTATAGCACTCACTATTTACGCTTCTATTTTTTTCTTTTTCATTCACTTTTTCTCATCCCTTCAGAAAATTAGGATTTCGGATAAAAATTTAATCTAGTTTTAAAGTTTCAGAGACGATAAAAGAACAGCAAAAGTAATTTTCCTGAGGTACATTTTACGGCATCTAGCTCGAAAACGATTGCCGCCTTTACTTAATCCATTACGAAAGTTTCTTTCTGCCGAAGAAAGGCTTCTCTAATTTATGTGTAAAATCCTTAAAATTCTGAAGGAATAGTATGAAAACAACCGGTTCCTGCCCAGTGGCGGATCATGCGATTTTGGGGCCCCAGGCGCAACCTATCCGGAGGCCCCCTTTAATTGACACAACGAAAGTGATATGGTTTCCTATATTTACAATGTAAAAAATCGTATTTTTTTTAATCAACAAGCTTTTTTGGGGGGGAGGGGATTATTCTTATTTAAAAAGGAAAAACAACGATATTTCTTGCAAAAAAAGTTTACTGCGAAAAATTTTGTCTTTGTTTTTTGGTAATTTAGGTAGTGCAGGGTGTGAGATCCGAACCCCAATTTCAGACCATCTAGCAAAATCGCAGCTTTCCCCTGTTTTTCAATGCGCATCATTCAGTGGCGCAACTAGAGAGAGAAAAAATCTTAGGGGCGGGAGGTTTTTTTCATTTGGCCCAGAAAAAAAGAGAGAGGAGAAAGAGAATCTTTAATTGGATAGGAAAAATAAGGAGAGAGGGGGGTCCGGGGGAAAGTTTTCCCCCGGGAAAAATTCTAAACTCGTAGTTTTAAAAACGCAGTTTTAGACTTTCTTTGATGATGTTAGGGGGAACAAAGGTGCAGCTGCAGGCAGGTCTGGATCTGCGCACCCGCAGACCCCGTAGTGCGGGGGTGCACCTGGTTTTTTTACGGCCCAAGAAATTGAAGAAAAAACTGAGCACTCTAAGACTTATTAACGTTACAAATATACACTGCTGGCCTCTGAGGCCCTACAAATTTTGTTGTAGGGGGTCCGAAATTTATAGATCCGGTCCTGGGTGCAGGGGTCTCAGCGGAAAGTTGTTGAAATTGAAGTCCTAAAAACACGATTATAGGTTAAATTTATTGACGTTAGGGTAAGGGATGGAGCTCAGGGACTGCCTTTAATCGAATTTTTTTTTCAAAACAATAGATAGAGATCAATTCCTCCCCCCCCCCTTCCCAATTTTCGAAACTGTATAGTTTCAAAAATACAACAGTAGACAAACTTTACGGGATATTTAAAATGTGATGAAAACCTTCGTGAGAGATTTGCTTTTGTTTCTTTCTTGAAAATTGTACAGTATAATGCAATCCATACTTAAAGGATAACTTAATAGGCTAGACCGGTTATAGTTTAGACACATTTTACATTTTGATTTTTGTTATATTTGTTATTTTATATTTTTCTTTACGAGGGTTACGCACCAAATCAAAATTTCATCGGATTCAAGCAAAATTTTCTTATTAAATAATGATTTCAAACCTTTGTAGAGATAATGTATTCGCAACAATAATATCTTAAATTTCTTCTCGAAATTTATTAACTATACTCAACGTGAGTCAAGTAGATACACAAAAGAATAAACTGTTGCGCTGGAGTAATAAGCGAAATGAAGCTTTTAAGGGTTGTTTTGAAAAAAGATTTTTACAAAATATTTTGTTCGAGTGAGATGCTAAAAGTAAATTTGATTTAGTTAATGTAAATAAAGTATGGCTATCTTCTCCGAATTACGCTCTTTTAAATATTTCTAGAGTAATTTCATTCATTTGAGGGGTTTTTTTTTTTTTTTTTTTGAGCAATCACGATTGCTTATTGTTCTCATTTGACTGTTTTTGGCGTTACGCTGATTTTATTTTCCTACCAGCACTCTGCCAGCACCACCGTCGCGTCGACCGGCCTCACGATGCTGCTCCTCTTGCGAAAACCGTCTCCAGGTTGCGTCCATGTCCTACACACACACGCCTACACACTCATGCCTGCGCACAGACACAAACACACACTCCTACACACATACACACACTCATGCCTGCACACAAACACATATGTCTACATACACACATACGCACACTCATGCCTGCACACAGACACAAACACATATGTCTACATACACACACACGAACACCTACACACACAGCACTGCAGACACAACACGCACACACATGCATACATACACACACACGCACCCACACACATGCGCCTACACAAACATACACGCCTGTGATTGCGAAAAACATAATTTGAATTCAAGATGCCAAAAATTCAATTTTTTTTTTTTTTTTTTTTTTTTGAGCAATCACGAATTGCTTATTGATTATTTACTTGACCAAAGTTGGTGTTGCTCTGATTTTTCAGATTTCCATGGCGATGGCTGTTTTTATTATTTATTTAGAGAGCAAAATTTTCGTAGTCATAGTTACAAATCGTCTGAGGCCAGGGGCTTCAAATAGGGAGGGGGGTGAGAGGGGCGGTTGCACTCCCAAATTTTTCACTCAGAATAATAAAAAATGGTCAATTCATTTAAGATAACTTATAAAATCATTTGCCTGCATTTTCAGAACAGAAAAAACTGATTTAGAATAATTATTTTCCTTAACTAAAGAAGTAGTCTCTGCATATGGGTTAAATATGTCAAAAATGCGTAGTCTATGTTATGATCGGGCATCTTGTATGAGATGCCGGTACAGTGTTGAGACTGCGCAATTTTTACGCGTAAACTCCGTGTCATTTTACATAAATATTAATGCTCATGTTATATTTTAATGTTTAGCTAGTAAGTATTCATTGACTCCTTGTACTAGAAACACATTTTAGTAACTCGATGTATTATATGCTTTCTTAGAAACTCTTTGTAAAGCTATGCTCTTTTTGAAAAACATCCTATATCAAAAAATACTTTCACGTCTACAAATATATCTTGATGCTCTTTACTTGACAATCTCTGAGTGACACACGATGGTATTCAAGAGTTAAATCTATAAAAGTCCCCTGGACGAATTACTGGAAAGCGACTTTTTCAATGATAGGAAATCTGATGTCATATTGATAGGTATGACTTTGTTTGAATTTTCGTTTACTGTACTTATATTGTGGAGCGTTTTTTTTTGAACAATGCTACACTCTATCACAAAACTTTCAATCCGTTAATCATAATTCATGGATTGACAATTGAAACTTAGTAATTTTCGAACAAAATGATCAATTCAGTTTCTCAAGAAATTGAGACAGGATTTGATTAGATACATTTATCATTGGTCTTAAGTTCAATATTACGTAGATCGGTTACAGAAAACAAAAAAGAAAATATTACACTTATAAGTTAAATTTATAGCATGAGGGAAGAAGAACTGTTTTGTGAATTGTGCGACTATACTTTTAAATGACGCAAAATAAATACTAGCCCAATTTAAAAAGTTTTCTTGGTTATTTTACAGAGAGGAATCTGAAGGAAATGTGTTTTTTAACATAACTTTCTTGCTTCCATTGTTTTTTGACTGTTTCAATCAGGTCAGTCATTTGAAAGATGACTTTTGTGTCTCGCTCTCAACATCAAAATTGCCTTATTATTCTTAACATTAAAACCATTTTATTATTACTTCCTGTTAACCAATATGTATTTTATACCATACTGAGGAAAATCCTGTTCAAGAAAATCGACCCCCCAAACGAAATGCTGAAAATACCGCCCCTGTCTGAGGCTTAGCTCAAGCAGACTTGGCATTTAAAAAAGGCTTTTTTTGCGTAAAATTAAGTTTTTCAGAACAAAAAACTTATTTAGATGAAATTAAACAGCAAAAATTCATCTAAATACAAAATTTAAAGATTACTAATTCCCATCTTTTGAGATTGATAAGAAATAAAAATACATAACGTTATATGCTGCAAATAATCTTTATTATAAGTGTACCTACTGGTCGATATGGGCTATTAATTCTTCATCTGTATTACCGCATCCGAATCACCATTTCTTTTTTGTGGATATGTCTTGTATTACCAGGAGGGTGTACAGAAATTTTGGGACCCATCACAAATAAAACTTTTACGGGCCCCCTCCATATTATTTACCCCTACTATTTGGGCCCCCATCAGGCTCGGGCCCGGGTCAACAAGTGTCCCTTCTCCCCCCCCCCCGTGTACTCCGCTAATGCGTATTACCAATTCTAGAAAATCCAAAGTCATAATATGACGGGTGTAACGTTCTTGACCATTTCCATTATCTTCCATTTGTAGAAACAAGAAACCCAACATGTAGGTACTTATCGCAATTCATGATTGTAAAAAGCGTAATTTGAATTCGAGAAGTCGAAATTCAAATGCGAATCCTGGATGTTCTTTTTTTTTTTTGTGTATGTGTGTGTGTGTGTGTGTGTGTGTGTGTGTATAGGGGGGGGGGTCATTTCTAAGCCTTTCTGGAAAAAGAAAATAACTATTAAAATTTGTGAGCCTAAGTATAATTCGGTTTCAACTAGATCTAAACGCAATGTATCAACTTGACCGAAACAACACCATTACGTTAACTCAGAAACGTGGGAAAAAAACATCAGCGAATATCAGAAACTTCTGCTAGGAAAAATCATGTCTTCTATTCAAGGAACACAAATCTTGGTTCAATATGATATAACTACTTAAACACCCTATGCGACAGTTGAAAACAAACTATAAAAATTTACTTTTGTGCGCAAGAAAGCATTTTTTTTTACGGAAAACTTGCAAGCAAAAAAGACAGCTGTGGAATAATCATAACTCGGCGGCAGGGCTGTGGAGTCGGAGTCGGGCTCATTTTAGGGTAAAGGAGTCGGAGTCGTTTGAAAACATGTCGACTCCGACTCCGGGTTTAATTTTTTTTTCTTTAATTTTTCCTGACTCTCCTTGCATTTTTTGAAAAATTAACTACCAATTAATTTGATTACATGTATAAATACCTACTAATAAGAAAATAACTCATTGTGGCAACCAGCTGGCTTGATTGTTTATCGAATTTTCTGTAACAGCTACCTACGCCGTCTCCTAGTTTGCTTATTTTCTAACTTAATTTAACTGATAGCAAACAATTTTGTTGCCTAACATTTTCTAAATAATTACTTTGAAATAAAAATAATATATTTTTTACCTCGATCTCTGTTATAAAATAGTAAAAGGAATGCATGTATCGCTTGAGCAAGTCGAGAAACTTTTCAGGGTGCTTGGTAAATTCAAAAGAGTGTTGGTACGAAAGCACAAATACAAAAGATCCGATAAAATATAGGGAATAATGTTGTACCTTGGAACACTTTTCATATTTTAATTTTTAACGTCAATTGTTTGAATCAAATTTGAAATCTAAAAGTCACATTAAAATAGCCCAACATACTTCTATAGAATATATATTTTTTAATTCAGACAATTTGAAAATAAAATGTTGCCAGCCATTTAAAGTATAACTTCCAAGCTACCCCAAGGTTCAACATCCTATTGTACCTTGGGACACATCCTGTTGTTCTATGGGAAAGTCTTCATGATTCAGGAAACAGCCTTTTTATACTTGAACCAATTTTGCACCAGAAAAGAAAAAGTTGTTTAAAAGACTACATATAAGATTAGAACATTGTTCCATGTTCCTAAACATATCTTAATTATTAAGAATCATGCATATGTTGTACCTTGGAACGTGTCCTAAGGTACAAAATGTTTGGCTTTCCTAAGGTACAATCACCAATTTAATGAAAACCAAAATGATGGTCAATCTAGAAGCACTATAAATAATTTGCTTATGAGAAAATAATGAAAGTACTTCTCTTTTATAACAGAATAAAATTCAGGTGACTAAATTTACAAATACATACAAAGACGGAAAATGAAATGAAAAAGAAGAAAATATTTACTTTTGAGTCATGAAATTCGCTTTCTCTCACAAAATCGTCAATTTTACTCATTTGATGCTGATTTTTACTATGGCACCATTTAGGGTGAAAGGTTACTATTAGAGATTATAAAAACACGGCTGCTAAAAATAGATTCTTAGAAATTAGCAGTGCCCCAAGGTACAACACTCCCCCCCCTAAATGTTTTTTTAATTCTAAAACTTTTATCTAAGAAAGCTTGGTTAACACAGAAAAGTACAAAATAAAATTAGTATATGATTTATTGCTTACAACACTCAATAATTATAATTAATCCTAAAATCTTCATATTAAGGTTCATTCTGAAGCCGTCAATTAAAAAATTAAAATTAAAAATTGAGCCAAGAAATGTAGGTATCTAGTTAAAGCTATTCGTACAAAGCTGTATACCGCCGCATTTTGTGTAAAATTTGCTCCAGACGTACATGTACACGACCTCTCTCCGCAATATAGTGCAATATTTTTGTTGAAATTTTTAAGATGAAATTTAAGATTTATTATTGGGGAATTTTTTCAGAATAAAAGAATCTCAATTTGTATAAACTCTGAGATTAAGTTGAGGTTTCACCCACCAGATGAGTGCCACCCGGGAAGGAGGGGGGGGGGGGCGCCACCTCTCAAGAGAAAAGTTTTTGACTTAGCAAAAAAGTTTTTTTTTCTTTCAAAACTCTTTCTCTCACTCTTCTCAGTGCTTTCAAAAACTGAAAGCACATGATTTGATCAGCATCTGTTAAACATTAAAGGGGAGCAAATTAATCTTTTTCATTTTTTTAAAAAATGGGACTTTTTAGTAATCTTACTTTAGAAATCGCACCTATCGGATAATTTGATTTTCATATTGAATTTCTAACGTTGTATGCATCTTAGGTTTACGATAAAATACAACGCGAAAATTTCATTAAAAAGAAATTAATATTTGAATCTCTATTTAGGAGTTTTCCCCCCTTCCCATAAGGGGGATTTGAAAAAATAAATTTAAAAAAATAAAAAAGCCGCAGTCGGAGTCGGATGTTTCAAAATCTTGGAGTCGGAGTCAACCATTTTCCTTCCGACTCCGCAGCCCTGCTCGGCAGCAGGAAAAATTCAGCATCGTAAAAAAAATGTTGCGTAGGAGCATTGCCTCAAAAAGAACTTTTCCCGACTCTTTTGAAACAATTTCGTTTTTGAACTTATGACCAAAAAGGAAAACGCATTGGAGAAAAAAAAAAGTGTGATTGCTCACCTAAATCCCAGAGCTGTTTTATTTTTGTAAATGCTTTTTTCTTTCATTAAACTAGCAAGATTCGGAACACTTACAAGACAACACTCACTGACTGAACTACTGAATTGGATTGAAATGTACCGGACAGAAAAGTTCTCGCGGCGATTTTCCAAGGTCAACCCAACTCCCCTGTCTTAGTGCCATAAAAATGCCTTTCCTTTTGTTACTTCTTATCTAACACCCCACTTTCTCAGGGACAAAATACGACCTTGAAGAAAAAAGCGGGAATTCTCCTATCTCAGAAAAAGTGCTGAGTTACGGTACAGTGCGAAATATGCTAGATGAAGTTTTCCGGAGGAAAGAAACAAATATATATTTTGAAACTTTAAACCTTATACACATACAAAAAAAAAAAAAAAATTGTCCAAAATTTCTCTTCTGGAAAAATTTAAACAAAGCCACCAGAAGCCTGGGGCCCCTTTAGATGCAGGGGGAATTATTGGGAGCAATCAGCCAGCATCTAAAATCCATGACTAATTGTCAATTTCCAGTAGTTTTGAGCATTTTCCACTCAAAATTATGATTTTCCAAGGCATATCCACAAAAAAAAAAAAAAAAAAAAAAAAAAAAAAAAAAAAAAAAAAAAAAAAAAAAACAGTTTTTTCTTCCAGAAAAATCCAAACGAAGACAACTGAAGTCTGGGGGCCCTTTAGACTCAGGGGGCCCTATTGGGAGCAACCAGCCCGCGCCTAAAATCCATGACAAACTGTCAATTTACAGGACTTTTGAGCATTTTCCACTCAAAATTTTGACTTTCCATGGCAAATTCTCAAAAGAAAGTTTTTGTCCCAGAAAAATTCTAACGAAGGAAGCTGAAGTCTGGGGCCCCTTTAGACGCATGGGGCCCTATATTGGGAGCAATCAGCCCGCGCCTAAAATCCATGCTAACTGTCAATTCCATGGGTTTTGAGCATTTTTCACTCAAAATTATGACTTTCCATGGCAAATTCTCAAAAGAGAGTTTTTTCTCCCCAAAAAAAAAAAAAAAAAAAAAATTCAAACGAAGGCAGCTGAATCCTGGGGCTCCTTCAGACGCAGGGGGGGGGCCCTATTGAGAGCAATCAACCCGCGCCTGAAATCCATGACTAACTGTCAATTTCCATGAGTTTTGAGCATTTTCCACTCAAAATTATGACTTTCCATGGCAAATTCTCAAAAGAAAGTTTTTTTCCCGGAAAAATTCAAACGAAGACAGCTGAAGCTTGGGGCCCCTTTAGACGCAGGGGGCCCTATAGGGAGCAATCAGCTCGCGCCTAAAATCCATGACTAACTGTCAATTTCCAGCAGTTTTGAGCATTTTCCACTCAAAATTTTGACTTTCCATCTTTTAGGAAGTGACGCGGCTCCGAGGCCCCTTGCTTTGCTGGAGGCCCCAGCTAGCGCTTCATGCGCCTATTCGGTGATCCGCCACTGTTCCTGCCTCATAATTCACTTATCCCTGCGTATAAAGTAAGTCTGTAGCTCTCGTTCCACTTTCCCCGAAGAAAGCCGTATCTCACGCAGGAATCTTGTCCCCGCGTTTCACCTGAAAAACAAAGCCACATGTGCTTCCTTCAAAATCCCCTCCCGCCGCCACACAGAGAGTCATCTCCACCCTTTTCTCCTCCCCTCCCGCCGATAGATGGCGCTGCAGCAGCCCGGCACTGCGCTTGCTAGCCTGCGGCACACAAGTGAGCCAAAAAATCACGCCGAACATTCCTCCAGTCCACATCAAGCAGGGGAGCTCTGTAGTTGTGGTCGTTGTCGCGCAAGTGTCAATACCAAATAAACCAACTTAGTAGTCGGTGCATTGACCAACTGTATTCAAACGATGAGTGTCAACAACTGCGGAACGGTATTGTCCGCGAGGATTATTGTTGTCACGTGAAGTGAGGGGGCTTTTCTTTTTCTGGAGTCCGATACCCTCTGTTTGAAACTGACCATTCCATGCATTTTGTCATGGATAGGACTTGTGTTGTGTTGATATTTATTTTTACTACAGTGTCACTTGTCAGCTCGGGGGCAGGAAGATCAGCAAGACATGACGGTGAGTTCATTTAATTTCTTTCCCTGAGATATAATCATGTGTGTTTGCAGAGAGACTTGGATTACTGACAAGAACATTTTAACCAACATACTCCGTTATCCAACTTACTCTTCATTAAGAATCTAAATTTTAGTTCATTGGAAATCTTGATAGTAGTAACAAATAAAACTTATTTTAACGAGGAGAATATGGTTGTCTAGAAAATATTAAGACTGCAAAATATAAGCGGATCTCAAAAGGGAGTAGAAAAAAAAGAAGAGATTGACAGATCAATGAAAATTTTCTGGGACGAAAAAAAGATCATCGCCTTAGTTAAACCCATAATGATGCTGAATGCTGTATTGGAGTATATGGTTATTACGATATAGCTTTTTAGTAACGACTGTCCAGTGATTCCCACATGGAAGGGATAATGCTGCAGACTTGAAAATTTTGATTGTTGATGTTGTTCTTGGGTGTCTCGCTCTCTGGGGGGGGGGGGGGGGGTAAAAGTTGAGGGGGTGCTTCATCCCTCTTGGAGGAGGGGAGAGTTTACCGCTAGGGATGGTAAATTTAGAAAAGAGAGAAAAAATTTAGACAGATAAATACAGTATGTTTTTTAAAGTGAGAGATCTCCAAATAATATATTAACATTTGTAATCCCAAATGGAAATAATATAATAAACTTAGAAAAAATTAGCGTTTGGGCTCATAAATAAGAACAACAAGTTAGGTGTTTTTCGCAATTATAGACGTCAAAACTGATTACTGGGTGCGAAATTATTGTCGTAAAACTAAAAATTTTCGATGAAAAATGTCGACCGCTTATTTCGATTCTGGATGCAACTGCATTCATAGAAGCTCTTCTGGAATGCTTATCAGAAGCTTTAAAACATTTGTTAATGTAATTTTCATTCTGAAAATTGATGTTGTAAACATGGTTGATGCTTCTTTTAAGTTTGTCAAGAGTTATGATAAATAACTTACTTTGTAAAATATATGTTGTTTAAAATTCAGTGGGAGGTTCATTAGGTAGATAACAAGAAATTGTTTTAAAAATAATTAGTAATACTCTTTAATTCTCAGAAATAAAATAAATTGTCTGCCGGAGACAGTGCTGGAAAAATATTTGGGGGAACTTGTCTTTTCTTACTGTGCAAAATGTGTAGTTGATGGCTTTTTGTTGAAGCAAAAATGGTTTTAGTTTAGAAAATTTAACCAGCCTTATCTTAAAAACAGACATATATAATTTTCCAATGAGATGGATTGCAATTAATTTTAATAAAATTTGCATTATTTTTACACAAAACTTCGCCAAATACTTTGGAGAGCAGCTTACCTCCCCCCCCCCCCACCCCGAACTACCGCATCCCGAGAGGCAACCAATCGCTCGAGACCACTTTGTCTGTGCCTATGACAATGGGCTTATGTGCAAACCTTTTATGAATGGAAATGGTTGCATCTTAATTTACTATTAACATCCGTATAATGTGTAATAACATATAAGTTTGTTTAAATTGTTTAAAAAGAAGTTTGCAGAAACTATCATACAATACCTTCATCGAATGATTTTTGTACTTAACCACACTACTACATACATTCTACAATATAGTTAACCACTCCTCCGAATTTTGTTTAAACTTAATTTCGTAGAAAAATCTTAATAGCTTTCACAAAAAAAAAAAAAAAAAAAAAAAAATCTTTAGAACTCAAATCTATGCTACGAAATTATCTCGTTACATATCTAAAATAGACAATTTGTGATAGTTAATAGTTTTCTTTAAACGAACAATCGGATTTATCGAGCACATATTGACCGTCATTTTCCATTATTTGGCTCAGTTGTCCCTTTCATCCTTCTATAGTGTGTTAGTATGTGAGCAAAGGGAATCCTTTTTGAAAAAAAAAATATCTTTAAGTTATTTTTATTGCAGTTTTAAAATGTCATTGTTTCTTTCGTGATCTTCTTTTCATCCTTTTTATTTGAAAGTTTTTTATTTTTTCATGCTTCTTATGCTTCTTTTTCCATATTATGATATAACTATCCATTTCATTTAAATAACATTTACCCTTTTCTGCCTCTAAAAAGGCCACCAAATCTAATCTTCTAATGGATCATTATGATCTAATTTACCTTTCCAAGCATACATTTAAATTACCCGTACCTTTACTTCTTCATGTTATGGCAGCACTTAAATGTTAATTCTGGAATCACGTTTGTAACTTTATAAAAAATAGTACAAACGTGCTGCTTGCCAACACTTCTACTTGTTTTAAAGTATTTGTTACTTTCTGTTTAGTGCTATGTTATAGTGCTATATTTTAAGTATTTAGTAAATTTAAAATATAATTTGAACTTTTATATGAATTCGTTTTAAATTAGATAAAATTTAAGCTAGCAAATTTATTCTAAATTGGTGACCCGGACGTGATTTAAACAATCAACTTTCTGAATCCAGACTGCATTTAACGTGTAATTATCTTTGGTGTGATAAAATAAGTACGCAAATTATAGGAAAAACATTCAACATAACAGTTTTAAACTTCTTAAGAGAAGAAAATATAAATAAATTTTCGTGAGAGCACTGAGATATCAATGCTACATTTGCGATGAGACATGCGAATGAGGAACGTTACTTCCTGAATACGCCACTCTTAATGCCATTTCTACTGACACAATTTTTGATGATGAAGTGATATCTAGTGAGCAAGCATATGATAAAAAAATAGTAATATTAGGTTAATAAATACAGTCAGTTCTAGTGAAGTAGGTTTGCAATTGAAAACCTATTGAAGCTTTGTTTCACAATATGGAATAACAATCAATTTTCCATAAAGCTAATTTAAATTGAAATTATTGGCTGGATGTATTCGTGTCCTCCCTATTAATGTTTTTTTTTTAAATAATATTTCTAAGAACAATCAAAGCTCTAATTTATGAGTGATTCAAGGAATTATTCTTTTTATTATTGTTGATTGATTATTTAAATTTATGAAAAAAGTTAAAAGCAATTGAAACAAAGTTTATTACGCACAAATTGTTATAAAACTGCATACACGTGTTTTAGGGTTAAAGTTACCCCCTTTTCTTTCAATGCAAAGAAATGTAGATAAAAATATATCTGACAAAAGAACCTATGTCAGATGTCATTTCATTCATAAGCTCATAAACGGGTTTTGAACGAAAAAAACTTGTTTTCGACTATGCTTGATTTTGAAGTTCCCCGTACAATAGTTGATACTCGGAAAACTACAAAAATCAATTACTTTTTAAACACACCACTTTCGAATTTGTAAACAAACAACGTAGCTTCGAGAAGAAAACGTCTTGTTTCAACATTACTCAACTTTAGTAGCCCTGGTTTTATTGAATTCAATGGGTTTTGTACTAAATTCGCCTGAAGACGAAAAACAACAATCATGAGGTGGACTAAATTTGCTACTGTATATCTATTTGATTATTTGTCCAGTTTTTGGTCTTTAAAAGTACAAAAGTTTTTTCACGTTATATATTTTTATTTATTTATTTACTCACTGTATACCAGTCAAAAAAGTGCTTGCGTGCCTATTATTTTATTTTCCCATCTCTTTATTTGTTTTGCCCACTAATGTTTATCTATTTATTATCTACTTACACAAAAGTATCTTTATCAAAAAAAAAAAAAAAAGTAAATAAATAAATGAAAACAGAGCTTACGGTTACAAAAGCATTTGTAGGATTTATACCGACTTTTCGTCTTGTGTGTCTGTTTATTTTTCAGACGGTCTAGCTATAGGTTTTACTAGTGGTACTCGCACGGCCAGGGGCGGCATTTCAGCATTTCATTTGGGGGGTCGAGTTTCTTAATTATGTATTACTACAGTGCGGTACAAAACATATCTTAGCTAACAGGGAGTGGTCATAAAATCGGTTTACTATGAATAAAAATTTGTGTTTGGAAACAAAATTTTAATTCATTTTCTAATAAGTAATCTTACAAAACATTTCGATACTAAAGTTTTTAAACCTCTTGGAAAAGTTTTAATGCATGATTTTTGGAATTCGGAAGAGCAGGGAATCGTGTTACTAATCTGTCAGTGCTCAGTGTCGTGCTGTTTTGCCAATACAACTAAATAAAAAATGTTTTTTTTTTTTTTTTTTTTTTTTTTTTTTTGCCATTGTGTTTCGAAAATAATTTTCTAACCTCTTGAGACAAAAAAATCTTTCTCTACTAGCTGAGCTGATTGGAATAATTAAAATATAATTGAAGTAACAAAGTTATGTACGAAAACACTTTTTTTTTTTCTTGCTTCAAAATCACCCAGGAAACTTCAAAAATTGTGAGGGGCTTTTCATCATTGAATAAGCTAGTCTCGTCGGCGCTCTCAGCTTCAATGAGATGTCATCTGCATCCAGCTCTATTATTCATTATTCCAGACTGATGAGTCCATAACAAGGACGAAACTGCAGTCTATGGATGTGATAACCGGTCTGTCGGTATATTGCTTGTAATTTTTCTTGCCTAATGCTAAAAATTTTACTCATAATTGAAACATTTTATTTTTCGTTTTCAACGTCCAATCCAGATAATATAGAGCCAACCATACAGAAAAATAATTATCATCAAATCTTGTGGTAATTTCATTCGAAACTGAATATAGATTACTTCATACAAAATATTTAAAAAACAATGTTTGATTTTTTTTGTTTTCGCTTCGCCTTTTTAAAACTGGATCGGAGGAAGAATTTTTTTGAAAGCTTTCACAATTGATTGAAATATGCATCTATATAAAATCTAGTTTCAGTTTCAATTATAGATTGAGCTATATTAGTATGCTGCACAGATCCATTGTAGATTGAACTGTGGTTTGAATAGTCCAAAAATTAAGAGTAGCGGATTGAAGATGTTTTGATAGAGTAAAGCATTTTTCAAAAACTTTCCTCAGTAAAAATAAATTGAATAAAAATTCAAACGATGTCATACATGGTAAAGGGCATGAGCTTTTTCACCATTGAAAGAATCGTTTTGCAATAATTCTTTCAGTCGTCAAATCACTGCTTTGAAGTTATAGAGAAATAATTTTATGGTTTTAACTCTTGAAGACCATCTTCTGTCACGCCGAGATTGCATAATTAAAGAGCCCCATAAAAGGTATTTGTTGATATGTTTTTTTTTTTAAATTCAATAATCATATGCATTTTTAAGAAGTTTCTATGATAGTATATAATGCATTGAGCAGCTGAAACGTGTTTCGAGCAGAAGAAAGAGATAAACACTCATCAAATAAATATACACTTAAAAAATAAACGTAAAAGTGATTGTAAAATATCAAGGTATTTTCTTGTGAAAACCATGCAGCCACACCACTTTGCACGAGCCTCTCATGTTGGACATACCATGGGCACGCAAGTATGAAATATTTAGCCAAAATGAAGAAATGTCTTTTTTAGTTAAAATAAACCATGGTTCTCTATCACTTTTCTATGTTCTAAAAAGGCCGGAAAATACTTCATGAATTTAAGTCATCATCCAAATAACGAAAAACACTTTTTCTATTCTGGGAATGCATCGAGTTTCATCAAATATTTACTGGGAACTAGCAAGATTTTTTAAAATGAACATTGATTTCTGATTTACATAAATTGAATTCACCCATTTTCTATCATTCTGCTTATAAAATTTGGGGGTGCGACCGCCCCCTCTTGACCCCCCTATTTGCCGCCCCTGCGCACGGCTATGCCCGTAATAGAAAATTAAAAGGTCTTTTGGTTCGCCTGTATATTTACAAATAATGTATGGTGAATTTCCTCGCCAATTGTCTTGTGCCCTTGTTACAGTTCCACGTTATGATAATTTCGTAATTTACTCGTCCATCTTATGGTAATTTTGTTCTTAAAATTGGAATAGAAAAAGAACCACATCGAATTTTCGAAAAATCGCTTCGAGGTGCACACCTCCATGCTACGAACTAACTTTGTGCCAAATTTCATGAAAATCGGTAGAACGGTCTAGAAACTATGCGCGTCACAGAGATCCTGACAGACAGAGAGACTTTCAGCTTTATTATTAGTAGAGAAAATATAATTTAACTACCTTCCTTATTACTTCTCCTTTCTACATCTATTCACATATTTTTAGTTCTCTTTAATTTGTCTACTTCGTAATAATCCTTTTTTTTTTTTTTTAATATTTCTGTATTATTGATTTTGCATCTGATTACTTTCCCTTTTTTTTGTTTATATTTCATATTTTATATCTAAACTTTATGAAATTATTTTCCTATTTATTACTATTTTTTTAATCTGTAGTTTAACTATGTGGGTTGGTAAAAGGCAGAAACTGCAAAAGTTTCATTTTTCTTTTTTTGCATTTTTGTCATCTATTGTACACTAGATTTATTGCACAAGCTTGCTTGTTTGGTTTCAGATTTACAAAAAGCGCGAAAAAAGTGTTTTAATTCCAACCTTTTCCCATTTTTAGCATTTAATCTAAAACGAGCTTCTTCAAATACCTTGAAAACTAATTTCTGCAGGTACTGCCGTTTACCTGCCTACGACAGTATTGATCTATAGTGTGGCTACATATGTCACCTCTTTGTTCAATGTTCAGTCACCAATACACAGGGAGGAGCTATGTTTTTTTCTTCTTTTCCCCCTCTCTCTCTTGTACTTTTATTTGTCCTTAAGTTGTTTAGTTTGCAATTTTTACGACTCTAAATCTAAAGTTCTCGTAAAATAACAATTCCTAGTGATTCCATATTTGTCAGCTGCTTCAATTCAATTCTCTTCTCCTATTCGACGACTGTTTTAAATAGAAAAGAAATCCGAGATTGCCATTAAACAGCCCGTGCCGCCGTAAAGCATCTGGGTCTTAAACAAAGCCCACCGTCACTGGACTAAGCTCTTAAGACAAGGACTTACTGTTCCCCTAAGTCTGTTATTTTGCGGATATTGACGTTTTATTTATACACACTGTAACTTCAACTGCCTTGCTTCCGCCAGAACATCTTGACGCAATGGCCTAAATATAGTGGCGCTGACAGCCTATTCATCGACTAATAGCTGAAAATCTGTTCCTATCTTGTCATGGAATATAATTATGCTCCAACAGATAAAATTCTTGTTTTTAATTGCTTTTGCTTCATTGCATGTCGCAATCCGATTTTTTCAAAAAACTAAAGTCCGAATTCTCTAAAAACTAACTAAGATGTCCGGTGGAACTAAGATGTCCGAATGAACATCTTAGTATACCTATCCTACCTTAGTATAGTATAACATTCTACCAACGATATTCTAATTCTTTGGTTACACAATGTTTCCATTAGTAATTACGGCAAAAAAGTGAAATGTTTTGATTATATTGTTTTCAATAATAAGCTAAGAAGCTATGTATAAAAATTTACATTAAAAAAAATCTACAGCATGGAAGAAGCTTTTCGATTTTACATGTATTTTGCCTATTTTTAAATCAACTATTGCAAACAAATCCGTAACATGTTGGTCTATATTCTCACTTGCCTAAAAAAAAAAAAAAAAAAGATTTTCAAAACAATTGACAGGAATGTGCTTTGGAGACGAAATTGAAGGTCCAGAGATAATACCTTCTGCTTCTTCATCAGTACCAAAAGATGAGTCCATAGTGAAGTTGTTCTCGTGAAAGGTTTTTGAATTGATCAGAAAATACCGAAGCTCACACATAAAACCAGAAAAGTTTCTTTGTACATATTCAAAGTTAAAAATTCTGTCCAATAAACTTGGAAGTCAATTCACTTTTAAGATCAGGTTCGTTTACGAATGATAGGATGTCTTTCTTACTTTTTTCACCAAAAAAGCTAGAAATTTTAGAAAATTTTACATCGCTAAAGCCGGTTTTCCTGCATTTGGAGATTCTCAATTTTATGCGAATTACATTTTAGGAAAAATTCAGATTATTTATATGTAAAAATGAGATGTGGGGACTATAAGGCTTCTCCACTTATTTTGTTAGAAATTAAGTCCTAGTGGGGGGTACACATTTTTATTTACTTATCATTTAGCTTATTTTTTACTTTTTTTGCTCTTAAGGTACTTGAAATATATTCTTCTTTCAAACTCTTGAAAAAACTTTTACGAGAGAGCAGGATTTTTTTTCCCTATTAGAATAATAAAGATACAAACGACATAAAGAATTCGTTCCGCTTTTATTTTTTCGTTCAGCAAAAAATGATTGACGCTGCAATTATATTAAAACAACCGTCAATAATTGAATGAACAACAATTAAATTTATAAGTATTATTCAATCAAGTCCTTAAAAGAAATTAAATAAAAAATCATTAGTTTATGACTAATTAGATTCAACTGAGCACATGTTGACGTGATGACCTAAAAACGCTCAACGGCGACAACTTATCCACCGGTAGAATGGAAGATCTTTTTCAACAGTGACACCGGATAATTGTTATATATTAAGCGAAAATGGCGAATTGAGTTTCAAGAAATGATTCTATTTCAGGTTGTTCAAATCGCTGTGGACGATTATATAACAATTGTGTGTAAATGTTTTCATATCCGGGTATGATATTTCGTTTTTACGCGGTCAATATTTCATTTCTATATTGTGATTTGACGCTTGGTGTTATGCGGATAATTAATCATTTACGTTCACTGATCAGAAACGCTTCGAACCTAAATTTTTGGGTAGGCGGAAATTCTCAATTTGCCGAATGGTAGAGTAGACCGGGGCACGTTTACGAGGATAAACTTAGGAAATTTTAGACATTGCGGTTTTATGAAGCAGTTAATGGAAAAATTGGGATAGTCAGTTGTTGCTCAGTTTGTGTTTTTAACCTTTAAAAGAAATATTTTTGAGTCCAAGTCAATTGCATAAACTTGCCCTGGACACGGGGTACGTTTTCGCATATTTGTTTTGACATCTAACGTGGTTCTGTTAGTGTTTCGAACATAATGTCTTACCATCGTTAAAAAAAAAAAAAAAAAAAAAAAAACAAATTTATTATAGACTGAATAATGTATAAAATTAAAGCTGAAGGGGCATGAAGACAACACTATATGATTGTAAACTATAAGATACAAATGTGTAACTCAATTAAAAATTAAATGCTAATTTTCAAAATTAAATAACCATAAAATACTAAAAAGCTTTGAGACAGTTTAGAGCAAAAGAAAAAATGTCAGGAGCTCGATTAAGTAAGACACAGTAAGAACGTGTTTAAAGGTGCTCCGACGTCAACGTGTAAACTTGCCCCGTCGCCAAGTTTGGATTTCTTTTTAACGTACAAAAAAAAAAAAAAAAAAAAAAAAAAAAAAAAAAAAAAAATCATTTCAGTTCAAACAAATGCAATTCTCAAAAAAGGATAAAATTCTTCTAATTTTTATATATTTGCTTCAAAACGTTCAACACGAAATTTACTCAACTTGGTAAAAAACAGATTATCCTTTCTGCATGCTAGACCGAAGCTCGACTGATTTCTCGTTAGGGAACAGCATCAATCTGTTTTAACTGTTGACTCTCCAGTTATAATTCGTTTTGAAAAAAGGGCACGCCGTAAACGTGCCCCGGTCTACCCTACTCCAAATTTTGCCGAATTCTCAGACAAACATACCCGAATTTTTATAATTTTGCTGAATAGTCAGACAAAATTTGCCGAATTATGATCGTTTTGCCGAATTGTCAGACTAAATTTGCCGAATTGTGATAATTTTGCCGAATAATCAGGCAAAATTCGCCGAATAAGGAAATTTTTGGGAGGTCACAGTGACCGCCTGTGACCTGACATCGGGCCGCCCCTGCCACTGATGTGAGACCTGGAAGAAGTTTATATGTTAAAATACGTGGCTAAAGCAAATAAATGTCTATATGATCATTTAGGGAAATGGTTAGTTCTATGATTTTAAATGTGTGAGAACCTTTTATTTTTGACTAATTTCAAAAAATATTTGAGGTAAGGTGTCTCAAAGCCGACTCATTTAAGTAAAATCGATATTTAAAGTATTTAAATTATTATTATTTTTTTTTTTTTTGGGTGTCAGCTTTGGGGTATATTTTAAAGCATTTACTAATTTTCTGAAATAATTTGGAATGCGTTTATCTTTCTTGTTCAGAAATAAAAACTCATTCTTAATTAATTTAGAAAATTGATAATACTTTGAATATTTGTTTTATTTGAAGACGTCAGCTTTAGGAACTGCTTTTGGGGTGTCTGCTTTAGGGCACTTTTCCTTATTTATGTGAAAAATGTCTTCATCCATTATAAGGAAATAATGATTTTTTTTTTAAAAATGATTCACACTTTTTTGAAAAGAAATTCAATTATGTACGCAAAGATAAAATTATTCACCACGCTGCAAAATTTTACCACTCCCCTCTAGGAGAAGTAGGATATTTTGTACATTAAATTATTTTCATCTTTTTCCATTCTCGTGGTCTTATTGTGCCGCTTCATATTTTCTTGTATTATACTAGTTGCCGTTACATTTTTCGGTCTTCCTCTATTTCCCGTATACGCTTTATCCTCCGTTGTTTTTCACCAACTGCCGTAAACGCTTTACATTTAGTTGTTTTACACCATTTGCCGTACATGCTCTACTTTTCCCTTTTTACACTATTTGCTGAACACACTTTACATTGCCTTGTTTTACTTTTTACCGTACATGCTTTACATTTCCTGGTTTTACACTATTTGCCATACAAGCTTTGCATTTTCTTGTTTTACACTATTTGCCACACATGCTTTAGATTTCCTTGTTTTACACAGTTTCCCGCACATGCTTTAGATTCCCTTGTTTTGCCGTATTTACCGTACACACTTTACATTGCCTCTTTTTACTTTTCACCGTACATGCTTTGCATTTCCTTGTTTTACACTATTTACTGTACATAATTACATTTTCTTGTTTTACCTTATTTGCCGTACATGCTCTACTTTTCCTTTTTTTACACAATTTGTTGAACATGCTTTACATTTCCTAGTTTTACACTTTTCTCCATACATGCTTTACATTTCCTTGTTTTATAGTTTCCCGCACATGCTTTAGATTCCCTTGTTTTACCCTATTTACCGTACACACTTTACATTGCCTTGTTTTACTTTTTACCGTACATGCTTTACATTTCCTGGTTTTACACTATTTGCCATACAAGCAAGCTTTGCATTTTCTTGTTTTACACTATTTGCCACACATGCTTTAGATTTCCTTGTTTTACACAGTTTCCCGCACATGCTTTAGATTCCCTTGTTTTGCCGTATTTACCGTACACACTTTACATTGCCTCTTTTTACTTTTCACCGTACATGCTTTACATTTCCTTGTTTTACACTATTTTCCATACACGCTTTGCATTTCCTTGTTTTACCTTATTTGCCGTAGCACGCTTCACATTTTCCCCTTTTACGCTATTTGTCGTGCACGCTTTACATTTTTTTGGTTTTACAAAGCGTTGTAACAAATAACATACTGAGAACCCACGATCACATCTGCAAAATTTAAAAGTTGTGAAGCTCTCTTTCAACTGAGTAACTAAGTTCTTCTGAGTTACCCTTCCTTTTTTATCTTCTCATGCAAAATTTTGCATCCCGTGACAATACGTTATTGAAATACTGAATCAGTTTCTAAAAACATGATTGCATACATATTTTATACCAAATGAATGATAATGAGTATTTTCTTGAGAGCTGTTACACAAGCGAAGTACAGGGATTTATAATCCGATTAGAAAAGCTCTTCCCAGGCATGCTCACGCAAAATAACAAATAAAATTTTAATGAAATGCGAAAAGTAATTATGTTAAAAATGCAAAGCATATAATCAGCGACAGAAAGCCTTTAGAAGGTAATTTCTGAAACTTCTGTCGAAATTTTTAATTATCTGGGATTTTCAGGATATTAAAAGCAAACATCATCTGCAGGAAAATGCGGCGGAGATTAAATTTCTACGTTGTGTAAGGGATTAGTTTTTTTCGCCCTTATTTTACTAGTTTTGTGAAGATTTAGGAAGAAATTAATAATTGACTTATTCCTGGCTTAAGCTTTTTTTCCTCCCTGAAGTGTCACATTAGCGAAAGAAGCTGAATCTGCTCAAAAATTTATTTTCACCACCGTATGAAAGGATTTATAATTTTTCAAAAAACTTTTTTTATTTTTTTAAATTTTTTTTTCTTGATTTGTGTTAGCGAACTCACGAAAATAATAGTAGTGTTTAAAAGACGTTAAGATTTTAAAAAGATTTAGAGAAATCCTGACTACTGCGTGCAGAAAATAGAAAATAGGACTTAGTGGCAGTGTTGAAAATATGACTTTAAGCTTGTGCGTCACGCTGACGCCCAGGCTAAGAATAGTAAATCTAGTTTTTTAACTTTATTTAAAAAATTCCAACAAAAATCATACACAATCAAGAGTAGCACACGGTTATATGTTTAAAACAAGTCAATACGTTAAAAAATGGCTTTCTATTCCTTTACAAATTGTGGGTTAGTGATGTATCATGGAAGACAAGCGTTTCAAAATGTGAGGCGTTTAGCACCGGTATTTGAAAAGGATGTTTGCAAAAAACGCCTATTGATTGCTAAAACTCAAGCATTCTAAACTTTAAAAATCAAAATAGTACGTATTTCTTCTTTCTATGTAACTTTTTCTTTCATTCTATTTTTTCTTTTTTTTTTCTTTTTTTTTTTTTTGAATTGATCGGCTGCATTGGCTTTGTCCATTTTAATATTTCACTATTCCAAAATAAATTTTACTCCTGTAAAAAATGTCAAAGATTATTTTCACGATTAGAAATAATTCGTAGCTAAATTTCCAGCAACTCATATTTTTAGTTACATATTGAACGTAACATAATAAATTTAGTCCAAAGAAGAAGAAAAAATATTGTTAATCTCTGTGTTGACTTTGTTTTCTTATGCTCATCTCTATCTGCCCTGTATTTTTCCTTTAGTTAATGGACGATTGCACGCAAACAAACTGACCTCTAATAAAGAATCTGAATGGTTTTTATAAAGAACCCTATCGATGTTTTGGTTTAGATCTCACCAACATCATTAGTAATTGAGCTTTACTGTCATTAAGTGCAATAAAAAAAGTACTTTTACTTTTTCACCCTATAAATGAAGCAAGTTCAACATATTATTGAGGCTTTAATTGTCTTGATACGCGTTAGAAAATGAATAGAAAATGCGAGCTGAGGTAGCCAGATTGGTTAGGCACCGAGTTCGTGGCTGAAGGGTTGCTGGTTCGATACTGGACAGTCGAAGATCCTTTATGTATGTAATGAAGACTGATGCACTATAACTTGTCATGGTCATGAAGTCTTCCACATTCCAATTGCAAATCAATGTCTCTGGGGTTTCTGCAGCGGAAGTAGTTCAGCTACTGGTCTGGATCAAAAATATCGAAATGTCAAAAGAGAGTGCTTCCACCTATTGGTATGTTGTCTGCCGTCAGCCGGATTTCCACCTTAATGGTGCTCGATGAAACTGTGAAGCAGCAGTCTTCTGTTCTAAATCAGGTTGTAGAAAATGCTACTTGGACTAAGTTTCTCGAGTGGTTTAGTTCTCTGGCGTGGCTAGAAATTATTTTTCGGAGGGAGATTAAATTTCTTGGGGGGGGGGGGTTAGGGGGGAATAGGAAAGCCCCAATTCCTACTCTTTTTATGCGCCATTGGTTTTAGTTACAGCAAACAATGTAGGGAGTTTGTTAATGGCGTTGGTGATGCTGAAATTTTTTGTTTCTTACTCCGCTAAATCAAGTTTCTTTACTTGATTTCGTCTACCACAAGAATAAATAAATAAATGAATAAAAAAAATAATAAAATAATGAAAAATAAGTAAATAAACAAATAAAAATAAATATATTTATAAAATAAAAAACATAAAAAATAAATTGAAAATAAAAAAACAAGTAAAAATAGTTTAGCTTCAATCTAGATTTGCTTATAGAGTTTCTAACTCTAAGAAAGAACTAATTTTACTGTTAAGCTATTTAAAGCAGAATATCATATTGTGAAATGAAATCATTACCTTCCTTCCCATCCGCATTTGTAAATTCCCGACGGAAAAGATAGGATGAAAAATTAGAACACAAACAATCAAACTTAATCCCAAGATATTCGCTCGATGCAAATCAATTAATAAGACGCAAACACGATTGCTTGCCCATCCCAGCTGAGTCCATAATATCACAGACGATTCTTAGGCCCCGCAGTGCTCTCACGCGTGGTTGTGAGTCATCACATATCTGCATTTATGTGAAATGCTTTAGCGTCTTATAGCGGCATCCGTCGGCATCCATCAACGACCGATTCGCGTGTTCGAAATGGTTCGGGATCCATTACGGGACCCATTGTTCTCCGCCCACCTCCCAGTCCCTCATCCGCAGACGATATTCTCAGCGTTGTTGCATATGGAGATAGCTCAGGTGAAAGCAGTTTTAGAGGAGGGAGGAGGGAGGGGTGATCCGCTTTGAGATGGCAGATGGCTTGCCAGTGGACACAGCACCTGTCTTATAGGTGGTTGTGCAGGTGATGTTGTGTGCGAAAATTCGACACATTTTCGTTTTTCGCCTCTTTGGTCTACTTTTTGTAGAAAATACATGGTTATTAAAATGATAATGATTTTAGTTGAAGTAAATGTTTGGAGTGTAGTCATTTGGGGCAACTTTTCTCCAATTTTTTTTTTCTTTTTTTCAAACTTCCCTGCTCATCTTTTAGCAATGTTGTATCTATTGGCATAATAAAAAAAGAAAAAAAAAAAAAAAAAAAAAACAAGCCTGATCAAAGTTTTCCTGAAACTTTGGGTAACTTGAAGCTGCTTCCGAAATTTGACGTAAAACTCATTATTCTAACAAAAGTTGTGCACTAGAAAATCGCCCGTCAAGATATGACGGGTGAAAATTGCTTCTAGATTTGAACGAAGCAATTGTCTGTTTGGTGATATTTTGATAGTTGAAATTTTAACCCTTACTCCAGTGGATTACCCTAAACGTTAGTAGATACCGTTCATTGTTGACCACTTTTCCGTTTTTTCATTCCCCTGAAGAAACGGAATGTGGATTACCCTAACACTCCAGTGGATTATCCTAAACGTTAGTAGATACCGTTCATTGTTGACCACTTTTCCGTTTTTTCATTCCCCTGAAATGAGTCTTACCAATAAAACAGTTAAGTTACCGGATGCAGTTCAGCCTTGTCACAGTAAAGCCTTTCATTTCAAACATTACTAAAAAATATTATCAAACTATCATGCCGTGGGGCGAGTTTCATTGTTGATGACTTCAGCCGCGTTACTCGATCATTTGTTATATATATATATATATATATATATATATATATATATATATATATATATATATATATATATATATATATATATATATATATATATATGTATAGTTTCTTCACAAAGGTCAATAACTCTCTAAAAAATCAAGGGACAACTATGATTTTTAGAAAAATAAACTGAAAAGCTATGATTTTAAATATTAAGGGGTACTTTATAAAAGTCAATTAAAAATTCAGTTTTTCATAGGTTAAGTAAACACTATATGTAAAAATATTATAGTATTTCAATTACAGTTTAACTCTCTTAATACGACCAAGGTTAATACGAAATCCCGGCTAAAACGAACTCTTCGTTCGTTAAATTTAGTTTCCTTTTTAATTACTTTAAAAGTATGACGTATAATGCGTACATTAAAACGAAAGTTCCGCTTTAGACGAACAAAAACTGTTGAAACTGCCTCCTCCTGCTGACTAAAAATTTATGGGATTGAATATTAATTTCCATTTTTTAGAAAATATTCTGTGATGTTAAAGAAAAACTATTATGTATCAAGAAGTATTTATTGAATCTTTTATACCGAGAATAAAGCCCACCCACTAGTTTATGTGTGGACATTTGTAATTTGTTCGGAGATAAAACTAGTAAGATGAATTTTTTTAAATGTAACAATAGTCAAATTATAATATGTATTAGTAATAATAAATCGAAGGACTATTTGTTTTTAATTTGCAGAAACACTCCTTTATTGTTTTCAATATCACTTATTCATGGCTGTTACGAATAACGGTTATTACGACCAACTTTGAAGTTTTGACAGTTCGTTTTAACTGACTTAAACTGTATTTAATTTAACACAATATTTTTTTCTTCTAAAAAGGGTTTCAGTTTATTTTTCTTAAGAATAACTTTTCATTCTACTCAAGTAAAGTTTTCGAAACTGCAACTTCTTTTCCCTAAGCATCTATTTTACTTTAGTATTTTTAGAAAGAAAGTATTTTATTTCCTGTCTACCGAGATAAAAATACGAACAGTCTTAAATGTTTCGGAAACATTTTCCTTTTTTAAAAGTTTCTTCCCTCGAACTTCTTTTCCTTTTTTTTTATTTTTCAAAAGAGCCCGCGTGAATTATATCAAGACAAAACACAGAATCGAACAATGCTCAATGTAAAGGAAACGAAATTTGTCCCAAAGCTCTGTCAGAAAAATTCAAACGAACATTGACAAATTCTCCTCCTCCGAGAACATTTGCCTGGGCAGGAACAAAAGCCGATACATTCTTTTTAAAAAATGCTCCGGAAAAATCGACGACCGAACAGCAAACAACGACAAATAGAACAACTTCAGGGGTCTCGGAAGTATTTCTTTTCGCTCCCGACAACAGAATCAGTTGTTCCAGAATCCGATTTCATCCTCCTATTCCAGGTTTTGCCGCCAGTTCTGAAGAAACACCGACAGTTGTTCCATGTGACGTCACAAGCGTGTTGTTTAGTGTGAAGGAACGCTTCTTGAAATCGATTGAATTACGTATACAAGTTGTTGCTTATGGGCTGGTGAACTGTTCTCGAGTTCTCAACTACAAGATTAAATTTTCTTCTTTGACTTCTTCGAACGGATTCAGGTTAAGTTGACACTTGCCGTGTGAATTTGTTGACGAGGCTTTCTACCCATTGACTCGTGTTCGATTGATTTTCATTTGCATATTGTGCTGCTGGAGTAGCGTTGCATTGTTGGTTTTGACTGCCAGTTTTAAAATCCATTCCTTTCGTTAAATAAATATTTAAATATTTTCTCATTTCTTATCTTCAGCGAGAGATAGAGTTTTAAATGTGTTCGCTATGTTTGAATAAAAGCTTTCAATGTTTTCTCTGGAAAAGTCTTCTCATTTTAATTTTCAGCCATTTGGGTTTAAATATTTTCTCTGCGCTTTTCTTCCTTTATTCTGCTTTGAACTTAAGAAATCTATCTTTGCAGATGGAGTTCAGGCACGACACAATCACTTTGCAATGTATTTTCTCCCGTGTTTAGTGAATTATTTTTATTTTGATTAAACTGATGAAAAGGAAAAGGATAAACTTTCTCCTTAATGTTATCTAAATGTTAATGGAAAGAGGAAATGAAAAATCAGGAAAAGAAAATTGTTTGCCGTCATTTTAGGCCACCTGTCATTTTAGGTAATAGTGCTTTCTGCACAATTATAATAAATTTTTAACTAAAAGGGTACAACTTGTGAAACCTTTGAATTTTTAACATCATTGTCAAAGCAAATAGTTTGCTTTTCTGAATTCAAGCATAATGCAACGTGAAAAAAGATATAAGTTTCTTACATATATTCTTTTTCTTTCCTTTTCTGTAGAAAAAGTAACACTTCTTATATTTTCTCTTCAGTGAACCCTCAAAGCGTTCAAACATTTTAAATATTATAAATCAAAGTAGTACTCATCTCTTCTTTCCCTGCCTTTTTCCATTTTATCCTATTAAAGCGAAAGTTTTTGTAATGGAATTGGGATATTATTAGTTACTATTATGATCAATAATGATCAATTTCTTTGTATTTCATCTTCCATGATTTTTATATACTCTCACTCCTTCAAAAGGAATATTGCTCCCGTGAAAACTGTCAACAAGTACTTTTTACGTCTTTAAAAAAAAAAAAAAAAAAGCTACGATTAATCTGCATCCTGTATCAGGAGTGAATTGGTGCCGGAACGTAATTCGTTGTTTACCATTTCATTTGTTATAATCGAAGCAATGTAATGAAAACTAAATCTAGGCTGAGCATTTGCTTCATTGAAACCAATATTTCGTCGAATTGGTATTCGTTGTAATGGGATTTCACTGTATTTACCTATATATAGTGAGTGGAATAGATGGCAAGGAAAATGACTATGCACTACAACAACGGATACAAATTAGCATTTTAGAGGAAGAGGGGGGGGGGGGTATCACGCAGAAAAATAATTATAGAGTTTTAGGTATGAAAAAATTTCTGGAACCGCTTGGATGTCAATAAAAAGCATCAAAATAAGCAGGAATAAGTCGCCTAGTAGATCACAAACTTTATTAATTCATTTCAGAAGCAATAAAAAGAAGTTTTATTTCAAATATTTGCTTAACAAAATAATAATAAATTAACGTAAAACACTAACGTTTTATCCGTCAAGCACTTGAAAACAGTGTGTATTAATATATTTGCATGATGTTCTACATTCATCCATCTTGTATGTGCAAACTTTAAACTAATGATCATATACAATAGTGATGGATGGATAATATTGTCGTCGGTTCAGGAAGGGGGTCATAACCCCTATGAACCTCACCTAATGTATTGGTTTTAGTGCTTTGACTACAACTATCATTCTTTTTTAAGAAAAAGCTGGAATTGACTAACTTACTAGGAGTTTTCTCAAAACGCAGACCTTTTAAGTGACATTCAAATGCATATCTCTACACCTGAATCCAAAATGTACCCTATTATGCAAATTCAATGAATAAAATGCGGTGGAAAATCTGTCGCCCGTAACCGGTACCATAAATACATAATGTTCGAAAGCCTCACTATTGCTGTCAAATTCATACACGTGGGTAATTCGGCACATCTCATCTGTAATGAAGATTCGAAATTGCTGCCTGTTATTATAATAAGCTACTTATAAGAGGGGAAAAAAAAACAGGTAACGGAAGATTGTAGAGCCTGTTCTTTTAGCTCTGCACTTGCCGCCATTTTTTTTTCTTTTTTTGGTGGAATAATTGATGGGCGTATAAGGAGGCGGAATTTGAATTAATAACGCCATGAGTTATGTGAATGAAGGTTCCAATTCAATTTCTCCGGAAGCATTGCTTCATAAATGATGTATTAAAAAATAAGAGAATTATTCGTTATATCGTCGTCGTTGTTGTTGTTTTTGTGTCATAGTTAATAATGAATATGAAGATATAACATGTCATTGCCTCGAAATTTTAATAAGACAACACAAGAGAAATTTACAGCGCAAGGAGTGTTAATAACACCGATTGCTTTTAATATTTACATGTTCTTAACTACTTATTTCAAAGTACTGAAATTTTATACCTTTTTTCTCAAAACAAGTTTTGTTTTTAATATGTCATGTCTTAACACAAATAATGTTAAATTAAAAAAAAAAAGTTTGGCGCAATATAGGCCTTAAGGGCTCTTGCGCCATTAAAACTGAATAAACCAACCAACACCGATGACTCCGGTGGAAATCGAACCCATGACCTCCAGCATTCGAACCGAGACTTCTACCTCTGAGCCACGGAGGATAACGTTGCTTCTTTTAATGCTAGTTACAAATATTTTACTCAGATGTATTTCACTTGATACATTTTGTAATCGTGCTGTAATTTTTGAAAATTGCTTTCTAAAATATCAAAATAAAATAATGGTAAAGGACTGTCGCCAGTTCCATCTATTTAAGGGAGAAGAACAAAATCGTGCTCGTAGACTAGAATTTTATAATAACAATTGAGGCAGTGAGAAGAAAAGGGATGTAAGTGGCAAAATTAAAAATTTGGAGATAACCAGTACAAATGGTAGGTGAACCTCTCCTCTGTCTTAGGGCAAGAGATGGTTCAAGTAGCCCTGGTAGTTGCTGCTATACAGCATGAATTAGAAAAAAATTTCAATGAAAGCCTATCTAAGATGTTATCTTAAAACGCGTTTTACTCAAAACTTGAAAATGCCCACTTACGTCCCTTTGCTACTCACTGCCTCAGTTGAACACGACTGTGAGAGGACCCTTCTGTAGTATTAAAAATTGGTTACCTACAATAATATTGTAGAATAGTTGAAACTATGAAAAAGCAGGTTTTTTCAAACTAGAAATTAGCGCCCCGAGCCTGGGCTAAGGCGAAACTATGAGCGTCTTCTAACGGTCTGATTACGACATCCAGGGACTGCAATTTCACCTTTCTAGGGGATCTTCAGTCCGGAATAGTTGTCTTTATCAGCCAATTCCAGACTGATGATCCCCAATAACGGTTAAACTGCAGTCTCTGTGTGTCGTGATCGGGTATTCGGTAAATGCTGATAGTCAATTATCAATTGTATGCTTTAGTTTAGCTAATTTTTTATTGAATTTTCAATGTCAAGTATGAGGAATAACAACGAAAATGAGCAAATACTTAATAGGCATTGGAACACTTTTTTTGTTTACAACTTTTCATTTATTTATTTATTTCACAGAACTTCGAAGATTTTTTTTAGAAAATTCATACAACCTGCTCAAAAAATTTCATTACAACATTTTTTACAGCTTACTAAACAATATGATACAATTCACCACCAATTCTTGAACAATGCAATTATTCACAACTATAGCCTTGTAGACGAAATTTCAATGTTAACTTATAAAAGAGAGACAATGTTAACTTATAGTAAAGTTAAAATCCACAACAGGATCTCTCTCTTTGTGTGCGATGCATTATACTCATTTCTAACATTACTTTTCAGTTAATAGGAAATTTTAATATTTTTATTTATGTAAAAATATTTAACGAACAAAATTCAACTGAAAGAGGGGGTAAACGCATTCGTGAATATCTAAAATCGGTATACAATCTGTTTTTAAGGTGTTTTTTTTTTTTTTTTTGACCACTCATGAATTGAAAATAAAATGGAAATGCCCTTTTAATATTGAATCGAACATTTTAATAGAAGTATCATCTGTAAAAATAATAATGTATACTACGCGTCTTCTTTCGCATAACTATTAAAAAAAAAATCTGCATGTGATATCACTACAGTTGGTTCAAACCTAACTTGGCAGCACCATAATGCTGTGATTAGGATCTGCGTAGCCTTCACAGTACTACTAGGTTAGGTTTGCCTCAACTATAATATTTTTCAGACATATAATTTAAGAAGAAAATCACATTTTAAATACGAAATTTCAGCTCTAGATGAAAATTTCAAAAGGAAAGAAAATATTAAAATAAAAAAAGAATCTAGGAAGAGTCATCTTTGCAACTTTCACTTCAAAATTATTAAAGTTAACGAAGTCTTCCATTAAACGACAGTGCATTAAACCTCTGGAATCGGCAAACTGCTCTTGAAAATAACATCCCCTGAAAATTCAATTTTAAGTTGTGTTTATTTTACTTTGTCATTCTAAAAAATGATTCAAAAGCAAGAATTACTTTAAAAGGAAATATTTCCATTTGTCTTCTGACGGTATTTTATTTTCCAAGTTGCATTTTCTCCTCGGGAAGATGTTAAAGAAAAAGAGGTGCAAAACATAATCGAAAAAAAAAAAAAAAAAGATACGATAAATAAGCGGAAGAAAATATTTTTACTTCTACGCCATTTTCAATTTTCAGTTTCAGCTACCATTTTCTTTAAGTTTTTTTTTTTTTTTTTTTTGCACATCAGTTGCGTCCTATAATCGTATATATTTAGATGCGCGAGTGTGCACGAAATCGGGTTTCTTTCAGTGTTTGATCAATGCGGTATGCAGAAGTTGTCGAAAAAGCAGATTCCCTCGATGTTGAATCTTAGGAACTTCACCGAGATCGGAGATGGAATTTTTTTTTTCTACAAGTTTTACTTCTCGCAATAGCTAAGTGAAGATTTAAGAAAACTTTTGCGAAAATTCATAAGTCGATTGTAAAGGTATGCAACGTAAAAGTTGAAGTTGTTTTTTATTTATTCTTAGCAATATTTTATTCCAAGAATTCTTTTAACCATTTTAAGACCCTCATCAACAGTAACGTAAAACAAATTCATTTTGCGAATGAGAGCGAATATTTTGAAAAAATGGTTAGACGTAAAAGGATATTTTTCAGCAGATTCGTTTGAAAGCTGATGCGAAATAATTAGTAATTCGCAACTGCAGAGCTCGAATACGCTACCTTGTGATGATTAATAATACTGAAGAAAAAGGTAAAACATTCCGTTCCACGTGTTTTCTTTGGAAAATTACAGGCTTCAGACATTTTATGGTGTAATGTAATTTCAGAAGAATAGAATAGAAATCTTCCCACAAACACGATGAAAAATTACTGTCATTCACTAAGCGGCAAAGTCAAAGCAAGTTATAAGTTGAGGCATTTGTTTGTTTTACCTTTTTCATCTGCCATTAGACAGTGGCTGCAGCGCCCCCTATAGTTTATAGGAGTTGCGAATAGCGAAATTGATTGTACATTTCTCTTTTTCTCATTCTATTTTTGATTTTAAACAAGAAATTTTGAGTACCGAAGGTGGATTGTGTACTAAAACTACTTGTCGAACTGAAAATGCTATTGTGCATCAAACTATTTTATAATGTGTATGTAGGGGGTTTACATAAGACAGTTTAAAAATTTTAAAATATCTTATGTTTTTTAAGTATAGCACTGTTTTCCTAGGGGTTTCAGGAAACAAAGTTTAAGAAGTGAGAGTTATTTCTGCCGTCGGGCAAATAAAGGGCAGTTACTGCAATTTTTTTTTTTTTTGCATTTTTTTCATTTTGAAACATTTTTTTAATTGTGTTTGTGCCATGAGGGTGTAGTTCCGCTGGAAAAGAATTGCTTGTTTCTGTTAGAATGTCAATTAAAATGGGGTCGTTTCCAAAATTTTAAAAGTATTTTTTTCCGAAAGAGCATGCTTAAAAACATAGGATCTGACCATTTTTTTCAATAATTTATTTAAGTTTAATATTTTTAAAAAATTACTAGTATCGGTGATCTTTCATTGTTTACATTTCTTGCCGATGACATCACAAATGATGAAATGCCATTCTGTGTTGCCATTCACAGAGCAAAATATTTAATTCGCATCTTTACTCACGTGCATTGGCAACGATATGGTTGATAGCAAGCGTAGAGTGCAATTTTAATTCGCTGCTTGATTATCATAACGTGGAAACGTAATAGAAAGATGCGGCAAAGTGCATCATTTGTGACGTCATAAAGACCACGCCTTGTTTGAAAAATCGGACATTTAAAAAAATTAATTTTAAAAAACTGCTGGGAAAATGAAAGTATTTTCTGGGCCCATGTTATTTTTTTTTTTGCTCATTCAATCCATTTCAATGACTAAAAGTAGTACTTTTGACTGAAGGAAACCACCCCACTGTTTTAAAACATAATTAACGATTTGTTTGTTCTTTTTAAAAAATAATAAATTAATTTTTATTAATATTTTTTTCAAATAATTCCGTTTTCTATATTTTTTTTCGTTTAACTCTGTCACGCGGAGATTTTTGTTCTGCGTTGGGCAGATATACGGCAGTAACTGCACGTATTTCTTTTCTTTTTTTTACATACTTGTCATCTGTTGTACGTTAGCTTTATCGTACAAGCTTGCTTATTTATTTTCCGCTGAAAAAAAAGCGCGAAAAAAGAAAAAAAAGAAAAAAAGTCTAATTTTAGCATTTCCTTATTATTAGTATTGAATCCAAAAAGCGTTTCTTCATTTTCTCGAAAACTAATTTCGGCAGAAACTACCGTTTACTTGCCTGTGGCAGATTTGATCTTTTATAGTATTTTTAGACTCCACACTCCAAAAATTCAAAATATGATTTAAACCCGACACTACTTCCATGTGCACCTATACAATAATGGATGTTCTAAAAACTCAAAAGAACGTGTGCGTGTTCTCATTTACTCATGTTAGAAGAAATAGTTCAATGTATAAATTTTAAGACTTTTCCACCTAATAAGCGGTAAACAAAGAAGCGGTGAACTTATATATAGAAGAACTTATAAAGAAGCGGTAAACATCGACGACCTTTTCGAATATGAAAAGAGATGATGGTTTTGTTAACGTTTGAGATCTGAAATTTCATCAACGGAAACTATATGGAATGCGCGTAGCGATCAGAAATACAGTAAGTGCCTTGGAGTGAACAAAGAAAGCATTTTCAATAATTACACTCCAAGTTTGATGTTAACCGATACATAAAATAAAACACAGATTCAAACTTTCAGCGATATCGCTCAGGTAGTTTTTGTGTTTATAGCGAAGAACGCATTAGGCACAATACTGTTAGTTGCAAAAATATATTTGGGGGATTTCTCTTTGGGGTCACCAAAAGTTCAGTTAGTTTAAAGCCAATGTGTCTACGTTGCATTTGCATTATTTTTACAATAAAAAAAGTGTTTCATGGTATGACGTTTCCCCTCCTCAAATTTAGCAATGGACCTCACCTATGCTTAAGCTTTGTTTAGATGTGAGCAGTTGCATTGGTAACAGAATTCAAATATTTTCCAGGATGATCAATTTGTTTAAAATTTGAAATAACACTCGCTTTCTTCTTTGCAGTACTTCATTCAAAAATTCAAATTCATTTGTTTATTTCCTTCAAAGTATTTTCACTTTCATGTTTTTTTTAACTTTAACTTGTTTAATTTTTATTTTATGAGGAACACATGTTTTGTTCCGACTTATGTCTTTTCATCGATTGATTTTGTGGTTCAAGTCTAATGAATAGCAAACTAATACTGAAGATCCTGAAGAAAAAATGAATTTCATCCAGACAGAATTTTCTGTTTTCCCCTTACAATAAGCTCTTTATCTTAAGGGTCTAAATATCGCAACTTTATAAAGTCAGCTACATTTTAAAAATAATCACATCTAATCATAATTTGTCTCGAAAGTTCGTATAAGCATACTTAAAGAAAGAAAAAAAAAAAAAACACACTTTTTAGGATAAATGAATACCGGTCATATTTGTATTTACATTTCTCCGTAAAATTTCTCAAAGCAAAATATTCTCAACAAAATCATTTTTACGCAAAGTATTTCCAGTTAAGTTTAGTCCGGAATTTCATTACCAAGATCCCATTTACTCGCGAAAAATATTTAAAACGGAGAGGAAAAAAATCGACAACTGATAATAAATAAGCGAAAGGAAAACATTTTTACCTCTAAATTCCTTTTTCAATTTTGAGCTAAGCGCCGACATTTTTATTTTCTTCTCTCATCCGAGTCTTTTCGTCATTTCTGAGTTCGTGCGAATACGCGAAATCGGCTTTTCGCCCGCAGTTCTTGATCGATGCTCTATGCATAACGTGTCGAAAATGCAGATTCACCCCCGCGATTTTGGCCAAAAAGCTAGGGTCGAGAGGGGATGCCCCTTCGTTTGCTTTGCACCGCACGTCGCGGATTGAAGAGTGAGGATTTAGAGGAATTTTTCCGTCACCTTTCCTTTGGATGGATGATAAGTGACGGAGGAAAAAAGAGGAAAGATTATTATGAATTCTGCACAGTGATTGGCGATCTTGAAAAAACAAGTCTTTGAACTTTTAGGCTTAGATATTTATTTTAGCACATACTTTTGTACAATTTATGTGACATTTAGTGTTGGCTGTACATTTGCGTTTGTATCCTGGTTCCTTCAAGGGTTGATATGACCTCTGTCCACGATTCGTCCCAAGAGACTCTCATCTGGTTAGTCATTGCAATGATAGGAACAGTGGGCCCTTGGGGATGATGTCCATGAATGACAACCATCAAAAGCTTTAACCCCTTCGCATACTAATAAAACCACTTGCAGTTACGATAACTTAACAATTGCTTTCACCCCTTGATATACAATGGCGTGTGGAAGATGACATTTACGTCACATGCCCAGGGCTGCGGAGTCGGAGTCTAGAGTCGAAGGTTAAAATTCCAAGAGTCAGAGTCAGTTATTTCCCCTCAAGGTTCGCAACTCTACAAAAGCTTGCAGAGTCGGAGTCGGACTGATTTTGGGGTAGAGGAGACGGAGTCGAAGGCTATAAAATTCCTGAAGTTGGAGGCGAAGCCAGAGTCGTTCATTTTCTCTCCGACTCCGCAACATTGCAGGTGCCCTTGTAGACTGTGATGCCTCCGAGATGTCCTTCATTTCTAGTATCATTGTAGACTGGCGTATCCGAGATATCATTTATTTTCATGATCCATTAGAAACTCTTTGACTTCTCCGAGACGTCATTGTATGTTAAGGGGTTAAGGAATCAGGTTGTGCTGTTGTCGAAGAAGTAGAACCTTAACTGGTTAAGGGCTTTGCTGGTTGAGTTTTACGGATTGAATGTTCGTTTGTTGTATGAGCAAAAAGTGCACTTGAAACTGCGTATAAGCATTCGCAGTTTAGCATATGTACAACATTTATTTATATATTTATTTATTTGTACAGAAGCTAAAAAGCTTCTCATACATAGAGGACTCCGTACAAAAGGACTTGCCTCCGGACACACGCAGGAAAGATTTACAACACGAGAGAAGAAAATAACACCCAGGGCACCGGCGGGAATCGAACCCACGAACTCTGGCTTAAAATCGAAGCTTCTACCATAGATATTTACCACACAATCTCCGTTCTTTTGTATTATGGTTACCGTTTCTTTCAGGGATACGGATATTAAGGTTCGTCTAGAGAGAAGAGCCGAAAGGACAAAATCCTTGATACCCTGACAGACAAGGAAGGGAAGTTTTGTATGAAGTTTGGATGGGGAGGCTCACATGTTAGTATTTTGCACGGAACTCTTTTTTTCCTCCAAGAATTCTATGTCTTTTAGCGATTGCCATATAACGCGGGAGAAATAATATGTTCTTCTCATGACCCATGCAGGATATCGAACCCTTTTGATCTTTGTGCAAGCAGTGGTCCTAACCATTATACTCAGGACAAACCAAACCTGACAGCGTTGCGAAAGCTACGCAGATTCTAATCGCAGCATAACGACACTGCTAGGTTAGGTTTGTCCCAACTATAGACATCATGAGACGTTGAGATGTTGCACAAGGTATAACATACTCCTGGAGTGCTTTTTATCGGGCACCGACTGTTCTATTGCAAAATATAGTTGATTAGTAATACTTGATCTGTTCTTCAAAGTTAGTCATAAAGTTAAATCACGTTGTCTTTTACGAAAACGTTTTGTAAATACTATGTTTAATAAATATCAAGTAAATGTCATAAACACAACCTTTGCTTCAAAAGGTTTTTCGTCATGCATCAAAGTAACGCTTATACTTTTATTTTGCAGATGGAGGCTTACTCTTAGACCCATTTCCCACCGACGATGTTGACACTTCCGGACGTCCAGTGTTTTTAGAAGAGCCTCGAGACACTTATGTTGTGAGAAGTCGACCGGCTACATTATCCTGTAAAGTAAAGAATGCATTGCAACTACATTTTTCCTGTAATGGAAAAGCTATTCATCACAGGTAAGCAGATTATTCATTAGCTGAAGAAATGGGATGCAATGCATGTTTTTCAGGCTTTGAGTTGATTACGACAAAATAAAATCGATTACGATTATAGCTACTAACTGCAAAATAGGTATTAAGATTATGATTACGATTGTAATCCTTTGACAAAGAGCAGTTATTGCGTCCGCGATTACTGTAGGTAAAAACAGGTAAACGATTAAGAATGCTGATTTCGATTTGTGGTGTGTTTATAGACTGAATTTGAATAAAAATTAAAAACCTTTATAAAAGATAAAAAGTATACATGAATCTTTTCCCCAAAATACTAAAAATGATAAACTGTATTGATGAAGTGTCGCTGAGTTTCAGTACCATAGCTCAGTAGTTGGAAAAAAGAGGGAAGGTGAGTAACAGGCCCGTTATTTCAAATTTTTCTAAGGGAGGGTGGTAAAGGTTGTATATTCAATTAAAATTTTACTGGAAAGCAACATAAGCCATGCTCACGTCTGTCTAAAAACATAATTATTATTTAAAGCCGGGTGGGGAGGCAGTTGACCCTCCCCCCGACCTCCCTAAATGATGAGCCTGGGATGTAAACAAATTAGAAAAGACAATGCTGTCATTGCCTATTTTTTCAGTGATCAAACTTCATAAAATAGAGAAGACATGAACCAGAGGTAAGGAATCCCCAATTCTAAGCAAGTACGAAAATCTCGATTAAATATTTTAAAAATAAAAAATGCACATGAAAATTTAACTGTTCTTGAAATTTTGAAATAAAAAGTGGACATAATTAAAAACAAAACATTACGATACCAAACATACAAATAAATCTTAGTTTGTTCTACTAAATAGTCTGTTATGTCACTTTCTCAACGCGCAGTTCCGTTCCAAAAAAAACTCTTATTTTTTCCTTAACGGTAAGGTTTGCTATGTTTCAAATTTTCTTTACTTTCCATGCTTTTTTCTACTAAGTTGTAAAAATTGTACGATAATTATCGACACATTTTTGAACTGCTTTGCTTCTATCCGTAAACAACAATTAGCAATCTTTACCTCTATGCGAAGATAAGCATTATTTTATCTTATCCGTAAACAAACATATAATATGTAGTGAGATATTCTCAAAATACTTTATACTCTTCCGAGGAGAACTAATCTGTTTCCTACTGCTGTGATTCACTCCCAAAGTAGTGCGTCACATTAAATTATCGTCAAATGGACAAGGGAAATTTTCTGGAAATAAAAAGCGAATGCTTTAACAGCATCTTGAGAGATACAGAAAAAAAAAGAAAGAAAAATAGTCTTTTTGAAGATGATATATTTTTTTAACCTCAGGTAAAAGGATTTCAAAGCCAATGATAAAATCTGTGGCAAGGTTGGTGAAAGTTCCAGATCAGATGCGAACAGTGATATAAGTTGTTAATCTTTTTATAGTCACGAATGTGACACATCATTCAGCAAATCTTACTTCAAACATAGCCTGATATCCATTTTATATCACGGATATTTGAAATACATTATAAGTTATGCACACTTCGTCCACCACTGTTTCCAACCTGAAGTTGAATTGTAGAGAATACTATTTAGCGTCGATTATCTGTTGAAGTATTCAATTATTTTTTGTATTGTCAAAATACAGAAATTCATTGCTGCAATGGACGTTTCATGGTAACCTGACTTCCTAAGAAAGCAAAAATACTAACGAAAGAAAAAGGTATAAATGCATATTTGATGATATTCAATTGATAATTTTTTTTAAGGAGTAGCTATTAATTGATTAACATAAATATCCGACATTTGTATCCGTTGGGAGGTCACAGGAGATCACTGTGACCGTTGGGAGGTCACAGGAGATCACTGTGACCTCCCTCAAAATTCCCAATTCGGTACATTTTGTCTGACGATTTGGCAAATTGGAGAATACTATTGCAGAGTTGAGTTTTTTTCTTTTATCTATAATATACATGGTATTCCGCTTTAACCTGTAAAACCTCTATTTTCGCAACCATTCGTCCTAGGTGCATACTTCCAATTGCAAAAATGTTCAAAATCAGAAGCAAAAGTAGGTATTGAAAGTTTGAAGCAAAAATAAAAATGAGTCAAAAAATACACAATTTAACTTTTTATACGGGAAATAATCTCCATTGAAAAATATTACCAACACAAAAAACTTGACATCTGTGCGACCAAAACTCAAGGAGATATTCGAGTTCGAAGTTTTAAGGGACCAGACAGAAGATGAGTTTGGAGCTTATCACCCTTTCAGAGGAATGGCAGGTTACCGAAGTAAGACAACGAAGTATTTATATTTTTCATTTTAATTCAAAAATTAACGCACATGTTATGCTATGATGCTAAAAAACACTACAAATCCTCGAAATATTTGAAAAACTACACTCTATGCACACATATAATTTTAGACCCTTGTTAACCGCTATATATTCCCCCAAAATGTGTTATTGACGGCGATTGTAAAATGGTGTTAGTCACAAAACGCTGCGTTTCATATCTCGATGAATATTGGTGGTACTAATGTGAAATTTTTTGTGTTGGAATTATTTTGAAATGGATATTATTTCCCAAATATAAGTTAGGGGACCTAGGGCCCGTATACAAAGTTAAATTTTGTAATTCTTGACTCATTTTTATTTTTGCTTCAAACTTTGAATATCTTAACTCTGCATCTGATTTTGAACATTTTTACAATTGGAAGTATCCATCTATGACTAACGGTTGTGAAAATAGAGGTGTTGCAGGTTAAAACGGAACACCTTGTCTATTCGAGTTAATTGTAGGTATTATGCGCTATGTGTGCATGATTTTGTTTTATTATTTGGTAAATGGTGAAGTTTCATTCGGCAAACTGAGAATTTCCCCCCTCGCAAAAAGCTACTTCGGGGCACCCCTGACCGTTGATGCCGGATATTAATATGCATAACCTACATCTCGTAATTCTACGCGACTTTTAAATCTGTAGCAGTTTGTTTCTTGACTGAATTCAGTCTTAAGTCATTTTCATCTTCAGCACTTACAAATCCTTTAGACTCAGCTGTTACTCGTTATGATTCATTAACACACACACATTTCATACATACCGTTTTTTGAAGTGGAATTGAATGATTTACCAACTAATATTGTTCATTATACATTCTTCTTCATTTTTTCTTATTTTTCCGTTCTTTCTTACGCAGGCATCATAGTCAACAGGAGTTTGTTGATCCACAAACTGGTGTCAGGCATCTGGAGGTCAGTGTGGATATCACCAGGAAAGAAGTGGAAGAATATTTTGGCCCCAATGGTTTCGCTTGCGGTTGTGTTGCTTGGTCATCGAGCGGCACGACCAAAAGTAGAAGCGCCATTGTAAAGACTGCATGTAAGTGATAACTTATATTAAGTTTCTAGAAGTAATACAGGGTGTCTGTGTGGAAAATCCTTGAACCTTTTTAAAAATTCATAGAAAAATTATAAATTTTCATACCAATATGCGGTGCAGGTCATAGTAATTCACATGTTCAGGATTTTTTTTTATGACATCGTAAAAAAAAAAAAAAAAAAACTTTTGAATTTTCAAAATTAATTTGAATTTTGAAATTTTTAATTCAAATTATGTTTTTCGCAATCACGAGTTGCGACAGGACCTTACTCATTGGTTACTACCCCACTCGCTTGTTTCTAGAAACGGTTCCTGTCCCTCCTCTTGGGCGGTTACATGTGTATAGTTGTGTATGTGTTGGCTTGTGTGTGTATAGACCTGTGTGTATGCACGCTGGCGTGTGTGTATGTGTGTAAAGCCGCGTATGTGCGTTTGAGCGTTCGTGTGTGTAGGACATGGACGCCACCGACCAGGAGCAGAGGCTACCGGGAGGAGTAGCGCCTGCAGAGGACGGTGGGGTTGAAAAAGGAACCGGACATCAAGGACGGTCAAATGAAAACAATTAGCAATCGTGATTGCTCAAAGAAAAAAAAAAGAAAACGACGTTAATATAAATAATTTACGTTGACGGCTGTGTATTCACAGTAAGAAAAACAAATTGTTACTGTGACGATACAGTGATTACTTACAGTTCTTATTGTTTCTTTTTCCTTCTTTTCCTTTTTTCCTCTTATTTTTTACGCTGTTCTTCGAAATTCTTGAACCTATAAAGTATTATGGCATTAATCGCACACTGATATAACAATTTGTTGCTTTTCTACGGATTTTTAAACTGTGTCAAGGGCTTTTCAGACACTCAGTGTGGAGCATAGAAAATTGCTTTTGTATCTGTCACGAGTTTCACGGGAGTTAATAAGGTTTTTTTAGAGAAACTTAAAAAAAAGCTTGTCTCAATGTTTCAGGGAGGGAGTTCTTTTCACCAACACGTAGAAACGGTACTTCGTAAAAAAGGTTGAAAAGGAGAATGTTATCAAATGAAACAATATTTTTTTTTTCTCTTTTCTGAAACGGAACTACGTAAAATTACTAAAGTAAAGTCTCGAAAACTCGGCACCGATAACCTGGTAGAATCCAAACAACTCGACTACATTCCGGTACAACGAAAAGACACCGAACGCGAAACACCTGTTGCGAAATCATTCCAACTTCTCACAACAACATTGCAAAGCTTGGCCACTTTTCAGTTTACATCAGAACGAGCTTTCGAGAGTCTACTATATTTGATTTTCACGAGTCCTTAAAAGAGGCAATATGAAACGTAGAAGATTGCTTCCGTCTTTCACAGCATACACGTGAAATTAAAATTACTTTTTCAGTGCAACTTAAAAAAGCTAGATTCAATATTTCAGGGAGTTAGTTCTTTTCACCGAAACGTTTAAGTGGAACTAAGAAAAAAACGAAATTACTAATTGATTTTTCAACTACTATTTCTTACGTATTGTAGCAGAAGTGGTATTATCGAAACTTCAATTTAGTAAAATATCACTCAAGTGTAGAAACAATTAATGTAGAGTAAATTACTTTGCTCTAATGCGTATGAAAAAAAATCTAAAACATACGTGTTTTAGTTTTTTCCGTGTGAAAATCAATTGTATATAAATCGAATTTTTAAGCTTTTAAGCTATTTTCACCATTAATATGTTTCTGCACATTTGAAAAGAGATATTTCGATACACGATTTGAAAAATGACAACCGAATTTTGTCTTAAATCGTCATTTGAGGTAGATTTTAAAACATACGAGTTGGAGTTTTGTAGTTATGAAATAAAGTTAACAAATAAATAAATGAAAATACTAAAAAATAGTTAAAGAGAAAGTTCTTAAGAAAGAAATATTTCAATGAAAATTCAGCCTTTATTGGGTATATTACGTATGAAGCAATAAATACAAAACCAAATTCTTATCCACAAACCAGTAACTGAATATCAAACTCAAATCAGGGGCGTCTCAATGGGAGGTCATGGGAGGTCATCGTGACCTCCTAAAAATTCCCTTATTCGCAAAGTTTGTCAGACGACTCCGAAAATTTGGAGACAGCATTGCAAAATTACAATTTTTTTTGTTGCAATTTTATCATTTGTCAAAATTTGGTGTTTCATTCGATAAACTAAAATCCCCCCCCCCAAATCAAAGTTCAGAGCAACCTTGGTTCAGACATTTAATTGGCTACAATATCCTCTCTGCTACTGGTGAAATGATCAAGATCAAGAGCAAAGTTTTGTGCCGCGGGAAAACCAAGATTCGTTTTCCTCAATGCTTGAATTTGTTCGATAGCATTACGTATGCAAAATCGATTTCCGGGATCCGAGAAATGATGAATGGCATAATAGCTGCTCTTTAATTTCTAAAATGTTTGATCTCAATAAAGCGATGCAACATTCATCAAATATGTTTACCAACCTCTTCGTTTTAAAACCGAAATGGATGAAGGAAAGGCTCACGTTCACGTTCCTCGCCGAAAACAACCTTGTTCTTATTTATAACAAGCACATTAACAACTAAACCTAACAGGCAACCAAAAAAATTGCTTCTCCGACTAAGCTTTGCTAGCGCTTTTGTTATATGAGAACAACAAAAAGAAAGCTGCACATCCATGAATAAATTAAAAGGGTTTCTTCGCATTACGCTGTGGGCTTAATTACTCGGCATGCACGATGGTATTTCAATTAAAACACGCCTGCTTTCGCAGAGGGGAGAGGGATTACTGTTTAGGAGGAATAATTTGATAATGGTAAGAGGGCATGCAAGTTATTATGGTTGTTTCCAAAACGGTTCCTTTAGTTCTTGTTGCCGGTGAAATTATTTGAAAAATGTCAGAACGATTTATGTCCCGGAACGGTAGTCGAATACTTTGTAGGGATGCCAACTTGACTAACTAAACTCATCTTCAACGGTAGGACACCATTTTTTATGTAAAAAAAAAAAAAAAAAAAAAAAAAACTCAAACGTAACTTCAAAACTGTGAATGTAGCGTTTTCTGCGTTTGAGTTCCTCTCCGTATCCATCCTCCTTTGCATTCTGAATTGCGACACTTAGAGCCCATTTACATTGGCCAAAAAGTCGACTTATTGCAGGCATAGTGCAATTCACGATTGTTGACATTCGTCTTCAGAACAGTCTATTTTAAAATTGATTGAAAATAATAGAATCCAGAGTTAATAAAATCAAGCACTGGTAAAATAAGTTTTCTTCGTAAAACATTGTTGTTTGTTTACAATCTTGATATCAGTGTGTACATAAAATAGATGACTTTTGTAGCTTGCCCTAAGTGCTAACAGAAGTGAGACGGAATAAATTTTGAAAATTCAATAAGGGAAAACATATGGATCATTGAAGGTAGAATTTCGCCCCTACTCTCTGCCAGGTGGAAAGCGGATGATTCAGAAGAGGTATAGGTCAAATGCAAGTTGTAATGTAAACGGCTGCTATCTAAAATCCCTAATCTCGTTAATAAACGGATCATTGAATTTTCTTTGTTAATGCCCCCTTATAACCACTCATCCTTAGTTATGTGGCTGAGGTCACTGGATATCTTTTGCAATTTAAAATTTCAACTTTTTCACTAACTTTTTATTAGGCACCTGCTGCGATACTCGAGAACTTTTTACATTGTGTTGAAGGGCTGAAATATGGAGGTGGAAACTTTTAAAGAAAGATAAAACAGAATAAAAGCGGAAGGTTGAGCATCTTTTTCTTTGTTAATTTTTCAAATGATGTTTGAACAGAAGTTTTCCCTCAACAGAGACGGTCTCATCTTTCTCCATTGAAGAAGGGGTTGCATGTAACCTCAAAAACACGTGCGACTAACCACCAGTTATCTGCAACATTTGTGTCTCATTAAAGTTGTTTTATCTATTATTTTTAGGCACAATTGTAGTTTCATTTCTTACTTTGATATAAATTAAAATTATTATTATTTTATAGTTAATTTAAAGTGAGTTTTAATAGCTATTTCGGGATTTTTAAAGATTCAAAATAAAGTAATGCTGCATAATCAAAAGTGTAGTATGGCTTCAATCTATGTGGTTAATCCTCCTTTTCCCTTCGCTGTTTTCTGTTTGGTTGCAAATGCTTGTTTTTCAAGTCATGAATTCTTAACTTCCAGTTTAGTTTTCTCCTCTTTTTTATTTGTTTCATTTTTGTAATTCTATTCTTGTTTTTAATATTTAATTTTCCGCTTCTACTAAAATCCAGTAAATAGGATAACATAAATAAGTTTCAGTCATTTACGAATCACGAATAAAAGTATTTTTTCTTATGTCTTTTTGCTACTGAGATACTTATACCATAATTCATGAACGCAAGGGAAATTTTAAAAAAGGAAATACTTTAAATAAATACAAGCTGCACGTTTAACAAAACAAATTTTCGCTTTTGAAAAAAATAAGTTCATTTAAAAAAAAAGATGTAACCATCTCTAAAACGTGGTTTTGGATTTTATTCCTTAAATACTTTTTCTCTTCTTAATGAAAGTAAAAAAAAAAAAAAAAAAAAAAAAAAAACATGGCTGTTTCGAGACATAATTCGTTTTTTTGCTGAATTTTTCCTGTTTTATATTAACCTAACTTTTTTTAACCGAGGAAAAAAGTAATTGCTCTTTTTTATTGACATTCATTTTTTGCAATTCTAAGTTCAGCTGGAAATTATTTTCCCTATTTCGTAAAATAAAGGAGAAATTTATGCGGTTACATAACCAATACAATTAACAAACCATCGAAAGAAAAAAAAAACATTGTGTGTACGTGTGTTTATTTTTCGTTATTTTTCTTGAATTTTTTACTGTTCTATACTCATAATTCATTTATATGTTTAATGATCGGTACGGAATTGAACCGAACCATTGTTTCGGTCACTCGTCTGGTCTGCGCTTATTCTATATTAGCTACCAGTTTGTTTGGCACTCTTGGCTTCCATAAGAGGTTTTCCACCTCCAACTCAGTCACTCCTGTGCCGGGCTGATGAGTGCTAATAAGCACGAAACTGCAGTCCTTGGCTGGAATTGACTGAGCTGGCGATGTATTTCTGCCTTAGTCATGGCTATAGGGTGATAACTTACTGAATATATCTGCCTTGCCTTTAATATTCGAGTTGAACCGAGTCATTGTTTCTGTCACTCGTCTGATCAGTGCTAATTCTGTATTAGCTACCAGTTTGTTTGGCACTCTTGGCTTCTTTAAGAGGTTTTCCACCTCCTGCTCAGTCACTCTTATGCCGGGCTGATGAGTGCTAATAAGCACGAAACTGCAGTCCTCGGCTGGAATTGACTGAGCTGGCGATGTATTTCTGCCTTATCCATGGCTATAAGGTGATAACTTACTGAATATACCTGCCTTGCCTTCAATATTCGAGTTGAACCGAACCATTGTTTCTGTCACCGTCTGGTCAGTGCTAATTCTGTATTAGCTACCAGTTTGTTTGGTACTCTTGGCTTCCTTAAGAGGTTTTCCACTTGCAACTCAGTCACTCCTATGCCGGGCTGATGAGTGCTAATAAGCACGAAGCTGCAGTCATCGGCTGGAATTGACTGAGCTGGCGATGTAATTAAACGTGTTTTGATCAACTTTTAGCCTTTTTAGAAGAATAAAGTGGATAACCAAGGATTTATCGTTTAAATTGTTGAAAAAAAAAAGTTTTCAAGAAGTGAACGAGAAATTCAAATTCATACTACTCCAAGTAATTTATGTGAAAATAAATAGCTTATGGTGTAAGTCATGTCTGAGGCATTCAAGGAGCACTGAAAACGTACTACAGAAACCTCTACGTAAGGAACAATAATAATTTTAAGAAAGAATGCACTAAAAATTTTAAGCCTAATTTTAAGTGAAAAAGACTGAGCTAGAGAGGGTGGGAGAAACCGTTAAAGACAGGAAATGGTTGCGTTAAAGTGCAGGCTACTGTTCTATATTAATTCTCCTGCGTTCCGCTAATTCAAATTCAATTAACTGAATGCATTTTTTACTTTTGCTTTTATTTGTTTACATTTTTTTCAAATGGGACAGGTTAACCTCTAAAGAATTAACCTCAATCTATCTTGGACAGGACACGTCTTTGATACGCTTTGAAGAAGTAATTCTTTGAAACACCTAAGCATGAGTACGCAATTTCAAATGCGATTTTTTTTTAAATAATGCCTCTCCCCTCCTAACCCGGAAACGTGAAAGACTTTATTAGAAACTTAGCAAACAGCCAAAGTGGTGCAACGAGAAATCGCATATTTAAAGTCAACTCCCTTATACTGTTTTTAACCAGAACCAAAATTCAAGGAAATAAAATTAATTTAAGCTAACGTTCAAAGCTAACCACGCCTCTTTCTTCCATTATCTGCAAAAATACGAACTAAAAAAAATCAAGTCACTCTTCAAGGGACATAAGCCATTCCATTGCGAAATTGCTCATTGGTTCTTAAGCTTGATTTCGTTTTTATTTTTAGAAACTGGGTGGGATCTGATTTCTTTTAGTCTCTCTTATCAGAGCCTAATCAACTATTTTCAATCAGAAAATTGGACGCAAACAATCAGAAAAGACATGCAATCAGAAATTTGAGTTCAGAGTCAAAAAAAAAGATGTTTAGAAAATTGAAAAGGACTGGCGTTAGTTGTACAAAATTGTTGATGCTGGAAATGACAGTGAATGAGACATAAGTTGATTTTTTATCAAATTATTCTCTCAAATTTATTTTTCAAAAAAAAAAAAAAAAAAAAACCCACCTTGGTGGTCAGCAGTAATTTACTTTCACAAAAGAGCATGCGCAGTTTATTTCGGATGTATTATCAGTTTTGCTTTAACTTAGAACTATTTGGGGATGAATGAATTTATAAGTGAGTTATTGGTACATAAAAAGTGATGCTTTGTAAACTGTATGTACTTTTTTTTATTGTTAATGAGTAATTGCACTACTGGTGTTAATTTTTTCAAAAATAAAAACAAGATTTTCTCCTTTAAATTAAAGTATCAAAAGAATAGTGATCTATTTTAAACATCATTTTATGGTATGTTTTTCAAAGAATGCGAAGTTTCCACCTTTCCCCAAACGACTAACAGTTCAAACACAATTTGATATCACAAGCAGAATAATAATATAAAAGAAAATAAAAAAAATAACATAATAACTGCGGCCCATGCATTAAACAATGAAATGAAACTTCGGGAATTAAAGTGTAAATGAAGTAATGGTTTATCTAAAATTAATCACCCTTTTTAAACACAAATATTGATGCAAAATTGATACCTAAAACTAAGTAACTTTTAGTCGAAATATTTTAAGAAACAAATATTATAAAAATATAAAAGGAAAGTTTCTAAGTGGAATTGTTTCACAGAACATTTTTTTTTCACCTGGGTCGTTTCATCCTTGCGAACTAATCGATAATCAATTAAATGAAATTTCATATTTTTCAGAAAAATAATAAATTAAAAATAGAAAAAACCTTGCCAGTATTTTGATATTTCAGTAAGAAAAATGCTTCTTGCACATTAAATATTTTAACCTATGAAGCAATGAAAAACTTCTCTCTCAGCAATGTAAACTATGTAATAGCGTTGTATAAAAAAGAAAAAAGTGGGATACATAAAGCGAGGCATAACTTCGTTACTAAAGAAGGTTAAACGTCATTGAATTTCCTTCGCAAAGAAAAAAAAATCTTGAAATTTTCTTAAAAAGAGAGTAATTAAAATGCATCAAAGATAACATTTTTCTTTTAGTTTCGTGTTCTTTATTCATTATCATCAAGTAAAACAATAATTAAAAAGTTAAGCCAGATTTAGTTACAATGCTTTTCTTAGAAGATGCTCAAAATGTGTATAATTAGTATCGCTACGCTGAACGCTTTTGATAAAGGGGAAACAATATTTATTAATAAATTTTCGCTTCATTTATTACTGCGTTTTTGTCTTAAAATATTGATGCTTATTTGTATTTTTTTCTTCATTTTTTGTATTTGTATTTGCGTATTTACATAATTTTATTGTTCTTACTTCTTGTATATGTTACAAAGCGTTACTAAAAGCGTAAGCAAAGGCGAAATCAAGAGTAAAAAATCACGGGAGGAAAAACGTAAAAAAAGATTAAGAGGTAAAAAATGAAAGGTTTTGAGACGAGAAAAATCTCTGGCTGTCGGTCTGTTTGTCTGAATGTGTGCCCCCCCCCCAAACAACTTTTAAAGGAACTATCCGATTTGATTTCGAAATTTTTGCTCAAAATTTTTTAGCAGGAGAACTTAGCCTCGTGATATCAAATTATCGATAACACAATGGGTTGCTAGCTTCTCTTCGACTATCGAATTATTTATTTATCTAAATCAACTATGTATTATTAAATTAAACGAAATATTTTCTATCAAATCAACTATAGTTAATTAAATTTAAAATGGACATTTTTGCAACTTTGCAATTATTTTTAAATTAATTGAATGTACTTCTTTAGAGCGTAATTTATTTATTTATTTATTTATTTATTTTTTTGCTCTTGTATTTTTTTTTTTTTTGAGATTAAAAAACTTTGTTACGTATAGCAGAAGTGAAAAGATAAGCTAAATTATCCTTAAATAAGTCGCGTAGACACCAAACTTATTCATTATATACGCATCACAAGCACATGTTATTTAATCCCAGACGGATTTTTTTGTATTTTTTAGTATTATAAAATTTCTGCCATTTGTTTGCATAGACTATTTCACTATAAAACGACAGACTTCAATTAAGAGTTCATGACCTGGCTTCCAAACTAATTTCAAAATTATTGGGTTATTCAATTAGCTTTGTACTACGGTGTCTTTTGAAATTAAGTGTACTACTGAAAACTTAGAAGTAATACACAGTTACATTAAATGACTACGCTAAAAGATTTTGAAACCTTTTCGTATAGCTATGATAAATATGACGTAATTTACCAAGTGATTGCTCATTGGTCAAATTCATAACATGAAAAAAAATATCGAGATGTTTGTTTATCTACTGCATAAGGTTATCAAAAAGTTTTTTCCCTTTCAATGGCCCTGCGTTAGAGCCTTTACCTTATGCAGATTTACTGCGATTCCTCGACATAGCATCCATATTTTCGTGTAACACCACGATCGGCAGATGAAATTACCACTAGAATTTTACGCCCAGTTTTCCCATCATATAGAAGTAGCTGGACTCTCTTCAATGCGAAAACTGCCCTGTGAATGTAATTTCGCCAAGAGTATTCACAGCCAAACGAGCACTCGCGGGATCTTTTGCATTCCACATAATCATACAACATGGATGCTATTGATTTTCTGCATTTAGAAACCGACTGGAGACAAGTTCGAACCCGAGAGGTCAAGCCCTTACAGCTGTATAACTCCATCGGTGTATCTAAAAAAGTTGCTCTCTTAATTGTAACTTCCTCATCCACTAATTTATTACATATATATATATATATATATCCTAAAGTATGATTATCCTGTATTCTGTTATTCTGTTGATAAACTTGAACTTTATTAGAGATGCTTTTTTATATTTTGGTAGTTATCATAAAAGTTTACCGAAGTAAGGTTTTAACTCATCGATCAAAAATTTTAAAATAAAATAAAAATATATAAATGTAACTCGTAAAAATAAAGTGAAATAAAAATGAACATCAATAAGTATTAAAAAAATAATAATAAAATAAAATCTACAAATTGCAGATTACAACAGACACGTGTTTCGGCGTTACAATGAACGCCTTTTTCAATGCAAAAGGCAATGAGCTAATGTATGAAAAGACATCCGACAAAAGCAGCTTGTAAAAAAAAAAGTCGCAGGAACTCAAACATTTCATTTCGTGCTCAATTTATTTTTATTCATGAAAGCAAACTGCTACCTCTTTTCAAAGATATTGCTCACTTATTCTGTTATTCTCCAGAGACATTGTCGTCCTAAAAGAACAAATTTAAATGAATAAACGAATTCAATTGAGAGCCTTAAAAACGCCGAATCGGGATTTCTAACTGAATTCGAAACAACATTCCGAACTAATCATATCTTTCTGATTCTCATCTAGAACATTAAAGTGGCCGACTTAAAATAGAAAAAAACCTAAACGCTTAATTTATTTCTATATTCATCTTCTCGCAGCAACTTAATATTTATTTTATGTTAATGATTATGCAAACGAGAGCCTCAGATCGACGAATGGAAACTTCCTATCCGCTCACAAATTAATGATACAGGAATGTTTTTCAAATGACTGCTTTGTATAATTTGCGAAGCGTCTTTAACAGAACGTTTTGTTATTTTCCACTACCTGCGTGTTATTATCATTAAAGATAAGATTACTGAATCCCAGTAATGACTTACAGAGACACGCCGAGATTTGTTGCTGTAATTGAATTCAGGTTTGTTTAATGTAGAATTTTTTTTTTTTTTTTGGATTTTATTTCGTTCGATAACGTGTATTTTGCAACGGATGTATCGAAGCTGCAGTGGGAATTTCAAATTTAACTTCTAATTGAATATTGCTTTCGAGTAATGATTTGTTTGAATTGTTAGAAATTTAGTATAGGGCCTTGTAGAATAATTAATATTATTCAATATACTAGAAAATTTCTGCTGCGTTTTAACGAAGCAATTGCCCGCTTGGTGATACTTTGATAGTTGAAATTTTAACCCTAACTCCAGTGGCGTTCATTGTTAATCACTTTTTCGTTTTCTTCGTTCTCCTGAAATGACAGTCTTGCCAGTAAAACGGTAAAAATACCGGATCCAGTTCAGCCTTGTCACAATAAAGCCTTTCCTTGCATTTTGAACATTATCAAAACATTTTATCAAATTATCATGCCGTGGCGCGAGTTTTATCGTTGGTGACGTCAGGAGCGTTACTCGATCATTGGCTATTATATATATGAGGATTTTCAAAAACATGTATATTATTATTAAGCGTCACAAAGCCCAAGCTTCATTTCAGTTTAATTTGTTTCTGTTCCAATCACAAAGTTTTGTTTGATTTAAAATGTCCAATTAAGCTTAATTTAGTATTGACTGGAATGTCCAGGAAAGTTAAAGTGAATCTTTAAATTATTCTCAATATTCTTCGGTATTATTTTGGGGGGAAAATAGCATATATGTTTCACCCACTAAATTTCATAAAAGTGGGGTTTTTCCCTCTGCAGTGGTTTGTTTTCAAGATGCTGATGCAAAACTGTTGGAATTTTTAGTAGTTTAACTATAAGACAAAAGTAATTCACCTGAAAGTTTACTAAAAAATAATATCTACACACATACAAGACTAAAATTGGAAAACATTCCGTGAAGAGTACTCTAATTTAATAATAATATCAAAATATTTTTTAGGCAACGTTTTTTTTTTTAAATTTATTTCTTCTTAAAATAAATAAACAAATAGTAATTGCCAGAGGAAAAAAGTATTTCTTTGTAAAAAAAAAAAAAAAAAAACGCTTAAAACTAAACTGTGAAGAAATAAGAGAAAAAAAGAGAAAAACAAAACAAGGACAGAAGTATGAAAAATTATTTTTAAAAAGCTTTTGAATTGATCACTTGAATACAGGACAGGCGCAAAAACTTGAATCATCTTAAAAGTGTGAATAGTGTCAAAATTTAAAATTCCTTTTTATATGCATACTGAGGTTCAGCCTCAAAATTAATTTGTTAACCTCATCAACAAGTAACTTTAAAAATATAAACAATCATTTTTGTATTGCACAGTGATTAAAAAGCGTGTCCCACCCAAACTGACACCAGGGCAGAGGAAGTATAATAAAAGCTTTTAAAAAACGGTTTATATAGAGAAATTCCGCTTCATACATAAAATAAGCAACGGCTATAAATATTTATATCTGCATGCATACGTGATGATCTAGATATTTTAGTTCCGCATTTAACAATTCAAGTCCCTGTGCATGCAAATCTTTCTTCATAAGTTCCACTCGGAACAATTCATCCCTTTCAACAATGCTTATCTAAATGGTAATAGCAATAATCCAGTGGCTGAAATTGAAATGCCGCCCCGCAGTAGATAATTCGGAAGCTCCTGATAAAGCCTCCTTTGCTATAATTTATTCATACATTTCCGACAGATATTAGAACATGTAGTTCTCTGGATATAAACAAAGAAGATAATAGGATGTCCTCGAAGCAATTTAATGCTTTTCCTCTTCAGCGGGAATGCTTTTTCTCTCCGGTGTATGTGAATATTGCGCAAATAATGCTCAGGATTTTCTGAGTATATATTCATGCTTTATGGTGAAATTGGAAATCGTTTTGAGAATGCTTAATTAAAGGAATTCCATCTGCCCTGTGAATTGATATTTCGAGCTGTTACAGATTAATGGTCAGGTGCGTGATTTTGGAACACGAACATACGTGAGCTACGGATTCGAGTTCGTAGATTGTTTTAACACCGAATGAAAGTTTGAGAGTTATTAAAAGGAGTTCAAAATCCAGCACCGTTGCGTTGCATATAAAAACAAAGTAAATATGTAAAAATAAGTTTTCAATCTGAATAAAATTGCACGAATATTGAATTAAGATAACAATTACTTTGAAGTGGTGCCGACAGAGCAATGCTGTGGTTAGGAATGGGTCTCTTACGCCCAAAGGCTCAAGTTCAAACCTGGCTCCAGTCGGTAGATTTTCAAGATACAGAAAATCAACAGCGTCCATGTCGAATGATTGATTATGCAGCATGTAAAAGATCCCACGAGTACTCGTTTGCTTAGAGTGCTCTTGTCAAAATTGAATTCCTTCTGTAGTTTTGCATCAAAGAGAGCTCCAGTCTCTCCACCTAGTGGAAAAACTGTTCGTCAAAACTATCGTGGTAATGGCATCCACCGATTATGGTCTACATGAAAGAAGGGATGCTATATCAGGGGATCGCACTAGGTCTGCAAAAACTTGTACCTCTAACGTTGCAGCATTAGTAAGAAGAAAAAAAAAAACTTTGAAGTGGTTGAAATCTCTCATTATACATTGTAACATTCAATGCTGTATAATGAATTACATAATCTTGTGATGCATTGAAACAAAAATATGGAGTTTTCAAACTTTTAATGCTTTTTTTTTTCAAAGTTGCCCTACTTTTATTAAACTAATTTGATTTACATCACATTTTTCACACCATTCAAAATAACCCTAATTAGCAGGACAACTTTCAGCCTGATTTGATTAGTAATTTATTGGAAATAGGTTTTGCAATTACTGCTTCTTTATTTTGGTTAACTATTTAAGCTATAAGCAAAAAGTTACCCTCCCCCCCTCTATTAAGCCAGGGCTAAAGCGGAACCGCGTGTAATGAGATTTCCATCTTAAAAATATATTTTTAACTAGATTTTTGTGTTGTGGCTTTGTAACTGTTTTGTGATAGTGTCAAACTGTTTCTTTTCAGATTTGAAAAAGCATTTTGAAAATCAACCACTTAGCACCCACGTGGAAATCGAAGGTCAAATCTCTTTGCAGTGTCTTCCACCAGAAGGCGTTCCTCTTCCAGAAGTACTCTGGCTGAAGAATGGAGAAAAGATAGACACTGCCAAGGATCCCAATTTCATTATTTCCAATGAAGGCAACTTGTTGATAAGTGTAGTCCGGCTTGCAGACATGGGAAATTATACGTGTGTGGCGAGAAATCCAGCTGGCAGTCGGTACAGCGAGACAGCAACTCTTACGGTCTACGGTACGTATTTTATGCATATTTTTCTATTACAGTCTATGTAAAATTGCTGTTAGGAATTGTAGTGCAGTTTGTCAAACCCTGCATCTTTATTAACTCAGCTTATCAGAATTGAATAGTACTAAACAAAATGTTCTACTGCATGTAATTACTTAGCAAATGATTCTCCTTTGACTATACATTGGAAACAGTTGATTTCAGGGACGCCATCTATTGAGTGACTAGATAACTAGGGCGCTAGATTTCCCGCTACGCTAATGCTAGTGTTTGTTTTTTAATATATATAAAGAAGAAAAGCATTGTACTATTCAGCATTGGCCCGCAATAGAATGACAAAGCTGAAAGAGTTTATAATTAGGTCTGGTGCTTACAGTACTTTGCTGACGTGACGTTTCAGTTATTTTGCCAACAATGCCCCCACTCTAAATTGATTTATTGAAGTATCTTTATGATAATTCATTCTACGCTTCAAATGTACAAAATAAGCAAAAAAAAAAAAAACAGCTCTAATTTAACGGTGAAATTAACAAAGTATAATAATATGAGAGCTTTTTTTGTTTATTAAGAAATAGAAGTTTAGAGCTTATGCGTTATAAAATTTTTTTTGGATTGATAAAGAATGTCTTATTTACTTTTGGCTTCTATTTCATAACTTATGATGCATGAATTTTTAAAATAAGAAAATGCTTTATGGTAACTTATTTATTTTTCAATTTTTACTCAATACACATTTCAGCTCAAACTACCAATACTACGTTGATTTTCGTGATTGGCATCTGATATAAAATTTTAATTTCCAAATGCACGGTGAAGATTTGGATCGAATGATTCTTCAGAGAAAGTAGGAAGATAGAAAACTAATTTTGAATCGATAATATTTCTTTTTAAGTTTAAAGAGAAGTTAATGAACTATCAAAAAGCAAACGAGGATTTAATTTAAACAATCCCTCATTTATATTTTATTCCATTTTAGTTTTATTTCGCATACTTTCCCAACATTTCTTATGATTATGTTCAGTAAAAGAGAACAGCTACCAATTCTTCCTTTCTTCTATTTGAGCGTATCTTTTAATAACGAAGGTTTAGAGTGAAACAAAATTATTTTTTAATTAGATGTTTAATAAATGCTAAGTGCAAAATACTATGACATTTTTGGTCTTTCAATTAATTATAGTAAGCATGAATATAAAAGCGAATAAAAATGATGTTCCTTTAGCGGGAAAACTTAAAAATTACTACTTAATGTTTAGATTAAACATCTGTTTAAAAAAAAGAAAAAAAAAAAAAAAAAGAGGAAATTTTCCCTGTATAAAATATTTTGACTTTCATTCAAAGTTAATTTTTATACTTTCATCTTCTTTATTAGACAGTTAAATTTAATTATCTGAGAAGAACTCCATTTGAGAACAATGGAGTATGACCATATTTTTTGGCATGGCTATTAGAATAATCGTTTGTATTATTATGTTGAAACATTTAAGAAGCCTTGTAGTATTTGAGTTAATAACAATAATTAATGTTATTTAGAATTTGCGTTAGACATTGGCGTAAACAAAATAATCTGAGGAAGACAAGGGCCGATCTAAAATTTTCCAAGGAAGGGGCGATTTATGATTTTTATTACTTGTTCTTTACTTCGTATCCTGGGTTGCAAATATTGATTTCAATTGTAACTTTTAATCCTTTTCTACGGTCAAAAAAGAAAAATTTGTGAGTTTCGAGCGGGAATGTATACTTAAATGTCCCTCCCCCCCCCGACTACACCCCTAGTGCTATACGAGTATAAGTGTTAGGTAATAGTTTTTGAAAAACTTAAATTGCGTTAGCCGGACACAGAAGTTGAGCCGAACGATCAGTTTAAAAAAACTTACCGAGAAAATCATGACTAAATATAAAAATAGTACAGGACTGGCATTTTGAGTAATTTGGGGATTTTCCTATAAATAATAAAATACCACAATACAAAATAAACATTAAAGATGATATTTATTTGTTGAAATTTTTATAAGAAATAGAGGCAAACGTTTGTGACTTTTAATCGTCGTTCTTTCTGAATGATATTTATTTGTTGAAATTTTTATAAGAAAAGAGGCAAAAGTTCGTGACTTTTAATCGTCGTTCTTTCTATATCTTCCATTAGAAACTGGATGGATTGTTTCGTGTATTAATGCAGTTTTTTTTTCTAATTTCACTTTCTTTATCACGCACACCATCAGCTTAATTTTCTTTTCTCCTACCGAAAAAGCCTTAATGTTTGTTATCACTAACCCCTATTTAGGCCTTGGCACGTTACAAGCGTCGGAAACCTTGAGCTATAGCAGAGAAGCAGCACTGACCTAAACTCGACTTTTTCTTTTGTTACCTTCCCATCAATCTATTTCTCTAGCCATCGTGCAGCTGAAATTACCCCAACCTTCTCGTTCCCTCCCATTTAATAATGGACGCCAACCCTTTCAGTTCCTTAGGGAAAATCGCTAGGGGTAGGAAAGAAATCTATCGCTCCCCCTCGCTAAATACTGGCAATTTTTTTGTCCCCCCTTTTTTGGTTAAAGGATGAGGTTCAATATTTTTTGAGGTCAAAGATGATCGTGCCGCTTGCTCATTACCTCATCGTCCGTCTTCTGCCTTATTGAAGATGGATGAGACGAGCATGGAACGCGCCAGGTGAAGTCGGGATTCTACACTTGGCTCTTTATTGCTTTTATTTTGGACATCTAATGCAATTTTTATCCTATAAGAGTCCAAGTAGTAATCCAATATTTATGCTTTAAACTACAGCCATTATATAAAGTATAACTTCGATTTAACGATACCCGATTTAACGATTTCCTTAATATAATGATGCATTTCACTGGTCCATATTTGACAACATTGAATGTCTACGCTCCTCGATTTAACGATATCCTTCATTTAATGATAACTTTTTACCGTTACTTGACAATCGTTAAGTTATACTGTATATACTGTAAAAAACAATTCCAAAACGTTTCTGGAAAAGAATGGGCAGCTAATGTGCCTGAATTCTGTAAGTAATATATCTGTCTCAAGGAGGAAAATTTCCCTGCAAAAGTCAATAACCTTTTTGAAATCTTTCTGAAGAATTCAGAAATCTTGCCCAAAAAGGCCAGCCATGTTTCTGGAATAAATCAGGAAATTTCAGAGATATTTTTTTTATCTTAACAGCTTGGCACCTCCCTGGTTTATCAGGACAGCTCCTGAAGCAAATATGGCCAAATACCGAACAATAATTCCACTCGTGTCAATGTCTTTTATGTCCCTGAGTGCGATCTAGTAATGTGAAGATCTCCATTCTTTAAAATAGATGGATCATTCGTCCCGTTTCAATTACGTTACTTTCTCATAACTCCTGTAGTCGTATAAGCACAAAGGATTCATATGAACGTTTCAACGCTTGCAGGGAGGCCCCAATAGGGAGGGAGGGGGTCATGGCGCAGACTGCGCCATTGAAATTTTTAGGTGGGTGGGGGGTGTTTTTAGGAATATTTTTCTTATTTTTTGATGGGCTCTTGCTCAAGGGGGTATTTGCGACATTTGGGGGGGGGGCACCCCTGACGTTTGCCACGAGTTCAAAAACTAACAGGATTATCAGCTCCCCGTCATAGCTCTACATTTACGTGAGTAAATTGAAAACTGAGAAAGTACCATTTTACCATACTCATGCGGGCTTGATTTTTTTCTCCATCTTTGGTCCGAAGTTGCCTCCTTTGCCCATCGAAATGTAGAACCATCAACAATGCTTAGTGCTAAATTATATTTTGAAAAGGCCCATACTAATTTATACTTGTTTTAAGGCTCACATCAAACGTGTAATATACGTACTTTATGGAGCTGTTATTTTCAGTAAAATAGCATTTTAGTGAAAAATTCAAGTAACGTCTATTTTCTTTAAAAGTTATAATTCACAGTGTGCAAAGATTTGATGAATTTTGGATAAAAATATAAAGCTTAAAAATGGGAAACCTTTTATTTTTTAACTCTACTCTAGAGCATTATATTTACGCAGTAAAAAAAAGTGTGGGGGGAGGGGGGTCTTTCAAGAAGAGGATAGTATTTATCAAGCATTGTCAACAGTTGTAAACATTATTGAAAAATGTTTTGCATATGATGCAGCTTGAGAATAAAATATCTTTATTAGTTTCAGAACTGGTGCATACACGTCAGCTTCCTTCATTACCAACTGAGATAGTATCATACAAAATTAATTCAATTTTTTATGGCATAATTCTATTGCCCAATCAGTCAATCTAAAATGCATCACTTCTTGAATATAATCGTATTTACCTAAATGTTTTACGCTGAACCACTTTTATTTTTCCACTTTGGTAAAACAGTTTTCAGCATGGGATATCAACACTCCACAGTAATGCTATCCGACAAGTGAATACAGATCGCGTTTCTTCAGCAAATGACATCAGAAATAGATGAAAATCATAATTGTAAAAGGAATTAATTACCTCTAATCTCAAACACGGACGTTATTAACTTTCCCGTGTGACACACCGACCTGTGTCGGATTACACAATCGCTACAGTCACGTGAGATGATTTATTACAGTACGAATGCGTGTTCTTGTCTTCTTCGAGTGCTTGACACAAAATCGCCAAGTATATTAATCTGTGAAATCTCTAGTCATTTCTTTTGCTTTTGTTTTATAAATCTCGGCAGCTTTGAGAACTGTACGTTTTAGTCGTTGAGTGATGAAGCTGTTCTTTGATTCTTTGAAAAGTAGTAGTTGTAGTGGGTGATTTTTGTGAAAATAATGTTTCAGTTTTGAATCACAAGCCTCTCGCATGCCTTCTTAGACGGAGAATTTTTTGCACTTTTGCTTGTGATTGAGATGTTTTGATAAATTGAATGATAGTTCTACGAAAAGAATAGCGTAAGACCTGGTGTTTTACCATGATTTGGAACTACAATGCTGGCCAAATTATTGGACTAAAGAGTTTTTTTTTGTACACTATTTGTACTAAAATGCTACTTATTTTACTGTTAAAGTACAGTATATACTGTACACTGATGTTATTTTAGCATAATTTAATGTTTGCAGGTGGCAGCACTGTCTGCTTTGTTTATGTTCTTTATTTATCTACCTACCAGGAACATAACCTCAATCAGCTTAAAGAGTTCACTAGTTCTTTTTATTAGTGTATTCTGTTATATTTAAAGTTAGTTTTAGGTAATTAGTGAGTATGTGTATGTGAGTATATATAATAGTGAGTATAAACAATTTTTTACCTCCTTTTTTAAAAAGTTAAGAAATGGTGTAAACCTTGTGAAAAGTATGCCAAAAAGACTTAAAATGCTCATCAAGAACAAGGGAATACATACTAAATATTAGATAATTATTACACTGTTCGTTAATGTGTCTATAGATACGTAATCAATAAAGAATTTGCTTTTAAAACAGTCTTAGTCTAATAATTTGGCCAGCAGTGTATTTATTGAGACACAAGTTTAAACGTTTGTTTGTTTATTTGATTGTTTGTCTGTACTCTACAGAAAATCACAACTCTTCGATCATTTATTTGTCTCTTGAAAGAAATTATTATAAACATTCCATTAGGAAAAGGGATTTTGATTTTTTTTTCAAATTCCATTTTTAAGAAAAAGAATTCTCAAAATTATCTCATGTCCTGTATAGGGGAGGATTTTGCGACAGTTGCGTTTATGTGCCAAAATGAAATGCAAAAAAATATTCTACCTTGTTCAGTAGTCTAGCAGTTTTAAACTCTTGTTTGCTACATCTAGTGGACAAGCTGGAAATAATTTTGCACATTTTATTTCAGCATATTGATGCAGCTGTCTCATTCCGTCCAGGTTCTCCCATAGTCTTAAAGCTGAAAACATTTTCGAAAGGTGAAATTTGTTCCAAATCCGTGCAAAGAACAAATTTCCTGTAATAGTAACAAAAATTATTTTTTCAGTGGTTAAGGTCGAAAGGCTCTCATAGATTTAAAGATATTAGACAATCATGAAACTCACTAGTAAGCAGAATTTGCAATTCTAAAGCACAAATACGCTACCTTGTGGTGATTAAAACAAGTAAGGAAAGAGAAAAAAACATTCCTTTCCACGTTTTCTCATTTTTTCTAGGTAGACCAAAATATTCACATGACCTAAAAAATTCATTTCAAAACAATCCAAAATAAATAAATAAATAAATAAATAAATAAATAAATAAATAAATAAATAAATAAATAAATAAAAATAAATTAAAATAAAAACACAAAAACGAAGACAAATCAGTCATTTCCTATACTTAAGAACAGGTTATGCATCACAGCATTTATTTGTTTTACCTCTTTCAGTCGCCATTAGCTAGAGACTAGAGACTGCTGCGCCACCTACAGTTTATCGGAATTACGAGCAGGACTTATTTCTTTCTTAATATAATGAGTATTCTTTTTAAATGTAATGCATACAAATTAATTGAGTTTTATGGGAATTGGTTCCCAAATCAGTAATTGACCACATATTGTATATATTAAGATCGTAATTCAGATTTTGAATTTGTAAACATCTTGTTTTTAAAAAGGCAAATTATATATATATACATATCTATATATATATATATAACTATATATCTATCTATCTATCTATCTCTATATATATATATATATATATATATATATATATATATATATATATATATATATATATATATATATATATATATATATATATATATATATATATATATATATATATATATATATATATATATATATATATATATATATATATATATATATATATATATATATATATATATATATATATATATATATAAACTAAATAGCTGAAATGAAAGAAAGTTTGAGCGATAAAATATTCTTTGAAACACATATATATGACAAATATATATCAGTTATCTGTGTTGAAAGATATACATACTTAAGACAAAATTATCAATACATAATACAATATATATTCTTAATTCTCATTGAAAAAAAAAAAAAAAAAGATTATCCCTAAAGAAATGAAGGCATAAAAATTTATCGCCAAGAATCTAATGAATGCAGCCAAAGATTGTAATCAGAGGAAGATTGTTTCAGTAGATTGTCCCCCCCCCCCCGCATAAAGTTTAGTTTTTATTAGTGTTTTTAATTCCCTTAGGTAGCCGAATCGGATCTGCATTAATATGCACATCATGGACGGCACGCGCTTGGGAAGACTGAAACTTTTTTCACCACTTACGTTCGGAGCATTAATTTTGTTCCGGACTTTTTTCATTACTTTCATTTGTCAAGTTTTATGAGAAAAGATGTCGCTTAACTCTTCGATGTAAACAACATTATTTTGTTGCTTTCTGGTCCGAAAGATTAGCTTAAAAATCAATTTCTATCCTTTTTTTTTTACTGAAGCAATTTTTATTTTTTGTTAAGTATACTACTGAAATTTCATAAAAGTTTGATGAAGTTATGAAAGAATTTTTTAAAATAATTTTTATTATACATATTATTGTTATCATTTTGTCATGAAAACACAAAGAAACAAGTGGATACAGTTTTGAAATTTTGGTCTCTTTTTGTTCGTTAGCTGTGTGTTCAATGGCACAAAGCGTTCAATTCCGCTTTTATCTCGGGATTTCTGCAAAGCACCTTAGAGACAGCTTGCTTATTTTTGAAAACACTGCAAATGTTTTAAACATATCTTCACACCTGCACTCATATAGTATATTCTTTCATTTAAGTTATTTTCTTTCTTTTTTTTGAAAGCAAGGTGTTTACAAATTCAAAATCTACTTTTAAATTGAAGATTAAATTTAGGTAATGTCATTAATTGTCCAAGTATATCTGTTTGAATAATAAATTAATAAAAACGTGAAAAATAGCTGCAGCTTTGCATATCTTATGGAGCATATAGACTTTCATATTTGTCATTTACTCAAAACCTACAAAACATTGTCAAAAAATTCGTCATATATGTTATTTAAGTCTCCATTTAATAGTTTTATGAATAAAAGATTTCCACTCTGCTGAAAGCTTATTGTCTTTAAAGGGGTTAGATGCGGCATCCCTGGGTTTTTTAATCGATATTTCTTTGCTTTCCAAGCCTATTGGAGAGAAATATGTTGCTTTCGAATACACACATCTTTAACTTACGTTTCAAGTACGACTTTATGATTTTCAATACTGTTTAAAAGTTGTTCGTTAAATGTATCTTTTATCCCGAAATAAACTAAATAGATGAATAAAATTAAAGAAAGATATTAGATGAAAAACAGCAACTTTTTTAGGGTAACTTATTTTGAGAACGTATGAGTTTCAAGCGAGTGTTGGAACATTCTTTTTTATTGTGCTTGTGCATGAGGGCGGTAGTTCCATGGCGGTTTGCTTCTGTCAGAATGTGGATAAAAAGTTTTAAAGTGTAAGTAGGGGAAAAAGGACAGTTCTGCGACAGCCGGCGGCACTGCGGCTATGCATCTGCAATCCGGCTCATAGCCGCCTCCCACTCCCCCTCCGACCTTGGGGATGACCTTGGGGTTGCGCCTCGAACTTGAAGAAGGTGACCACCGCGTTTTAGATATTTTCCCGCATTTTTTGGACTTTGTCATTTTACCGTGAAAGGTTACGAATAGTTTTCGCGCGTTTTAGATATTTTCCCGCGTTTTTGTACTTAGAATATTTTCCGTGATTTTTTCTTTGTAACGAAGGTTTTCACAAAAATAATTAATTAAAAGATGATGGTCCCACCAACCAACCAGCTGTATTAAATACACCCTATCAACCTTTTTTTTTTTCATTTAGGTCTTAGACTATTTTCCAGTCTTTTGATCTTCAATTATTTTCCTACATATTTGAACTTTGAATATTTTCCGCGAATTTAATTATTTTTATTTTTACAGAGTATCGGAGTTGGGAATCGAACACCCAAACTTTGATTTATTCACGTATTTCCATCTTTTTTCATTTTTACAGCTTAATTTATTTTTCCGCCTTTCGAACTTCACAGTTTTCAGAATTAGTTTGTTTTCACGTATTTCGAACTTTGTCATTTTTTCTTTGTAACCATTTACGAGGGTATTTTCGCGCATTTTGTCGTTTTTTTCGCGCGTTTTCGAACTTTGTCATTTTTTTTTTTGTAACCTTTTTAAGAGGATATTTTCGCGCATTTATATTCCCCCCCCCCCTCCCCCGCGTTTTCGGACTTCGTCACCTTTTTCTCATAATCTTTTACGAGGATATTTTCGCGCGTTTTTAGATATTTTGCCGCGAATTTTATTTATTTTCGGTCATACTGGACTTAGTTGTTTTTTCTCACAAACTTTTACGAGGATATTTTCACGCGTTTTGATTTATTTTCAAGCATTTTAGAGTTCGAGGATTATTTTACCGTTTTAGTCTTAGACTATTCTAAAGTCTTTTAATCTTTGATTATTTTCTCACTCTCTTAGTCTTTCACTATTTTTAATCATTTCAGACTTTGAATATTTTTCACAAGTTAGATTTTTCTTTCATGCATTTTTGGACTGGAAATTTTTTCACATCCATACATTTAGGATTTCGATTATTTTTTTCTAGTTAGGTCTTTGACTATTTTAAAGCTCTTTTGTCTATTTTTAGCAATTTGTAGACTTAGTTTATTTTTATACCTTTTGATTTCTAATTACTTTTGCATCTTTTATTCATTTACAAGTGTACTCGACTTTATCATTTTTCCAACTTAAACTATTTTTTTCATCATTTAGGAGTTCAATTGTATTTTCATACATATTTACACTTAAAATATTTTTCGAATTTTGATTTTCTTTTTCATGCATTTCAAACTTTATCATTTTTACAACTTTGATTCTTTGCACGAATTTCAAAACTTGCAATCAATTTACTCTTAGTAGTAATTAACACTTATCATTAACAAATTTTCTCAGATTTTAAAAAAATCAACTTAATTAATTTTTTCCAGTAAGCAAATTGCGCACTCAAGTTACATTCCAACACTGCATATATGTTTCAAGAGTTTCATTGAATTTATCACATTCCATTTAATTAACTCTAATAATTACTTTTTCATTAATACTTAACTTAATCATTTTATCATACATTTATTCCAGTTACAAAATTATGCTTAAAAGTTATTTATTTTTCTTAGCACAAGAGATTTTAACATGTTCCTACTAAAATGCTTTTCACTCTAGTTTGAGTTTACTAAAATAGCAACTCATTTACGATTTAGATTCATTTAATCGTCTTTGATTCTTTTTCATTATTATTATTTTACATTATCACATACGTTATTATTTTTATACATTTATCCATTTAATTTTCCAAAATCTACAATCAATTTACTCTTCGTATTAATTAACACTTATCACTATCAAATATTTTCATGAATTTTAAAAATTATCTTCTTAAATAATTTTTTACTGTAACCAAATTTCCCACTCAAGTTATATTTTATCACTACATATGCTTTTCATGAGTTTCATTTAATTTATCGCATTTCATTTAATTAACTCTAATAATTATTTTTTATCATCGATATTTAAGTTAATCATATTTTCCTTTATTTATTTTTCATGCAAACACTCTTGATGGAATAAAACAAAATTTTCAACTTTCATGAATTAAATCCCCTCTGACTATTTTATTTTACTTTACCATACTTTACTATTTTACTTACTGCGTTTTACTATTTATCATTCATTACAGCTTTTCCAAAATATTACTTTACAACCAACTAATTTCATTAACAGAATTTTCATTACAATTTATAAATTTCACTTTTATTTAATTATTTTTACCTACGGTAAAATAAAACACATAACACAAAAATGTTAAACATCAATGAAGTACCCAAGAAATGTTAAAATTATAAGTCGAGTATCAAAACTTCATGTCAGCAAATTTTAAAAATAGACTTACCGAAAAATAACTTCTACTGAAATTCATTTCAAAACTTGGAATCAATTTACTCTTAGCATTAATAAACACTTATCATTAAGAAATTTTCATGGATTTTAAAAATCAACTTATTTAATTTTTTTTTTCCAGTAAGCAAATTTCGCACTCAAGTTACATTTCATCACTTTATATGCTTTTCAAGAGTTTCATTTAATTTATCACATTTTATTTAATCAACTCTATTAATTATTTTTTTTGATTAGTATTTAACTTAGTCATTTTATCGCATAGTGTTTTACTTTATTATTTTTTTTTCATACAAGCACTCTTGTTAGAATAAAACAAAATTTTCAACCTTCATGAATTAGAATCACTTTGGCTATTTCATTTTCCCAATAATATTTTACTTTAACAACTAATTTCTTTAACAAAATCGATATCATTTATTTTAGTCTTTATAATTTTCGAACGATACATTCAAATGGACAGCTATACGTTAAATTAAGAAACTTAATCTAAATTTTGACAAATTAAGTTATAGTTAAATACTGACTAAAATTAAGTACAAAAGACTAACCTTTTTGGGGTGAAATCCCTCAAGTACCAGCTATCGCGAAGTTATTTAAAAACAGTGAATGAAATTGTAATAAGTGGATTGTTAATTATAACTCAATCTCACAAAATCACAATTACATGCATGTTTTATTTGAAATCGCTGCATACGGCTGTTTGCCCATCGTCGATTTGCAGAACGCATGCCGTGATATCGCAAATCAACTCGGCTGTTGAAAGAAACTACCGTAATCCCACAGCACTTCGGATCGTCCACACACACATCGAGGCGAATTGAGGAAATGACTTTATCAATATTTCTATCTACCCTTTACCGATAACAGATAACAAACCCCACGTGCGAGTATTATTCACCACCTGGCCTACGTCTTTCAAGTGATGTCACTGTTTCTGACCAGTTAAAATTAGTTCACGTTTCTCAAATATCAAGCACATAGATCGACAATAGTCTGATGTCAGGTTTTCCAAACAAAATTTTAGATTTTAATTCGTAGTTTCGAATTAATTTCTTTTTCATTTCAAACTTATAAAAAAAATTTCCAGCTTGTAAGAATATTTCTTTCAAAAACAGATTTTTGATTCAAAACAGTATTTTTTCAAACTTGTAATATTTTTCTACTTAGAAAATGAAATCAAAAATTTTTGTTTTCTTTAATCATATAAAATGTTTTTAAGAAATAATTTCTCAAACTTGTAATATTTTTCCACTAATTAAAAAAAATCAATTTTTTTTTTTCAATCATATAAAAATAAATTTTTAATCTTACAACAATAAATTTTTCCGCAAAAATATTTTTTTCAAATCAAAATAATAATAATATTTTTGTAACATATTATTTTTTTTCTTTTCAATCTTTTTTTTTTTTTCCGCAAAACTATTTTCTTTTTTTTTTTTTTTTTTTTTTTTTTCAAAAATTTTCAAACTTACAAAATAAAATTTTTTCAACTGAATCTTTAAACGAAATGCTTTAATTAAATTTAAAACTCAATATCACTTTACTCTTAGTATTAATAACCAATAGCACTTAACCATTTACTCTTTGCACTCTAAGTATTAATTAACACACATGCATTAGAAATAATAATAATAATGTTTAAGATACTTACAAATCATCCACTCAAGCTTTCAAATATCCATCTAGCATGTTATTGTTCATTCGTGTGAGGGAACTTGTAATAAAACTTTACTTATCAACCGAAATTATAAGCGAAAATATCGCATTTTTTTAGCACTTAATATAATCCTACAATTAACAAATTGGTTTTAACTTTGAATTTAAGAAAAATAAAAACTATTACACACTTAGTAACATATCTATCGATGTATATTATTTCATGACAAATCACAAATAGGTGTGGATCTTTTATCGATCATGTGACCAACTAAGTTAAGAAAGAGCGTTCTTATCTCATATGAGAATTTATAAGTCTTTAATATTTCTCTTTAATGTAAGTGTATTGATACGTACGAGTTTGTGTATGTGAATATAACTGTGTATTGTTTTCAAACCATTGTCATGTTTAAGCTTTACGGTTCTAATTTTGACTTTCCACTTAGCATTAGTCGAAGTCCTTCACATGTATTAAACTATAGAAATATTACAAAAATTATATTTTCACTCAGTCTTAATTACAAAACCATACAATAAGATGAAGACAACACCGATAGTATAAAGATTACTTACAATAAAGTGCATATAAAAAATATATGTAAGAGTGATTTCAAAGTATAATCCATCAACCATATTCAACAACTCAATCAAAACACAAGTCTCTTTTAAAATGATAAACACAATTTATTCACACACACAGTAAAAGACAATTAAAAAAACTTTCATCTTTAAGTAAAACTCTTCAAAACTTTCAAGCGTATTTTTAACATCGATTGCATCAAATAAATCAGACACATGACATTTTAAACATGGACTATCAACATTCAAAGTAACGAAGTCACGTGTCAAGTTTTCCCAATTAACATTAAAAAGAGCCCGTTCGAAAAAAAGTGTCGAACTTTCGACCCCTTGTTAATGATTCACATTCATGCACTCTCATGTAAAAAATGAATCCATTTTTACAATCCACACATTCTTTTTTAGAAAGGTAGTTTATGTTGCATATGAGCTCATCAAATAGTCACTTACGTAGAGAATCAGCCAGTTTACGAACTTCTTGTGATGTATATGTGCTGATTTTATCACATCGACAATCACAGGGATATTTTTTCTCAATTTCCGAAAGGATGTACTCTTTTAGAGTATAAGTCATAAGTTTGTCTTTGACACTACGTGAGATACAAGGGGACGCGTAGCACAATTTGTCAATCTGGCTTTCCAAAAGTAGAACTCTATCAGGCATCAACTGGAACACTTCTCGTTTCAGTTTGAACAATCTTTGCACACTAACACAGATGTTACCATTCGCACTCGACTCTCCTTTTTTATAACAAAAGCGAAATCACGGTCTTCGATTAATTTTTGATTTACATTTTTACGTAGGCTTGAAATAAGTGATCTCCACACATCTGGTTCTAAGGAAATACCATCCATAGTTGGTCGAAAAATACCATCTTTCCCACACGTATATCTTCTAATATGCACGCGTGTACGTTTCCGAAAAGTATTCACCTAAAGTGAAAATACAATCACCCAAGTGTATCATATCATCAGGCTGTGGAGAAGTCTCAATGTTCATTTTCATGTTCGTTGCATCCCATCCGTTCATCTTCAGGCTTCAAAGTTTCAGAATGATTTTCACCAGCGTTAGTCATTCTTAACTCTCATAGGATTAGGAGTCACAATACTAAAACAACTTCCTGTGAACTTAAAAAATAAATCAAACTAGGTTTTAACACTAGCTGGTGAAGAAAAATCCTAAGTACATAGAATAAAATTTCACGATCTCTTTCAAAGCTCAGAATCACCCTGAAAATGATTCTCCAAACATCCACTATAAACCAATGAATATTCACTTTAACCAATGAGAAGTGTACATAAATCTCTTGCTACTGACGTCATAGAATATCACATGAACTTTTGAGCAGAATTGAGTTGTTTTACACAGTATTCAGATTTTTAGAAAATGCCAACACTTTGACTTCCAAATTCATCCTGACCTACTACGAGTAATTTTAAGATGGTAGCAGGTTTTCACATCACATCGAATGCCGATGACGGTTTCGCATCTCATGCAAATTGACATGATCAATCACACGTGATTGATCATGTCATGCGTGAGATGCGAAAACGTCATCGGCATTCGATGTGATGTGAAAACCTGCTACCATCTTAAAATTACTCGTAGTAGGTCAGGATGAATTTGGAAGTCAAAGTGTTGGCATTTTCTAAAAATCTGAATACTGTGTAAAACAACTCAATTCTGCTCAAAAGTTCATGTGATATTCTATGACGTCAGTAGCAAGAGATTTATGTACACTTCTCATTGGTTAAAGTGAATATTCATTGGTTTATAGTGGATGTTTGGAGAATCATTTTCAGGGTGATTCTGAGCTTTGAAAGAGATCGTGAAATTTTATTCTATGTACTTAGGATTTTTCTTCACCAGCTAGTGTTAAAACCTAGTTTGATTTATTTTTTAAGTTCACAGGAAGTTGTTTTAGTATTGTGACTCCTAATCCTATGAGAGTTAAGAATGACTAACGCTGGTGAAAATCATTCTGAAACTTTGAAGCCTGAAGATGAACGGATGGGATGCAACGAACATGAAAATGAACATTGAGACTTCTCCACAGCCTGATGATATGATACACTTGGGTGATTGTATTTTCACTTTAGGTGAATACTTTTCGGAAACGTACACGCGTGCATATTAGAAGATATACGTGTGGGAAAGATGGTATTTTTCGACCAACTATGGATGGTATTTCCTTAGAACCAGATGTGTGGAGATCACTTATTTCAAGCCTACGTAAAAATGTAAATCAAAAATTAATCGAAGACCGTGATTTCGCTTTTGTTATAAAAAAGGAGAGTCGAGTGCGAATGGTAACATCTGTGTTAGTGTGCAAAGATTGTTCAAACTGAAACGAGAAGTGTTCCAGTTGATGCCTGATAGAGTTCTACTTTTGGAAAGCCAGATTGACAAATTGTGCTACGCGTCCCCTTGTATCTCACGTAGTGTCAAAGACAAACTTATGACTTATACTCTAAAAGAGTACATCCTTTCGGAAATTGAGAAAAAATATCCCTGTGATTGTCGATGTGATAAAATCAGCACATATACATCACAAGAAGTTCGTAAACTGGCTGATTCTCTACGTAAGTGACTATTTGATGAGCTCATATGCAACATAAACTACCTTTCTAAAAAAGAATGTGTGGATTGTAAAAATGGATTCATTTTTTACATGAGAGTGCATGAATGTGAATCATTAACAAGGGGTCGAAAGTTCGACACTTTTTTTCGAACGGGCTCTTTTTAATGTTAATTGGGAAAACTTGACACGTGACTTCGTTACTTTGAATGTTGATAGTCCATGTTTAAAATGTCATGTGTCTGATTTATTTGATGCAATCGATGTTAAAAATACGCTTGAAAGTTTTGAAGAGTTTTACTTAAAGATGAAAGTTTTTTTAATTGTCTTTTACTGTGTGTGTGAATAAATTGTGTTTATCATTTTAAAAGAGACTTGTGTTTTGATTGAGTTGTTGAATATGGTTGATGGATTATACTTTGAAATCACTCTTACATATATTTTTTATATGCACTTTATTGTAAGTAATCTTTATACTATCGGTGTTGTCTTCATCTTATTGTATGGTTTTGTAATTAAGACTGAGTGAAAATATAATTTTTGTAATATTTCTATAGTTTAATACATGTGAAGGACTTCGACTAATGCTAAGTGGAAAGTCAAAATTAGAACCGTAAAGCTTAAACATGACAATGGTTTGAAAACAATACACAGTTATATTCACATACACAAACTCGTACGTATCAATACACTTACATTAAAGAGAAATATTAAAGACTTATAAATTCTCATATGAGATAAGAACGCTCTTTCTTAACTTAGTTGGTCACATGATCGATAAAAGATCCTCACCTATTTGTGATTTGTCATGAAATAATATACATCGATAGATATGTTACTAAGTGTGTAATAGTTTTTATTTTTCTTAAATTCAAAGTTAAAACCAATTTGTTAATTGTAGGATTATATTAAGTGCTAAAAAAATGCGATATTTTCGCTTATAATTTCGGTTGATAAGTAAAGTTTTATTACAAGTTCCCTCACACGAATGAACAATAACATGCTAGATGGATATTTGAAAGCTTGAGTGGATGATTTGTAAGTATCTTAAACATTATTATTATTATTTCTAATGCATGTGTGTTAATTAATACTTAGAGTGCAAAGAGTAAATGGTTAAGTGCTATTGGTTATTAATACTAAGAGTAAAGTGATATTGAGTTTTAAATTTAATTAAAGCATTTCGTTTAAAGATTCAGTTGAAAAAATTTTATTTTGTAAGTTTGAAAATTTTTGAAAAAAAAAAAAAAAAAAAAAAAAAGAAAATAGTTTTGCGGAAAAAAAAAAAAAGATTGAAAAGAAAAAAAATAATATGTTACAAAAATATTATTATTATTTTGATTTGAAAAAAATATTTTTGCGGAAAAATTTATTGTTGTAAGATTAAAAATTTATTTTTATATGATTGAAAAAAAAAATTGATTTTTTTTAATTAGTGGAAAAATATTACAAGTTTGAGAAATTATTTCTTAAAAACATTTTATATGATTAAAGAAAACAAAAATTTTTGATTTCATTTTCTAAGTAGAAAAATATTACAAGTTTGAAAAAATACTGTTTTGAATCAAAAATCTGTTTTTGAAAGAAATATTCTTACAAGCTGGAAATTTTTTTTATAAGTTTGAAATGAAAAAGAAATTAATTCGAAACTACGAATTAAAATCTAAAATTTTGTTTGGAAAACCTGACATCAGACTATTGTCGATCTATGTGCTTGATATTTGAGAAACGTGAACTAATTTTAACTGGTCAGAAACAGTGACATCACTTGAAAGACGTAGGCCAGGTGGTGAATAATACTCGCACGTGGGGTTTGTTATCTGTTATCGGTAAAGGGTAGATAGAAATATTGATAAAGTCATTTCCTCAATTCGCCTCGATGTGTGTGTGGACGATCCGAAGTGCTGTGGGATTACGGTAGTTTCTTTCAACAGCCGAGTTGATTTGCGATATCACGGCATGCGTTCTGCAAATCGACGATGGGCAAACAGCCGTATGCAGCGATTTCAAATAAAACATGCATGTAATTGTGATTTTGTGAGATTGAGTTATAATTAACAATCCACTTATTACAATTTCATTCACTGTTTTTAAATAACTTCGCGATAGCTGGTACTTGAGGGATTTCACCCCAAAAAGGTTAGTCTTTTGTACTTAATTTTAGTCAGTATTTAACTATAACTTAATTTGTCAAAATTTAGATTAAGTTTCTTAATTTAACGTATAGCTGTCCATTTGAATGTATCGTTCGAAAATTATAAAGACTAAAATAAATGATATCGATTTTGTTAAAGAAATTAGTTGTTAAAGTAAAATATTATTGGGAAAATGAAATAGCCAAAGTGATTCTAATTCATGAAGGTTGAAAATTTTGTTTTATTCTAACAAGAGTGCTTGTATGAAAAAAAAAATAATAAAGTAAAACACTATGCGATAAAATGACTAAGTTAAATACTAATCAAAAAAAATAATTAATAGAGTTGATTAAATAAAATGTGATAAATTAAATGAAACTCTTGAAAAGCATATAAAGTGATGAAATGTAACTTGAGTGCGAAATTTGCTTACTGGAAAAAAAAATTAAATAAGTTGATTTTTAAAATCCATGAAAATTTCTTAATGATAAGTGTTTATTAATGCTAAGAGTAAATTGATTCCAAGTTTTGAAATGAATTTCAGTAGAAGTTATTTTTCGGTAAGTCTATTTTTAAAATTTGCTGACATGAAGTTTTGATACTCGACTTATAATTTTAACATTTCTTGGGTACTTCATTGATGTTTAACATTTTTGTGTTATGTGTTTTATTTTACCGTAGGTAAAAATAATTAAATAAAAGTGAAATTTATAAATTGTAATGAAAATTCTGTTAATGAAATTAGTTGGTTGTAAAGTAATATTTTGGAAAAGCTGTAATGAATGATAAATAGTAAAACGCAGTAAGTAAAATAGTAAAGTATGGTAAAGTAAAATAAAATAGTCAGAGGGGATTTAATTCATGAAAGTTGAAAATTTTGTTTTATTCCATCAAGAGTGTTTGCATGAAAAATAAATAAAGGAAAATATGATTAACTTAAATATCGATGATAAAAAATAATTATTAGAGTTAATTAAATGAAATGCGATAAATTAAATGAAACTCATGAAAAGCATATGTAGTGATAAAATATAACTTGAGTGGGAAATTTGGTTACAGTAAAAAATTATTTAAGAAGATAATTTTTAAAATTCATGAAAATATTTGATAGTGATAAGTGTTAATTAATACGAAGAGTAAATTGATTGTAGATTTTGGAAAATTAAATGGATAAATGTATAAAAATAATAACGTATGTGATAATGTAAAATAATAATAATGAAAAAGAATCAAAGACGATTAAATGAATCTAAATCGTAAATGAGTTGCTATTTTAGTAAACTCAAACTAGAGTGAAAAGCATTTTAGTAGGAACATGTTAAAATCTCTTGTGCTAAGAAAAATAAATAACTTTTAAGCATAATTTTGTAACTGGAATAAATGTATGATAAAATGATTAAGTTAAGTATTAATGAAAAAGTAATTATTAGAGTTAATTAAATGGAATGTGATAAATTCAATGAAACTCTTGAAACATATATGCAGTGTTGGAATGTAACTTGAGTGCACAATTTGCTTACTGGAAAAAATTAATTAAGTTGATTTTTTTAAAATCTGAGAAAATTTGTTAATGATAAGTGTTAATTACTACTAAGAGTAAATTGATTGCAAGTTTTGAAATTCGTGCAAAGAATCAAAGTTGTAAAAATGATAAAGTTTGAAATGCATGAAAAAGAAAATCAAAATTCGAAAAATATTTTAAGTGTAAATATGTATGAAAATACAATTGAACTCCTAAATGATGAAAAAAATAGTTTAAGTTGGAAAAATGATAAAGTCGAGTACACTTGTAAATGAATAAAAGATGCAAAAGTAATTAGAAATCAAAAGGTATAAAAATAAACTAAGTCTACAAATTGCTAAAAATAGACAAAAGAGCTTTAAAATAGTCAAAGACCTAACTAGAAAAAAATAATCGAAATCCTAAATGTATGGATGTGAAAAAATTTCCAGTCCAAAAATGCATGAAAGAAAAATCTAACTTGTGAAAAATATTCAAAGTCTGAAATGATTAAAAATAGTGAAAGACTAAGAGAGTGAGAAAATAATCAAAGATTAAAAGACTTTAGAATAGTCTAAGACTAAAACGGTAAAATAATCCTCGAACTCTAAAATGCTTGAAAATAAATCAAAACGCGTGAAAATATCCTCGTAAAAGTTTGTGAGAAAAAACAACTAAGTCCAGTATGACCGAAAATAAATAAAATTCGCGGCAAAATATCTAAAAACGCGCGAAAATATCCTCGTAAAAGATTATGAGAAAAAGGTGACGAAGTCCGAAAACGCGGGGGAGGGGGGGGGGAATATAAATGCGCGAAAATATCCTCTTAAAAAGGTTACAAAAAAAAAAAATGACAAAGTTCGAAAACGCGCGAAAAAAACGACAAAATGCGCGAAAATACCCTCGTAAATGGTTACAAAGAAAAAATGACAAAGTTCGAAATACGTGAAAACAAACTAATTCTGAAAACTGTGAAGTTCGAAAGGCGGAAAAATAAATTAAGCTGTAAAAATGAAAAAAGATGGAAATACGTGAATAAATCAAAGTTTGGGTGTTCGATTCCCAACTCCGATACTCTGTAAAAATAAAAATAATTAAATTCGCGGAAAATATTCAAAGTTCAAATATGTAGGAAAATAATTGAAGATCAAAAGACTGGAAAATAGTCTAAGACCTAAATGAAAAAAAAAAAAGGTTGATAGGGTGTATTTAATACAGCTGGTTGGTTGGTGGGACCATCATCTTTTAATTAATTATTTTTGTGAAAACCTTCGTTACAAAGAAAAAATCACGGAAAATATTCTAAGTACAAAAACGCGGGAAAATATCTAAAACGCGCGAAAACTATTCGTAACCTTTCACGGTAAAATGACAAAGTCCAAAAAATGCGGGAAAATATCTAAAACGCGGTGGTCACCTTCTTCAAGTTCGAGGCGCAACCCCAAGGTCATCCCCAAGGTCGGAGGGGGAGTGGGAGGCGGCTATGAGCCGGATTGCAGATGCATAGCCGCAGTGCCGCCGGCTGTCGCAGAACTGTCCTTTTTCCCCTACTAGTGTAATTAGTTGACTTATCGTTTTCCCCCCTGAATAATTAATTTATTTATATTCATTTATTTTTTCTAACAGCTTTTTTCTTTTTCTTTTTTTTTGTTTTAACTCTGTCACCAACACAGTTTTGCTTTGTCGTGGGCAGGTAATGGGCAACATCTGTAAATTTTTCATTTCCCCCCCCCCCATTTTTGTTGTCTGTTGTCCGAGAATCAACAATATATCAGCTTACTCATATGTTCAATATATCAGCTTACTCATTTAGTTTTCCAGAAAAAATAAAGTCGAATTCTAACATTTCCCTATAGTTCGTACTGAAATCAAAATGCGTTTCTTCAAATATCTCGAAAACTCATTTCTGCACATACTGACGTTTATTGACGTTTACCCGCCCATGGCAGTATTAATTACTAACACTTACTCGTCTTTAAAAAATATGTATTCTTTAGTGCTAGCTCTCAAGCAGTATATACGTATTTGCCTATGCCTTTTAAAAGGAGAATATTCAAAAGAAAAAAGGAAGTAAAAATTGTACTACGCGTCTTTTAAATCCTTTTCCCGGTAATTTCTCATTTCATACTCAGTACTAATACTCCAGTCAAATTTCAGGATATATCACCTTTGCCACCATGTGTGTGCACCAAAAAAAAAAAAAAAAAAACCGCCTCTGTCGCAAATACCTACACATTCTAAAATTGCTACGTAACTCTAGTAGCGGCGACAACTAAAATATGAATGCTATGCTAGATCGTTAAAAACGGATCCCTAAAAACACATAGGAGAATTCAAAGGATTAAAAAATATATCTTTAGGGAATTCTTGAAATTCTTTCAGTTTCTTTTCATCTCCAGAAGTTTTTTTAGCGCTATTTTTAGAGCAGATTTGGAGTGGGGAAAAAAAGGAGGTGAGCGCGGTGGCAGAGGCTTGAGATTTATTCTTACGAATTGTAAGCAATATGATTGATGAACTCCCGCTCCTGATCTGTAGGGATAACTTTCCGCACCTTTGCATTTATAGAATGTATACTTTTCGTTACATTCTTTAGGCATCGATTGCTGAGTGCTCTAGAGAATCATCTTTTAAAAATATACGTAAAATAGTTGGGGAAAATAAGATTCTGAGAAAGTATGTGTACAGTAGGTATTCTTTTACTTAAAAATAAAAAAAGACTGACAGATGAGAGCTATTTTTTACACTTGTCAAAAAAATTTCCTCAGCGACTCTAATAAACTTTCGAAGAAGTAATGTTTTGATTCTTTTTTCTTTACTCGCGATGTCAAATGCACAAAGGTATTCACAAAAGTAAAATTCTTATTTATGTTCTAAGACTCTAAAGGGAGTTCAACTGTATGTTTGCTATAAATAGAATTAAGGATGTATTCCTTGTTAATAAGAAAAAAAAAAGGATTATTTCTTGAAGCATAAAAAGTTGGGAGTAACTGACTTTTATTGATCTATATCTTTCTAAATATGTTAATGGAAGTTGAAATGCTGAAGTGGTATGAATTGTCTTGATTAATAGCAATAAAATGAATTTTAGTGTTTATCATTCATAACTATATGTCAATATCTTTTTTGCAAATTTTTAGTGAAAAAAAATCCCATAAACCTGTGTTGATAAAAGAGCAAAGACTGCCTTCAAAAATAAGTTTTTTTCTTAAAAAACTTGAAATGGACTTTTAAAAAAATCATAAGAGAAAATTGAAAACGGAAGAAAAAAAAAAAAAAACCCACACCGTTAACCGTATTGCAACAAATCTGGATTGATATAAGTGTTTCAATATTTTCTATGTTTTCAAAAAAAGAAAAAGAAAAGAAAGAAAGAAAAAAAGAAAAAAAAAACAGAAAGAGGGGAGATGAAATGATGCATTAGAAGGAAAGTGATGTAAGTGGCAAAATTAAAACTTAGGATCAAAACGCTTGAATAAAACTATTTCTGTTTAAATAAAGATAAATAATTTAAGAGAATGAATTTAACGACATTTTAATTTCAAATTGATTGTTTTTTTTTTTTTTTCACTTGTCACACATTTTCATTTAATACATTTATTTTATTTATTTATATTTTTAAATTTTATTTATTTATTTATTTATTTTTATTTATTTATTTATTTATTTTTGCTTAAAAAGATGTATTTGAATTAATTTGGAGCTCAAGACAAACGAGACGGATATCTACTGCTGCTAATAGAAAGCCGATTTTGACCTATAGAAAAGGAGGCTCGTTTTGTTCTGGACAAACTTGTTTCTTCTGATAGTAATAAGTTAACTCCGTTAATAGTCTATATCACTAGTAAAATACTTAGAGTTGCTTATTGTTTGGAAAATTTGTCATACAATTCTTCCATATTTACTTATTTTATTATTTAGAGTTACGTAACACAAAAATTGAAAATGAACCCATTTTTCAGTTCATTCGAAAATGGCAAAGAGAACACATACCAAAGGTTTTGTTGAAAATAAAAATTCTTTAGGTAATGAAATTTGTTAAAATTTTATATTGGGGAGAAAAATCAGAGCCCTCAAAGTTAATAAATATTCTCGGGTATGAATAGCTGTTTTTTATATATTTTGATTATACGTTTCATTTATGGTTGCGTAATGAATTCTCTGTATAGTTGGTATGCGACTAATGTCCCCAAATTTAAGAAAATAACTTGAGAAACATCAGACCGGAATTTAATCTTAAACAATTCATTGCTACACTGTTATAATTTAAAGAAAAATTTTATTTAATCTAAAGGTGCATTCAAATTCAAACACCCGAATGGCACTTGACACAAATTTGAAGATAAATTCTTATCTCTTTGATACTTTCAAGATCCTACTTTCAGTTTAACATCGCAATTCAATAATCTGAATCTTTCGCAATTTTTTATGTTCTCCTTTTTTATTTCGCCTTCTCCTCTTCTCCTCGTTTTGTATCGTAAAACTTCTCTGTTATTGGCACTCCATGTCAAAATCTTCTATTTAAAATCGATTTTCATTGAATTTTGCAAGTTTTGTATCCCAAATGCGAGTTTGAAAGAGATTTCCAGTTATTTGGTCCCCGCCGTATTGATTATTGCATTATTGATTGAAGGGGGTGTTGCTTTTTTTTCACCTCCTTTTTCTCAACTAGATGCAAATGAACGTAAATACAGTGTTTTATTTTCGAGTAGCTTTAAAACTTTATAAGGCTTAAATTTATTTATTGGTGGATGCTTTTTTTTTCATACCCATGTGTTGCAAGCGTATTTTATTTGTTTGAACTTCAAATTAAAAATTAAATGTATCTTGCGAAAGGAAAAAAAAGGCAATTACATTTTTTCTTCTTTACACTGTAAAAAAAAATCCGAAACATTACCTACTGTTTCCAGGTAACGTTTCGGGATTTCAAGGGTTTACACCAGTTTCCTATGAAAAACAAGTTTTTTTTGAGATAAAGATTCCTGAATCGGAACATGTTCCAAGAATGCTTATTTTACACTGCGGTGAAAAACATTTTTAGCTACCAGTGTAAAATTATATTAGGCTCTTTTATTACGTGTTTCTCTTTCCGCTTAGTAACGGCCCCTTCGGATTGACTGAGCTCCAATCCAGGACGAAATACAATCTCCGAATAGTGTAGCTGTGAAGGAATTGCATACAGTTCCATATTAGCTTCGGCCGTTCTTGCTTGAGGAGCTTTTTTGGTAAATCAGGAAGCTGCCAAGCTATTTCTATATACATTTTTGGGTTTTCATTAAGGTTCCTGAGTCAAAAACATTTTTTTTTTTACAAAGATTCCAGGTTAATTTCAGAAAAGTTACCAACCAGCGGAAAATTTTCCTGGTTTTTGTTAGACATGTTATTGGCAGAAATTAGGCCCATCAGCTGCCAAGAATTTTGCATTCTCTCTGAACAATTAAGGGACTCATCCATTACCGCGTAGAGGCAGAATGTTTACCTTTTCAGCAAATCAGTGATAAAACAGTGCATTAATTTCACGGGATAAAATTTTTACACAGTTGAAAAGTAAAAGTTGAATGGAAAAAAAAAAAAAAGTCATTTGTGAAACTTTCGTTTTTCAGTGAATGGAGGTTGGTCAACCTGGAGCCCATGGTCCGAGTGTACTGCCAGGTGTGGTCGCGGAGGACAGCAAAGATCCCGTTTGTGCACGAATCCAGCTCCATTAAACGGAGGGAAACCTTGTTCTGGAGATCCACTTCAAAAAACCGATTGTACTTCACTTTGTCCTGGTAAGTAGTTTGCTTACTAGTACTGCAAAACTACTGAATCACACCGTGTCATGCATTTCGTACCTAAATAAAGTAGCACTGATTCAGGATTTGAGGAGTAATGAATGAAATATTCAATAGATAAGAGTAAGAGAGAGATAAATTAGTAAATTGATAATAAATTATACAGATCTACGCAAAAACGCTGTATTAATGATAGCCAGGGGCGTAGAAAAAATTCCTCCAGGGGGTGTTCATCCTAAAAATAACCATCAACTCTGGTTGTACTTGAAAATAAAAATGCTTTAAGTAGTTCAAATTTGATTTTGAAACTAACAGTATTCGTATTTCAGTCATATGTAGGGGAGGGTGACCCAAAGCGGGTAGGTTTTCGAAGAACGCTCAAAAATTGTAGTTTTTGGATTTTTATCGCAACGATTTCGGTTTTATTTCCTAACAGGGTTCTTGAACTTCAAATTAAAAAGTGATTTTTGTATTATTTCAAACCCAGTATTTATTATCAAACTTGACAAACATTTGAAAAACCCGCTTTGCCCTACCACGAAGCCCAAAGCGGGTGAGTTTAACTAATTGTGGTTTGGTACAATTGCCAAAAAAATATGAAGTTATAAATGATTAAAATAGTTGACCAGCTACCTGCCATTATATAAAAAATGTGAAACAGTTGTACTTATCCAATTTAATGACAGCACATTTGTTTATGAAACATAAAGAAATAACTGATTAAACTAATAGACTAATAAATTGCCATCCTAAATAAAAACTTTTTAAAGTTAGACTTATCCTATTGAAATAGAAAATCTAAGTCAACACACGAGTCAAGAAATTATAAATAAATGTATGATTAAATCCTATTTCAATAATTATAACCTTAAATTAAAATAAGTAACAATCGAAATGACTATCGTAGTTCGTAGGTGGATGGTGTAAGAATAACATAATATTATTGAAAATCAAAAAAATAAGCTGATCTTCGACTAATAACAATTAACAAAACTGCATCTTTTTTAGAAATGTGTCATTTTTTAAAAATTTTAAGCCTGGTTGCGCCATGCCGCTTCACTGCTGCTTCGTTGGGACTGATTTAAAACTCAGGGATATTCATGTAAACACGCCATACGTATGTATCGCCGCTCACACACCATGGGTGTGGGGGGGGGGGGAGCATACGAAGACCTACCCACTTTGGGCGACCTACCCGCTTTGGGCCACACTCTCCTACATAAAATTGGTTTCATAGAAGAAAAATATGTTTTAAATAGAAGATGATATCATAAATTTTGATTGTAGGATTTTAAAATTGAACTTTCAAGGCGGGCTATGGACTTGGGACTTCCTCTTTTCCTATACCACTGAAGATTATTTTATGTATTGATAAGCAGTAATACAGGCATGCAAAATCATGAAACTTTTGATGTATAGCTAGAGTTAAATAATGTGCATAGACATTACAAAAGGAAAAATAAATGGTTATTAAAATTGAACATGAATAGGTATTCTCATATGTGAATAAAAAAATAATGAGGAAAGCTGCCAAAGCAAATTTCGAGATTGACTATGTCCATAAATTATGGAAACATAGAAATAAAAGTTTTCGACATACAGATTCGTAGAAAAATTAGTTAATCACCTGATCTAGATATAGGAACATAGAAAATAGGGGAAAACATTAGTAAATAAATAGGATGGTTGGTAGGTTGACATGAAGTTAATTTTTGAAAGTATAAATGATTAACTTCCGAAATATAGAGAAAATTTAATAAAAGTTTTTAAATACATTTGGTATCAAACAAATGAAGTAAGGAATTAAAGCGTAGAATTTTTTTGAGAGGGTTAGATCAGCAATAAATAGATAATAGGTTAGTTAAGTACTGAGAAAAAAAAGAGAAGAAAAGAGTTTTAAAGAGATCTAAAAATAGATACAATTACAGTTTTACGTCGTAAAGGATATTTTTTGGTTCACGTCTTCAAAAAACAAAACAAGAAAGGTTTAGTGCAAAGAATTTTAAAATAAGATGCAGGCTATAGTTTATTCAGAATGCGTTCATAAACAGCTGTAAATGCCAGATGAGGATATCATACTACCGCATTAATCCCATCAAAGGAAGAAAAAAATGGTATAAAATAGAAGAGACATTTGACATTCCAAGCCAGCGTCACGTGATGCGTTACGCATCAAAATGGCGCGTGATTCGCCTCTTCGATTAAGGGGTAGTTTTTCTCCTTTTTTTTTTTTGATGAAAGACTGAGAGATTCTAACATTCCTTCTTATGTCCTTCATCCTTCATAAGTATCCATACCTTTATTCTCATAATATTTATCGGTGCTGTTGATCAGCTATCTTATTTATGGATGAATGATAATTACGCTATTCCTCCCCCCCCCCCCCCGTTCACGACCCGATTGTATAAAATGGTGCTGTTCCCATACATTTGTAATTAATTGGTTTGGTTTTTTGTAGATATAAATTTTGTTAATATATATGTCTGCACTGCTGCTGTCTCATAAATTTCATGTAAATAGGAATTTAATGCAGCAAAATTTATTAAGCTCCCCCCTCCCACACTTCTTTTTTTAGTGACATCTTTTGTTGGATGTCTTTATATATACGAAAGTTCACATGTTTTTGCATTGAAAACGTGGTTCTTTCAACTCAAAAGAACGTGCATGCAACTTTTGTAAATTTAGTGCTTTTTTTAATTGTCGTTTATTTTGATTTAATATGATGCTTTTGTAATTTTGAAATTTCACTTTTCAAGTAAAAAAAAAAAGAATTTGCACGGGGGGGGGGTGGCATGACACAGGTTACGTCATTGAAATTTTTAGGCGGCTGTTTAGAGGGTTCTTTTTAAAATGTTCACTCTTTCTTGAGAGGGAGAGGGTGCCTAAATTTTGAGGGGTGCGCTATCGCTCTCGATGGTGGGAGGGCATTTTTGTAACTACTATATTCAGTGTGCCTATTCCTTAGTTCTTTGGAAAAAAAATGAATAATTACATTAATCTGAAGCCTTTGCGTTTAAATGATTTTGATTTGTAGTTGTTTAAATGTATCCAAGGTTATCAACTAGAAATGTTCGTTATAAAAACGACTGAAATTTTCCAAATTGTCTGTGAAGAAAAATTTATTATATACAAAGGAATCCGCTTTAGAATTTTCCCACAAGACTACTAGTGTTAAAAACTCCTTTCTTTGATGCAAATTAAGCAACAATGAAAACAAATAATTTAACAGCTCATTAAACATGTTTTATCTATGCTTAGCATATAGTTGAAACACATTTATGTGTATAAACAATGATTTAAAAAATATTAATATCATTATTAAAAATAGCAGAATTAGCTACCGTGTCTTATATTTGGTTTGTCATCTGTTTTGTTTGTTGTGGTTCAGTTGAAACATTCAAAGTCTTTTCAGACTTACTAATAATTACATTTAGTATGGTTACGGGTTCACCTTACTGGAAATTTTAATACAAGATTTGAATAGGGATTTTCTACAGCTATATTATTGCTGATTTTACTAGCTTAATAGATAAGCATTTTCTATGGCGAAAAGAGGGGGGAAAATGTATTTTTATAGTTCCTAAGAAAATTTGTAACTACACAACTGGCGCAAGAGAAAAAAAAAAAACTGCATCGAAAAAAAAAATTGTACTAGTTGCACTTATAAAGTTTAAGTCGTTTGTCTTCAGTTTGCAATAAAAGTTGAATTCAAGCTACAGTGGTGATACAAAATGCTTGAAAATATTTTTTAGTCCGACTTGCTTGCACTGAAGAGAGAGGAATTGCAAAGAAACATGAGATAATTAATTTAAAATTTAGAAATCATTCACACTCACCAAAAACTGAAAGTAAATCGTGAAACGCTTGTCAGTAAAGAAACTCATTATGTCTCTCATCGTCATTTTCTTTTCTTTTCTTTTTTTTTTTGAAGAGATGAAAAGAAAGATGTTTAGAAATGGGAAAACTTAACTTAATCCCTGGAAAAATAAGAAAGTAAACAGGAAGTAAAAAAAACATATTTATATTTTGAACTTTAGAGAAGCTGAAAACTTTTTATGCCTCATGAACTAACCTTCTTCAAGAGGGTTACTTAACATTTTAGGAGTATGAAACCATTCGAACTCTTAAAAATATAACAACAATAATAGTAATAATAAAAACCTCTTTAAAGGGAATACTCTTCAAACGATAAATTCTTGAGTAGTTTTAACTGTATTTGGATGGTACCAACAATACGTACTCCATAATGTCCAGTATTTATAAGAAATATCAAAAAATTTTATGGCCAAGTTGCCATAGTGCTCATGGAAATTCTTTACGGTGCCCGAAGAAAGTTTGCCTATTATTATGTACTACAATTTTTAAAATACAACCATTCAAAAATATTAAAGATTATTAATAATTGAATTTAAAAAAAAAACGACACACACACACACACACACACACACACACACACACACTATTATTAGGCCTTCACTGTTTTCCATTTGCTACACATCCTCAATGTGAAACGTCTTTAACGTCGATAACGTAAAGTGATATTTTAAGGTCCTTAAAAAATCCAAACTATATCTGTGTCTATGACTTTAATATATCAAAGAAATAATATGAAATGAAAGAAAAAAGCTATAAAAACGTCTTCGGAAAATTCTAGATTAAATGTTGAAATATTGTTCGATTTTCTAAACTTCATGTTATCTTTTTCTCAGTGTAGCATCTTTATGGACGTCTCGGAGATCCTTTTATAAAATACTTGATATTAAACTGCTATCATTACGACAGAGAACGACCTTGGCATATTAAACCCAGGATCTGATCCGCATTTCTCCCTGAGGCGAAGATGACACAAAAATATTTCTCGTCTTTATCCCGACAGCGTATCACCCTCCACCGTTCTCGCAGTGAATTACGATGTACGTGAGCGACAGATTATTTTTTTCTTTTCCTCCGTACATTCTCGTTCTTTAGTCCCTCGCTCTTCTCGTAGACAGCAAGAAATAAAGCACTGTGCTGATAACATCACCACCAGATGCCGCTGTCATCCGGCGCGCGGGAAAAAAGACCACGCGAAAGAAGAGATGTGAGGAAGATCGGAGGACCAGATAAAGGTGGACAAGGTCAAAAAGGGGTCATCACGTGGGGAAAAAAGGCAGGTTTACTATTTTTCGGAATTGATCTTCGAGTAAGAGATGAGGAGGAAGCAGTTGCGATATTTGCTTTGGATGGGGAGAGCGAAGATAAATTATGATTTTCTCCGCAGAGTAAAGAAGATATTCTTCGAAATGCACTTGTACCGAAGTATTTGTTAACCTTTCTTTTCTACTTGCTTGCATAAAGACATCTCCTCGCCACCTAATTCATTTCGTGAGCAATTTTAAGGAAATCTAATGAAATTATCAAGTATAGATTCTAAATGTATAATTATTTAGAACGTGTACAAATTAATTGTACCAAAGCTCAATTAGTGTTAGGTTATCCAAGTTAGCAGAAAATCCTCAATCTACAACAGCCTCAAAGACTCAGAGATAATTATTTAGTATTAATTCATTCTCTTAAAAAGTAGCCACAAGTACCACTAGCGCATGACTAGTAAATAGTTTAGTCTATAAGCAAGTAATTAGTGTGTAATGCTCAATTTTGAATTCACTAAAGCAGTTTAATAGTGTGCATTTTGTAAACATTAGAATCTGAATTTGCAAAGTCAAGTTTCTAAGCAGTGTAACAAGTTAAATAAGTTAAATGGTATAATAAGAAATAGCAAAGTCAGATAGCAGAAATTGCATATTACTGGAGACACGTGTTTCGATGTTAAAAGGAACGCATTTTTCAATGCCTTATTTATGAAAAGACATCAGTCGAAAGCAAATAGCCATATAAGCAAGCAGCTTAAAAATTAAAAATATCGGATTTACCAAACATCAATGAGAAAATTAACCATTCTAGAGAAAAAGAAATAAAGAACCAATAAGAATGCGAAATTTTTGACAATACTACTAAGACAAAATTTCAATAATAGTGGCAGGCACGAGCATAAATATTTTTAGAAGCTAGATTTATCAGTGTAAGTAAATTACTTCACTTTCTCTATATTCCTCAATTATTACGCCCAAACTTTAAGAGCGCATGAGACTATAACAAAATATATTGGAATCCGTAAGGGGATTTTTTTAAGAAAGAGAGAGAGGGAGAGAGAGAGAGAGAGAGAGAGCTTTACGTGAACTCTTATAAGTTATCAGGTATAAGTTAGACAATTTGGGGGCCCCTTTTGACCCTCTTTATTTTGCTTGGAGTAATAAATTAATATATTTAAAATTCTTGACATTAATTGCTTCCCATAAACTCTTGGTTTTTATCAACTGTGATATTGGGGATATATTTTAATTTCAATTAGTAACCTTAGGCATCAGCAAAGTCGTATGTAAGTCAAAAATTCGAAGCAAACGAAGCACCCTAACCTACGTGCATCAAAATTTTACTAAGTCATCCAGGTCAATATTTAAACTAATTCATAGCTAAAAATTGTCGTGAAGCAATGCTTCATTGCATCAGCGCAGTCAGAATGTTTCTGTGCAGTGAAAAAAAGGGGGGCGGTATAACAAAAATTCAGATATTAATCTTGAAAGGAGCGGAGAGATTTTGGTCATACAGTCTTCACATTCATGTAGTATATCACCATGCTATAATAGGTTGGAAATATGGTTTAAGTCCACGGAGTTAGTTCCCATCCTTCCCTTACTGCACCTTTGATTGTATTTCTTTCCATTCGTCAGCATTTGGAACCAATGTCAATATACTTATACACATCAGGGGGGCCCTGAACTTAAATTTTAGGCTGGACGGAAATTCTCAATTTGCCGATTGATGATAATTTTGCTGAATAGAACTCCAAATTTAGTCGAATCGAACTCCAACTTTCGCCGTATGATGCTAGTTTTGCCAAATAGAACTCCAAATTTTACGGAAATAAAAATAATTTGGCCGATTTGTCAGACAAAATTTGCTGAATGAGGAAAATTTTGCAGTGACCTCCCATGACTTCCCATCGGGGCACCCCTTGCTTCGAATAAAGTCCTCTTTAGCTTCTTTTAAAATGTTACCGTCTTCTGCTTTTGATTTCAAATTAAAAGCCAAATTCCTTAGTTCATTAGACAATTTTGATCATGAGCATTTTCTGGGATCATTGATGTAGGAGAGTAACAGTCTAACGTGTGGAAAGGTAGGGTAACGACCCCAGTAATTGGCACTTCAAGAGTTTGTCCTTAAACTTACCTCTGTTTTCATTACTTAGAAAAACAATATTCACTTGCAAATATTTTAGTATTAAGGAATGCACATCTGTGCATCTATTTAGTTCACTAAAATCAAAAATATTTGATAGATATTCTTCACAAAAATATATGTTTAAAAAGTTACCGAAATCACCAGTAATTGGCACCTGATACCCCAGTTTATGACACCTTGTGATCCAGTAATTGGCACATGTTAATAAAACTGGAAAATCACTTTATTTTTCGCTTTTAGATTACGTACAAATTATAGAATGAAGGAGGGACATAGAGTAAGAGAAACATTGAACCATGATTCTAAGGGACCATAAAAAATTAACTGATTCTCTACAGTCGCAATATATGACTGATGGCCAAACATATTTGTTTTTTATTGTTTCCCTTAAAAATTTAACAGTATATTCTGTTGGATTCAAATTAATAGTAGAACCCATATAATATAAATGCTGCAAAAGTATCAGAAATCAATTTAGTGACATATTGCACAAAACATTAGTGTTTATAGCCCTTACAGGCGCGGGTCATTAAAATTTTAGAAATATAATTAAATAACACAATGGATGGGATAAATTGGTTATCTGGACATAGATTTTACAGTCAAATTTTTTTTTTCATTCACCCCCTCCAGCTGGGGGTGGTGTCCCCGTTTGTGACCACCGCCCTCCTAGAGCAGAAATTGTTTTCTGAAGTGGTTATGTTTACCTCTTATGACAATTGGAGTAATTTCAAATATTTTAAGCTCTTAAGCATTTTTACTAATTATTTCAATAATTTATGCCATTAAGAATACTTAGAACACAAAATTCAATATTTTTACTATAAAATTCCAAGATAAAGATGAAGTAAAATTCAAGAAAGTTCATATAGATTATATAAAATTATCTAAATAAGCAACTTAAAATGTGAAAAATATTTTTGGCACATTGTTCTTGCTTTATGTGCATTCCTTTTGTGCTATAAAATATTAAATGAAAAAATACGACTGTATAATACCATTTACAGAAAAAATAATATCAAAGCTGATAATAAAAAAAGTATACAACTGTCTGGTAGGAAAAGCAGATCTCAAATGTGTGCAGTTATGGACCTTCAAATTCACCTGTTCTGGGTCAAGAACCGAAAATAAATAAACAAAAGCCCATTGTAAACTATTCTTTTGGTCCCCCTTTTCTGAAATGTATCAAATTACATCTTTCACCCACAACAGTGAGATCAATGCTCTAGACGGGCGGTGTCCACATTTGGGGACACCTGGAAAGAAACTTTGTTTATGCATTCAAAAATGAACTCGAATCTTTTGCAAAATTATGATTGATTAGCTCAGGATTCCTGAGGGAAAATGGTTGACTAATTTAGTTTATGGTGTAAATTTTAAAATCTTGAAAAAAATATTGTATTTGAGCTTGAAAATCGAGGTATTTTAAATAAAAAATTAAGCCAACAAAAAGAGTCATATTTAATAGTGCTGCCATCTGTGTGCATTAAAGAGAAATAAAAGCAACTAATGCAGCGATTTTTGGAGTTTTAAAGAAAAAACTTTTTTTTAAAGAAATTTTTAAAATTGGTGTCCCTTTTTGTGACCACCGCGCCGGTAAGGGATAGGCACATGTGCCAGTTACTGGAGACTAGCAAAACTGAAGCACCACATGGCATCCATCATTACTTCAAAAATCCAAAAAGAGACAAAAATATATTTCTACCCACTCAAAGTAACACCTTTCAACTAAAAAAAATTTTTGACAACGAACATTTAAAATATATTTTAAGTCAGATTTTAATGGATTGATCCTCATGCTTCCGTTAAGCCAGAAAAGTAGCTTTTTCAACAAAAATGGCTGAATTGACACAAGCCGCAATTGTTTCTCTTTCCTATGCACTGCTACCATTTAGTAACATGAATTGAAGTTATAATCTTTAAAGTAAATGTACACTCAGTTGGTATATAGCCATCTACTTTAAAAAGATTGGATACGAATCTTATTTTACGACATTTTTGTGTGCCAATCACTGGTGACCTGCCAATTACTGTGGGTGTTACCCTACGTCTGATTTTTTTTTCAAGCCACAAGGCCGCTCCTATGACATTATAGACGTTTAATGTTTCTACTAAACAATTATCTGTTTTGTTTTCTTGAATTGCGTCGCATAATTTTTCGAAAATCAATAAGTTTTGGATAAAAATGCTACTTTGAAATAATATCTTTTATTTAAAATGATAAAGATCTATCTTCTTTACTAATAATAAAGCTGAAAGTCTGTCTGCATCTTTGCCTGTCAGGATCTCTGACGCTCATAGCGCCTAGACCGTTCGGCCGATTTTCATGAAATTTCGTACAAAATTAGTTTGTAGCATGGGGGTGTGCACATTGAAGCGATTTTTTGAAAATTCAATTTTGTTCTTTTTCTATTTCAATTTTAAGAAAATTTTACCGAGCAAATTATCACAACGAGGACGAGTAAATTACGAAATTATCATAACGTGGAACCGTACACGGGCAAGCAAATGAATATAGCAAATTCGCGAGAAATTCATCCTCCATTATTTGTAAATATACAGGCTAACCAAATGACCTCTTAATTTTCTACTACGGGCAAAGCCGTGCGGGTACCGTAGTTCCAAATAAATGCAAAAATAAAGTCGACAGAAAGGGAGCTTAAATAAAGAGAGCTCAAAAGACACCAAGAAATAAAATCACAGCCTTCCACTTTTTCAATAAATACATTTCTTCCCGCCATTTATATAATTGCTTACTGAAACAAAGTGTCAACAAAACATAAATACTAAACGAACAACTACCAGTTTATTTAAACAGAACCTTTTATTCTTAAAAAAACATAAGAAAGAGCTGACGGAAATGCAGTTCTTACCATAACTGAAACATGCCTTCCAGCCCTAGAATAATTTTACACTTCTTAAGAATATACATTTAATTTATTTTTGCGTAGCGCTTGCAGGCATATCAAAGTAGAGACTTACTAACCGCCTACGTATCGCAGTAATTAAGAATCCTGTTTACTGCTTTTCTTAAAGATACCGTCTTCGCCCCGATGTACGGAGGAGAGAGAATTTCTTGGAGGAGGGCAGCATCGTTTAGAGAGAACCATCATCGATTTCTCATTATAACATTCTTTCTTATTATTCCCTTTGCTTTCGGAGCTAGATTCCGGCTAAACCATCGTGTGCTTTGAATAACAATGCTTCAGCTTCTATTGCAGATGTTTGTCAAAGGAATGTGTGTGTGTGTGTTTTTGCTATTTTTTTTTTCTTTTTTGGAGTTGTTGTTGGAAGTTATAAGGCAGTTTGTTTCTTTTCTTTGTAACTGTAACTGTCTGCAGCTTCGAGGGAGATTTTATCTCTATCTATGACGAGTTTTATTTTTACTTTTATAACTTGGAAGATAAAAAAAAATATTCTAAGGAAATGCTAGTCATATTTTAAACTTTTATGTTTGGGTTTCATAATTTAAGTTAGCAATATGGATTAGCAATGGAACGTTAAGTCAACATTTAACATTTTTTCGTGCATATTTATAAATTGCTTGATTAAGTGTGCTAAAGACAGGCGTCATTCTATTTTAGACTTTTTTTTTTTTGTCTTAATTGTTCATGCATTTGAAGTCTGCTTTGAAACAGCCTGCGAAACCTCTCAACACATAAAAATGCAGAGACTGTCTAAAATATGATATAATTTTTTATCAGTCCCTATACCACGACAAATTTTCCACGAAATGTTAATTGAAGATGCTGAAGAGGAAGGTTGTGGTATATGTAAGACATGACCATCCCCACCTTCTATAAAACGGCCTGTGGTGCCAAACTACACCTCTAACTACAGCTGACAATGATATGTAGTAGTGATGGAATATAAAAGGTTTTTCTCGCGTAACAAACTCATTATTGCTGGTTTTTCTCAGTGCACGTCATTAACTGTATCTCAGTGATAGAAGATCAGAAGTGTCAAATTAGAAGACTGAATTTGAAAACAGGGTGATGAGTAAATGAGTAGTTAAACCGAAAGCTGTTTTAAACAGATAATTTAGGCTTAAAGCAGAAGAAATATAAGTGAAGACGTCTTTGTTTTATCGATTAAAATTTCCTAGGTGAAGGTATTTCCGAATTTCTTAGTGTGTTTATATGTAAATTGCATATAAAATGTTTTTAAAACTACTGTATAAATAAAAACATATATTCAAAAATTGACAGGATTGTTTGTTTTTAAGCAGTCTGGATCTAAAAATGTTTTCCCCTTTCTTTTTCTTTTTTTTTTGAGCAATCACGATTGCTTATTGCTTTTATTTGACTGTTTTTGGCGTGCTATCATTTTATTTTCCCGCCAGCACCCTCTGCAGCATCACCGTCGACCGGCTCCTCACGATGCTGCTCCTCTAGCGAAAACCGTCTCCAGGTTGCGTCCATATCCTACACTTACACGCATACATACACAACTACACACACACACATACACACACACATACACAAACACATGCACACACAAACACATACACATACACACACATAACTACCCACACATTCATGCCTGCACACAGACACAAACACATATGCCTACACACACATACACATACCCCGCCCCCACGCACACAAACACTCATACACACAACTACCAACACTCATGCCTACACACACACATACACATACCCCTTACATACAAACGCACCTACCTTCCCCCTACACACAAACACACACGCCTACATACACGCCCACACTCGTGATTGCGAAAAACATAATTTGAATTCAAGATGACAAAATTCAAATTAATTTATATATTTTTTATCGCGTCATTTCTACCAACTATCCTAGTTAGTTTAACTTTTGAAACTGCCTTTGAAATACTGGACGCTTTGAATTTATATGATTTGCATGTGTCTTATTCTTTTAATGTTACTAATAATCTAGCCGAATAAAATCGCTAAAATACTGGCATTCAAGCAATGTAGTCTTTACTAATAATAAAGCTGAAAGTCTGTGTCTCTGGATGTCTGTATCTCTGGATGTCTGTGTCTCTGGATGTCTGTGTCTCTGGATGTCTGTGTCTCTGGATGTCTGTGTCTCTGGATGTCTGTATGCCTGTTACGCGCATAACGCCTAGACCGTTCGGCCGATTTTTATGACATTTGGCACAGAATTAGTTCGTAGCATAGAGGTGTGCACCTCGAAGCGATTTTTCAAAAATTCAATTTTGTTCTTTTTCTATTCCAATTTTAAGAACATTTTACCGATCAAATTATCTTAATGTGGGCGAGTAAATTACCAAATTATCATAACGTGGAACCGTAACATGGGCGAACAAATGAACATAGCAAATAGGCGAGAAATTCATCATCCATTATTTGTAAATATACAGGCGAACCAAATGACCTTTTAATATTCTACTACGGGCAAAGCCGTGGGGGTACCACTAGTTTATTAATAGAAAGCACACAATTAAAATATTCATTCTTAAAAGTACGACAAACAATGAAATCTGTGTAAGTTGACCACTTGCGGTGCCCAACTTTAGTGGTCAACTTGAACAGGTGGTCAACTTATAGAGGTTGAATTATATGACATAGCTCTAATTCTGTGCCTGAAAATAGCGGTCAACTTAGACAGGTGGTCAACTTACAAAGGTGGTCAAGTTTACAGGTTTTACTGAAGATTGTTTTAAGTACTTAGTTAAAAATATACGGAAACTATTTCCAATGCTCCGTTTTTCGGGTTTAATATCAAGTTGTACGTAAATGAAAAAATTGATTTTCTGGAAAATATTGTTTTTCAGCTACTGACTTTTGTTATCTAGTCTGCAATCAACACATTTGTCTTATTAAATCGTCTACATGTTACTAGGAGTTTGTTGAACTAAAGCAGCAACTGAGCAGCTCTTTGGATTGCCTTAAAATGGTCTTTGTGGGATTTTTATGGATTGCCATTTTATTGCTGAACAATTTTGACTAAAAGAAAACTTAAAAATCAAGTAAATTAAGTCTTTTCTAACAAATTTACAGCTTTAGTTATATTGCACGAATTTTATTCCTTCATATACTTTGTTCAGTTAGTTATACCAAAAAGAAAAACTAAATGATAAAAAATGAACCTACCAGGTTCTATTTACTTCATTACTTTGCTGATACATTCTAAAAGCATTTCACCAACGTACAATTGACAAAATCTTCAATTAAAAGGAAAATTAAATTTTTTTCCTTCCCAATTTCCTATCACTGATACGCCTGAAAATATGGGGCCGAAATAACGAACGTTAGAAATAGCGCCGTTCATTCTCCGTTTAATGACACCATTTCAAGCTCCTTCTACTAATTAGCTACGAAAAAATAATAGTAAAAAACTCTCTTTTTTTAACCATCTATACAGCCCCTGTCATTTGCATCGATTTCAATTCGGCGTGTTTGGGCTGAAAAGATAGTGTAAAATGCTTGTTAAAAATTGACGTTTTTTGCTTAGTTATGCCTTTAATTTTAGTTTTATGTTCGCTATTTTTTCTTCTTCTTCTTTGCCTATTAGAGGTCCTTAACGATGTAAAGCGAGTTGTTCTTTATTTCTTTGTTTTTTTCCTCTTTAGTGCAGGTATTGCAAGAAGGGACGCAATAGGCTTGTAGAACTGTACTGTAATAATAAATACCAGCGATGATGACCTACTTACAGTATTTACTAACGCATGAAATTTTCGTAATGTTTACGGGAGTTTATTTAGTTTTCTTTCATTCAAAAAATATTAGTTATGAGAGCAAACGAAACTTCAAAAATATAAATAAATAAAATAAAATAAAAATTGATCATTTAAAAAAAAATTATTAAAAAAAAACTGCTCTGAAGGACCATCCCGTCATTTTAATTAATTTGTGCCAGGTACGGTTTTGTCCAACATTATTTTTTTGCTTAAAGTTTGAATACCTATATAATATTAATACATTTTTATCCTTAATTCTATCCAACAGCAGTTTGGCATATTATTCATTTCAATTGCTTTTAACTTATTTCATCCACTAAAAGGCATTATATAGCCTGCTTTGAAAATAACTGCTGCATCTTCATCCTTAGTGGTTAAAAACTCAAATTTACTTTCAAATTAGGAATTAGATGTATCAGTTTTGAATACAAAAACTGTGCTTTATTTTCAAATGCGCCAATCTTAAAGCCCCATTCATCCTTCTGATTATGCCATCAACTCGATGTCAATCCCCATTAAAACTATACTACAGCAGTGTAATGTCATTCAGTTCCCCTTTTTCGTTTTCTTCTCTTTTTTTTTTTTTTTTTGCTCTCTATTGTGCTCTAACAAGTCCAATTTAGCCTTTGGAACTTGCAAACTGATACCAAAACGTATAATTTTGCTTTTCCGATTAATTTTCATTTCCTTCAGATTTACCTTCGCGCCATTTCAGGCTGGACAAGTTGAGCAAACTAAATGCTCCATCAAAAAGCAGAAGCACAAAAGATAAAAAATACCGAACAGCACAAAAACCAAATGTATTTAGTATTTCTTTTGGCTTTGGTGTAGCACATATAAAAACCTCTTACTCGTGATTGGTTACACGAAGCACATCAGATGACGAAGCAATCATCATCATCATCATCATGACTTTTTTTTCTCCCCTGTCTACTCAGCTAATAACAAGAAGTGATTCAGGGACCCGATATCGATGTTTAGAGCTGAGGCATTTCGATAACAGTTGTTTTCTAGCTGAAGAGTATTTTGTTACTTTATTTCACGGCAGTTACTTCCAAAGATATCACTAAACCTCTAGCGGGGAGTCTAAAATATTTCCTTTTTTTAGGGAGCTTTTAACGTCATTTTTCTCCGCTTGGGCGCTCATGTATTCAATCCGGGTCGTTGTAGATGTGGAAGGGTAGTTCAGTGCAGAAGGCTCTTGACATGAAATTGTCCACTCGACTCAAAATGAGTGATTTCTTTCTGTTGCCAAACGTAATTCAATTATTAATAAAACTGATTAAATTTTCATATCCAAAGATATGAAGTGTGTTTGATAGAATTGACGGAATGGAAAGACTATTGTGTTCGGAAAAGTTGGCAGCGCATCAAGTTTGGTCAGATCAGGACAGTTTGCGATATGTAATAGTTTTTGAAACGTTTTATTATATTGTTCTCAAAGCTGTTGTTGCTGCTTTTACACAGTTTTTGATGTATTATAATTTATAAAATACGCTAAAACATTTTTCCCTAAGTTGTTGTTGCTAATTCATTCCAATTTTTACAGCATACTAACGTTTAAAACACGTTATCGTATTGTCCTAAAATACTTTTCTGCTGCTTTTGAACGTCGGCAGAAGCAATTACGTTTTGAACAACTTAACTGAAATCAAACGATACCATAAGATAAATCAATGAACATTTTTGTTTTAAGTTGTACCTTATCCGAACGCTCTTTCGGTAGCTTCACGAAAATTAACAGTATGTTCAAACTAGTTATACCAATGCGGTTTACTTCATAGAGTTTCTAATTTAAAAAAAATCTGCTCCATTGTGCTGAAAGTTTGTTTTGATCCGTATATGCTTGTAAAACAAATCAAATGTTTTATTCATAAAAAAAATCTCGATGGTCATACCTTCTATGCATGTTTAATAATTATAAGACTAAAGTAACTATTACTAAAAGACAATTTTTTTTTTTGCAATATCTGTGTTCGTATTTGTGTTTACATTTCCTTCTATCTCTTCACCCATTTTAATTTGCTTAAATTCGATAGAAATAAAAATTTGTAAATATTGTACAAGCGCATTGGACATCAACAGACATATACATCATTTAAAAGAAAACAATATCGACGCAATGTCGTTAGTTTTGCTAAAATAAGTTTTTAAAATAAATCAAACAAATTCACGAGTTTGTTGAAAATGGATTAATTATTGAACAGTACGTTATTTTTCAAAAATAATTCTTCCTATTTTTCGCCAAAAGACTCGTCGCATTATTAAACCCAATGTTTACTTTTTATTTCAATGTCATTAACTTTTCTCTACTAATGATCATTATCAAAACTGAAACAGTCATTAACAGTCCGGCAATGCAACAAATCCTGCTAAAGCGAATTCTTTCTGTATTTGATACAAGCTTCAGCTTAAAAAATAGAAAAGAAAACGTAGAAGTCAATACAACAACACATTAAGAACAAAATACTTTCCAATAATAACGCAGTAATTTTTATCTTTAATGCGTAGCAGGTAACTAGGAACAAGAAATATAAAATTCGGTTCGGTACTTTTTTTTTTATGCGATATTTTTTCGATTGCTATTTTAAAACGTTGGGAGGCAATCATTTTTATTCTTGAAATGATAGTTAAAATGTTTCGTGTTGGTTGTCTCCTTTGTGTAATTTCTTTTGCTCATAAAAGAGAAATTGTTAAATCTTTTTCTGGGTAATTTATGAGTGTAAAACTGATATGTTTTCTTTGTTAGTTACAATATCTTCCTTCTGAGGAAGTGTTATAACCTAAAGACAATAAAACTTGACCACTTACACAACTTGAGTTTATTCTCAAATTACCTACTGAATTCGAAATGTCGTCAAAAGCCACCATTTTTGGCGACATTTGGTGCTTTCCCCTGAATTTGGTGTTAAAAAAGCTGGTCAAAAATGAAAGCTAACTTATCGATAAATGACCAATTTCTCGTCAAGCCTATGGACTCTCATGTTAAAACCTGCAAAGTAGGCAAAACAACTTACAAGTGAAACTTCGAAACTACTGTAATTTTGAGTTAATATTGATGGAATGAACGCCAAATTTCGCAAGACTGCAATAAGTAAACCAGAAAAACATCTATATACACAATTTGTAACATTATTGCAAAAAAAACCTTTTTTAGTAAGAAGAGTGAAAATAAGATGAAAAGCATTTTATTGCAAAACTCAGTTATGTAAAGGTACATCATGTAACCACCACCCCCTTCTAGGCTGCTGTGGCATTAAAATCTTGAATTATTATTAATATTTTGAAAAAATAAATACAATAATCATTTAAATTTGTATATCCTCATATGCAAAACCTTCAAAATTCAAACTGGCACTCAGTTTCGCTGAGAGAAACGTTGAAAAACTTAATTAGAGAGTTAAAATAAGACTCGATAACCTTTTCGAGCTCAAATTCTAGTTTTTCGCATTTTCGATCAAGCGAAAACTTTATTAAAGCTTTTGTACTGAAAACAATTTAAGAGATTTAATTACATTTTAAGTGCTTACGAATGAATGTTTTATTTCCTCTTGTACATGATTACTTAAAATGTCATTGGAAAAAAAAAGTAGTTAGTAAAATTTTATTAACTCAGAAGTTTATTTAATTTCGATTACGTCATCGCATTTTGTTGGAGTTTTTAATTAAGTAATCCTGATTTTTTTTCTTTAATTTGATTGTGAAACTATGCAATTACTGTCTAAACAATATGCTGCACAAAACATTTTGCTTCTGAAAATTTTAAATACAGCATAGTTTTTTCCTTAAATTACTTAAAATAACAAATATTGTTCCGATGTTAGCTTTTGCTTGTTTTGTTTTGCATTTTAACTCTTTTTTTTTGAAAATAAAACTGAAATTTTATTTTTATTCTTGTTAAAATCAACATATTTTAAGTACATGAGGCGAAATTCAATGCTATGTTTTATTTTGTTGCGTTACTTTTTAAATTTGCAAATATCATTCAAAAGGGTTTTTTTTTTTTAATTTTGACCATACAAAACGAAATAAAAAAAACAAATCAATCCTATTAAAATCAAAAAGCTTACATTTTTATTGAAAAACATTAAATGTTTGTTTACATCTGATCGCACAATAAAAAAAAACATGTTTGAATCGTGCACATTGTTTCATTACAAATTAAGTGCAAATAATAGCAATGAAAATTAATCACGTACTTTACAGAAGGCAGAACTTAAAATTGAGAAAAAAAGAAGAAAAAAAAAAGAATTAACATATCTAAGAAACTTTATATAAATTGTAGAGAACACCAGCTGTCGCGCTTTAGTAAGTTCATATAAATGATCAAAGGGGGTGTAGACCATGAAATTCTTTATAAAAACGTTTAGTTTAGTTTTATTTATTTTTTTAAGTTTAGCTTTATACTGTCTACTACCCCCATCGTAACTTCTATCAGTAGTTCTGGTAAATAAAAATGAGTAAAATTGCGCGCAGGGCATGTTCATATTTTTTGCATTTTTGGTGCATTTTTTTAAAATAAATAAATAAATAAATTAATTAATTAAATTTGAAGAAGCCCTATAGTAGTCGTGATTAATGGCATAAACCTACTATAGATAGAAAAAAAAAACTATCGATAAACTTGAATATTTGGAAACCATATAAAAAAAATCTTGACACTACTAGCATTATGTAATAGTCATATTTTATGCTAAAATAATTTCACTACTGAAATAATGTTTTTACAAAGTTCAAATATTTTCACACAATGTTAAATATTATTTCTTACTTGAAGTTAAACCGAAAAAACAGAATAGTTTAAAGTAGTTTGGCCCAGCTTTTCCGTTTTGAAGATTAAAATCTATGGAAACCACACAACAGGATAAAGACATGTGTTATCTTTTACGCAACTTAAAGTTGTATCTTGATGCCCAGTGGGGCTATAAGCTAAAGGAAGCATTTCCTTTACTTACCTTAGGCTATTTATCCCTTTTGGTACTTTTCTTTCTAAGCAGAGAAAACAATGAGTGTCGTTTCGTGTAAAGAGTGAAAGAGTTTCCCAGAAAAATAAATGCTTTGAGTAAATAAATGTGCATTCCTTGTAGAAGGAAGATTTGGGTGGAAAGTTACAAGGCTTCTAAGCAGGGCATTACGGTGTGTCTTGAATTTTTCTAGAGGAATATTTTTAGAACATTTATTTTTGAATTGGTCTTCTTTTACAAAGAAACTAGCTTTGGAGTGCGAGGTGTATTAAATATGTTGAAATGTAGCAGCCGAGCAGGAAGCAAGTCGACGAACAGCGATTTATGTTTGAAAAAGTCAAGAAGTTTCTTGTAAATAAAACTTAGAGCGCCTATTTCTGTAGTAATATCATTTCGCATGCCTTACGACATTTATGTAATGCAGTTGCAGAGGGTACAAAAAGTTATTGATGCATTTTAAAAATTTATAGAAAAGCAATAAATAAAATAAAACTACAGAGGTTCAAGAATTTTTTGAGGGCATTGGGAAAAAAAGAAAAGAAAAAGGAAAAAAAGAAAGGAAAGCAACATGAAGAAAGAGAAGAAAGGAAGGGAAAAAAGGAAAAAAAAAGGAAAGAAAAAAATAAATGGGAATGAAAAAGAAAGAAAAAAGTGAAAATAATTGAAAAAAAGAAAAGAAAGGAAAGCAACAAGAAGAAAGAGAAGAAAGGAAAGCAACAAGAAGAAAGAGAAGAAAGGAAAGGGAAACAGGAAAAAAAAAGAATGAAAAAAGAAAATAAACGGGAACGAAAAAGAAAAGAAAGGAAAAAGGAAAAAAAGAAAGGAAAGCAACAAGGAAAAAAAGAAAGGAAAGGAAAAAGGGAAAAGAAAGAAATAAAAAGAAAAAAGAAAAGAAAGGAAAGGAAAAAGGAAAAAGAAAGAGAGAAAAAAAAAAAAAAGAAACGGGAACGAAAAAGAAAGAAAAAAAGTGAAAATAAGTAATCGCTGCATCGTCACAGTAAGAAAAACAAACGTCATGTGAGGTGCTTATTCATTTTATTAAGCAGAAAGAAATACTTCGCATAACCAGAGTTCATTGTGTGCACCACATGTTGCTCAAACCACTTTTAAGTACTGCTCAAGCACATCCCATGTCCACAAAGGTACACACATTCAACTTTGGTTATGAAAGGTATTGTTTCATAGCCAGAAACTCTGTTTCTGGTTATTTTCTGTTTCATAATGATTAAACACTTCACAAGACGTTTGGTTTTCTTACTGTGACTATACAGCGATTACTTTTTTCTTTTTCTTTTTTCCCCTTTTATTTTAAGATGTCGTAAAAAACTCTTGAACCTGTGTTATGGCGCAAACCGCATGCTCATACGACAATTTGTTTCTTTTTTATGAATTTTTAAAATGTGTCAGAGACTTTTCGGACGCAGATTGATTTTTTTTTTTTTTTTTTTTTTTTTGTAAAACTGTAGAATATTTTCTACGAGAAGTAAATATACTTGATGGCGTCAATTAAAATTTAAAGGAACGTGTGATTAGTTTTGGAGGAAATAATAGAAGTAGAAAAAGCTAGCAAGAGTAGATAAACTGCGTTGCAATGATTGAATACGTCAATAAGTTGCTCAGATCCGATTATTCGAACGTGTTGGGACCAGACCAAGCTCGGATCAGCGAATTTCGAATAATTAAACTAGGAAATTAAAGGATGTTTCTAACAACACCGGAACGACGTATATATATATATATATATATATATATATATATATATATATATATATATATATATATATATATATATATATATATATATATATATATATATATATATATATATATATATATATATATATATTTATATTTATATATATTACAGAGGATGTTCTTAAAAAGTTATAGCAGTTGCATGTTTCCCATAAATTTTGTTTTGAATCGGTAGATAATTAAAAGTGTGTGTGCAGCATCACTTTTAGTCCTCCTTTATCCAAGAAGGATAGCTGTTAATGCTGGCGTATTTAAGAACTGTCTGTGATATTCCTCTTGATTTTCCCTTTTTCCTTTTTATAACAACAAAAAATATCACAGCAAAGGGGAATACGAGAAACAACCATTGCGTTGTCTTGATCTCCCTCCCCCTCCTTGCTGCACACTTATTTTCTAGCTACTAAAAACAAAAGAGCACAACCACTTTCTTTCATATTTTACTATTCAAACTGAAGAGTTCCGCATCATTAAATATGTACTAAGTATTTTTATTTATTTATTTATTTATTATTTTTTGTAACGACATTATGAAAATCCCCCGTTTCCATATTGAAGCTCTTAAATTGAATCATTCAGATAAAAGACAAGAAATTTCTATTCCATTCTACGAGTTTGCATTGAGTTCAATTCAGCTCGAGTTTTTAACTGCAGTGAAGTCATGAAATTATAAAAATACGCCACCACTGAGATTGCTTATTGAGATTATATTAGTATCACAATAGTAAACTATAAAAGGAGAAACAACCTCCCCTAAAGCCACAAACAAGACTTAGTAATTTACTTCATAGCAGTAATCCGAAAATCCACCCCTTTCATACCAAAACTTTAGAATTGAATCATTCTGATAAAAGAAAAGAGAGAGAGAGAGATTTACCGCTTTCATCCTACTAGTTATCATTAACAGTTCAATTTATACCAAGGTTTAAATTGTAGTAAAGCCGTAAAATTGTAAAAATACGACCAAATAATGAGTTATATTGCTTTATGAAACACTGTTTTGGCAGCGTAAAGGTTAACTATAAAATGAGAAACCGCGCTTCAAAGGGCACAAAGGAGTACTTAGTAATTTACTTCATAATAGTCATCTGAAAATCCACCACTTTTATACCGCAACTTTAGAATTGAATTATCCCTATAAATGTCAAGAAACCAGGAGGGTTTACCGTTTCCTGCCCACGAATTAGCATGAGCTATAACTCATCGGAATATTGCCCCAATCTATTCCCGATGTAAGTATCCTTTAATTCATCAAGGGACTTAAGCGAAACGACTCTCCCTAATAAATCTATAAATTCTGAAATAAATTCTCATTGAAGCTCTTACGCCATCAAGTTCGCTTCTCGATGAGAAGGCACGATTACAGAAATCGAAGATCTAGAATACCCCCACGGGATCATTAAAATTGTATTTAATCGCTTGTGAGCGTGATGTCGAATATTTAAGGGTACACGCAGAGTGCAACTTTTAACGCTGGAACGCCCCTTTTACTTCACTATGTCGTCCCAGAGACGCTGATATTTCTGCCGGACATAAACTATGCAAAAGCATGCAATACAACGGATGTGGCAGAATTTATACATCTGCATGATTTTGTAACACCAGCTCGCCGAAGAATTTTTTTTTTTTAATGTTACAGGACGCATTAAAAATATAAAATATATTTAATTGTGAATGACTTGTTTCAATAAATTGAATTATGTTGAGTTATACAGGGTTGCAAGTGACGTTTCGATATGATAACTACATAAACATTCCAAATCGATGACCCTAGGAGCAGCATACTCAAACTCCAATTATTGGTATCTCTTACCAACCTAAGTCTTATAGATATCTACAAGGTGAGTCGAAATTCTTTGGCAAAACTTTGAGTGGTGTTGGAGGGGAATACAAGAAGTAAGAATCATGTGAGAACATGTGGTTGCAAACTCAATGCTAAAACACAAAGGCAGAAACTTATGGATGCAAAACAGATCACAGATTTATTGCACCAAGGGGATTTTAACATAATATTTTAGTTTTTAAGAAAGGTAAGGAAAAGCAGTTGTTAAAAGTTTTGACCTGTAGTAGCTCTAGTACATGTGTCGCAACAAAGACGCAGCGATCGATGAAAGTTTGTCGGAATGACTCGGTTTTGCGACAGTGACTTTTTTGTCATTGCCATACATGTATTACAGCTAAAGGTCGCAAATTTCAACAACCGTTTTGAATTTTTTAAAAAAACTAAAATGTTGCGTAGAATCGTCTTTATGCAAAAAAAAGTGACCAGTTTTGCATTTATCAGTTTCCGACTTTATGTGCATGTAGCGCGTCAGCATTGCGTTTGCGACTATATGTTCCATGATTCTTGCTTCTAAAGCTTTTAGGAGGGCTAAAAATTTTGTTCAAGAGATTAGTCTCAACCTGTAGACATCTAAAAGACTTCGGATGGTAAGAGATACCAAGAATTAGAGTTATAAGATAATATACTGTTGATGGGGTCATCGATTTGGAATGTTTATATAGTTAAGATCGAATCAAAACGCCACTTGTAATGTAATATTTGAATGAATTGAACACTTTCTAAGGACATCACTGGTTAATAAACAAGAATTTACTGCATTGATTACCAGTTAATTTCGGCAACTAAAAATACAGTGTGTTCTGTAGCACTTAGTCGATGTGCATAAGTTAAATTTCGCATCATGTTGCAGTTTATATTTTCCAAAATATAAAATTTTCTAACTTAATATTAATTTATAGCAATCAGAGACGAATGCTCTTTGCATAGCCAACAATACCAATCCTGAATCCATGCTTATATTTCAACTTAAAATTGTTACCGTTTCCCGCTCATCAAAAAGTTAATGGAAAACTAAGTAATTCATGTTGCGTCCGATTGGATTTACTACGTAAAATGTATTTTTTTTATATTTGTCCAGATTTGAGGAACTCTTACTATCAATTCGAACCCATACTTTTACTTCCCATAGTATTGGCAGAAACTCCCAGAATAACGCAGACAGTTTAGAATTACACCGGGATGTCAGGACCTTCTAGTGATAAAGCGTCTTTTTGTCTTGCTGTTCTTGAGTTATTGTAGTTTTAGTTTTGCATTTGCTCGTTTGAATTTTGTTCCTTTGCATGAATGTCGACTGCCAGATTTGTTTGGATTGATTCCCGAAATGAAACAATGTATAGAACATATCTGGCAATCAGCACGAGTCAAAAACCTTTAAGGTGCGCAGACAGATCATGAATACAAGCACTTCTTGTAAAGTTTTCTTTTCTAAAGGATACAATGTGAATGAAGATTTTTTTATTAAAAGACTAGAACGAGAAAAAGCGTAGAAGCTATTGGAAAATTTGCCGAGTATTGCACAATGCGCATGTGCGAAGAAATTCGACGATTTATATCTTCATGTATTGCATGAGACGTTCCAAATTTTTCAAACTGTAAATTCGTTTAAAATGATGCAAAGGCCTCCTATAATAAGAATGCAATGAACATACAAGTAATAAATACAATAATAAGCTTAACACTTTAAAACAATTACTTAGTCATTTAAAAATCATAGTTCATGAAGTAAATGTAATTTCATTTAGTTTTTTGTACAAATACATAAAGATAAAATGTATGCCTATGTCAGCTTTTATACAGAAGTTTAGTTGCATGTGAGGGAACGCTAAGTTTTGCCCAAAGTTCTGTTTGAAGATCCCCTATGATTGAAAGCAGTTGAAAAAAAGGTATTTTTGATAAAAATTAATATTTGCAAGCATTTCTATTAGTGTATATTGATAAACGCAATTCTACTTAAGGCCGGATTCAGCTTCTGGTTTGAATAGGATCATTACTGAAGATATCACAAATCGGAAGAGATGAGGAGAGGGAGAGGGTCATGAGGTGCAATATGATTAAAATAAGTTTAGTTGTTCAAAACTTCATTTTTGGCGTAACAATAAATAAATAAAATACTTTTTTAAAAAAAAATCAAGACTGCCAAACTGTTCTGTTATAATAAATGTGCATAGTTCCTTAAAAACATTTAAATATTTAAAAATAAAAATGTTTCTCAAAAAGCATTTGAATTTTTAGTAGTTCCAAAAAATACTTATTGAGAACGCATCCATATTTTTAGGAGCAAACTGCAACTAATTAATTTTGCCACATAAACACTGGAAATTAATCCGTTCTCTGGTGAAATCTCATTATTTCCCCCACGTGATCTACCGCTAGACATTTAACATCCAAAGGGTAAAACGCCATAAAGAAGGCAGCAAAATACCCCATCCTGCTGAGTTTAATTAATTTATAACCACTCGCGAAAGAGGTTTGCGTGTCTCTGGGTTGTGACATGAAGTCATTGGAACGTCATGTTCGACGATCGTTCCATCCATTTTTATGAGCCCATGATTAGAATCGATGAGTCGTCTGCACCGATCGGTGCTGGGCACTCTTCGAAGACTGGTTAAAGGATTGTTCGATGTCGCGAAGCAAAATACCAAGACAAAATGAGCTGTCATTAGCAGCCGTGTCCTGAAGTTTTCTTGCTTCGAGATTTGGAATAAGCTTGTTTGGGTGCGGTGTGGAGGTTAGACGCTAGGAAGTATAATGTTGTTCCGTTACATTTATACATTTTGTTGTTGATATTCACGCTATTACTTGATAAGCGTGTTTGAATTTTTGTTCCGTTTCTGTATGCAAGGGTTGTTTACATCCTGTACGTTGTATATTATCGTTTCCATTTACAAAAAAGAAAAAAACTACGATCAGGACATTCATTGAAAGTAGAATAATATTTTTTAAATATAATTCAAACCTTGTCGTAAGAACTTAAATTTTTTGAAAGCATAGGTTTGGGTATGTTATTCAAATTTAGCGTTGATATTTTAAACTGATTCCTAATTTTGAATTCCAATTGAATTCCAAAGTTGAAATTAAAAAAAACTCAAGTTATTCGACTGTATCGTGGAAATTTCCCTCTCTGGTTTATTTTCTGTTGAACAGAATTAAAAAAGGAGGAACGCTAAGTTTTGCCCAAAGTTCTGTTTGAAGATCCCCTATGATTGAAAGCAGTTGAAAAAAAGGTATTTTTGATAAAAATTAATATTCGCAAGCATTTCTATTAGTGTATATTGACAAACGCAATTCTACTTAAGGCCGGATTCAGCTTCTGGTTTGGATAGGATCATTACTGAAGATATCACAAATCGGAAGAGATGAGGAGAGGGAGAGGGTCATGGGGTGCAATATGCGGGTTCATTCAGTTGGTTCGGGACTCCCCCGGTAAGTTTTAGAAATTGAAGTCTCTAAAACGTGGTTGTAGACTATCAATGGTCACTGAAGCAGAGGTGGGGAAGTATCATGGGAGTCGTGACCCCCCTAAACCGTCGAAATATTATTCGTTCCCACTGTATTAAAAAACTTCATGAATAAAATGTAAACAATTTCAGTATTCTTTTCAATTCATTAATTATTTTTAATATTTGAGAAACTACATCTTTTCCTAGCTTGTGAAATTTATTAGTAACGTTTATACTCTACTTAGTGCCATATTCCTGGCTTATTTGGTGCTTTTTATTTATTGTTTCAGAAATTTTTCGTACCCAAAACCGTAGGTTCGTTCAGGGAGGGGGAGGAGCGTCATTCTTCAACATGATCCCCCTCTAAAATGGTAGTTTGTATCCGAGGGGGGGGGGAGGGTACACCACCAGAGGCATTCAAACATTGTAAAATTTTAGACGCCAGACAGATTATTTCGCAAAGTTTGTGGAAAATAGTGTTACAAAGCTTCTGGAAGATTCTTGTTCTGAAAGAACTGGTTGCTAAGGTATTAGACGGACCCAGGTCATGAATCTCATCAACCATCCTTTGAATCAGCACTGGGTTCTACTATTTGGTAGCTGTCCAGAACATTAATGTCTGGAATTTCTAAATTTGATAATTTCTTTACTTGAGCTTCTGTGAGTGTGTGTGTGTGGGGGGGGGGGGGGGGTATGAGCGTGTTTCATTTTTTCTGATTTATATGTTTTTCTCCTTTGATTATATTACGTAGGTAAAAAGAACATCTTCATTAAATTGATAACACTTCATCAAAAAAAAAAAAAAAAAAATTAATGCTTTATTATGACTGTATCTTATTATCTTATTACAAGAAAAGCTTATTAAAATTTTCATGGCGAAATGTTTCTATGAAAGTCAAAATAGTTATTATCACATAATGTAAAATCTTAATTTTGTATAAGTGGATTGAAATGAAAAGGATTCCTTAAACCATAGAAACAGTAAAAATATTCTTGCTAAGTCTGATTCATTGAAATAATAAAAAAAAAAGATTAAAAATTAACTTCTCATCAATTTCTTTCAACTCCAGTTTTACAGAAGAACCGATACTTGAACACGAACGAAAAGTTGCAAAATTTTTCATTTGCATAAACCTTAATTAACGTTTCTAAAAAAATAAATAAAAAGTTAAGTAAAAACTTAAGAGCTTTAATTAAAATAAAAACATTATCCGTAGAAAAAATGAAGAAGCAAAAATGTTAGCTTATGCATACACACGAAGTAGGAAAGCTTCGTTCTTTTTATTCATTCTCGTTCTTAATTTTAGAATACTATTAGTAATTATATTTTTATTTCAGGGAAGCGTTTTTGCGGTTATTAGTTTAAAAACTTGCATACTTATTTTTATTAAGACGTTTTGTCTTGTACGTGACAGCTCTACATAGCATTTAAAAGCGTGTAATAATATATATATGTATATATATATATATATATATATATATATATATATATATATATATATATATATATATATATATATATATATATATATATATATATATATATATATTTTTTTTTTTTTTTTTTTTTTTTTTTTTTTTTGCCCAGGAAATCCCGCATGTGCCAGGCCCGTCATTTAGGGGGCTCCGGATCAATTTACCCCCTGGCCAGGAAGAATTAATATTTCATAAAAGTGGACGGAGTTATTGCTCTTCTCCAGAAAAATTTGTGTTGAGTATGCACCATTTGCTACCCCCCCCCTCCCCGGAACAATTCAAAATGACTGCCCTGGTGGATTTTGAGGCGAAGGACTTTTGTTTTTTACGTTTTTAGTTACAACTTTTGAAATAAAACGTTGAATTATCACGTGCAGGACAAATTATCTGATTTTCTGTGGAATGGTTTACTATTTAACCATAAAAAACTACGTAATTGATGCACAAATGTGAAAAAAAGTTGCTGTCACCTGGTACGGGTTTCAAGGAACCCCTTTTTCTTTAATGCAGAAAAGTGGGGCTTTACATCCAAAGCTAACACTTTTTTGCATTGAAAAAGGGATTCCATGAAACCCCGAAACACGTATCTGCAGTATGTGGTGCTCTGTGGTTCATTACGTTGTTTCTAACCGTTACTTTGTTGCAGAAAAGTATTTATTCGTTCTTTGGTAAACTATTTTTTTTTCTTTCTGAAACTTACACTAAGAATTAATTAGTCTTAAAGCTAAGTATATATTTATAAAAAAAGAACAATAGTTTATTAATATTGGAAACTTTTTCGTTAGAATCGCGAAGTCTAAAAGAGATGTTCAAAAGAATGCCCAGCAATGTGACAGGTCTACTTAATCATCAAAAAAGAAAAAGAAAGAAGACGAAGAAGAAATAATAATAATTATTAATATAATATTAATTTAAAAAATAACAGACATGCAAATCACACAAATAAAGTAAAGGTCTGCAAATTTTATCCGTGAATAATTTGTTCATACATACAAAATATAAAGAAACATTTAGTCAAATTTATCCCAACGGTGGAATCTACCAAAAGTGAAACACATGGCGAGCCAGGATCAAGTGAAATATTCAGATTCACTTGCATCATTGAAATGCACACTGATTCATTTGCAGCAGTGATATATGTATTGATCGCATCAGTAAAGTATCCCAACTGAAATATCTATTTATATATGAGGTTAGAGAAAAGACGATTTTCAAAATGAGTTTGAAAATTTTGCCTCAAAACAGCATCTGTTATTGAAAAGTGGTTGCTCTCTCATTAACAGTAGGCTGTTGTGAGACATTTCAATTTCAAATATCAATGAAAGTAGCCCCACACGTGGTTCCAAGCTGCTAAGAATTCTTGTGTAGGAAAATAAAAATCTAGCTTATTTAATGTTTCGCTGAATTCTTTAAGCTTTGCTTTTTTCCCTACCTATTTTAAAAATCCGTTTTGGCTCCTTTTTAGAGTCTTTTGAATCTTTACTTTTACTGCGTCTTTTTTTCTGTTGTGAATTATTTTTAAAAATCGTTTACTGTAGTTTTTAACGCGTTCTATAATCATTGTAATATCACTGGGTGTTTTGTATACTTTTCTAGTATAATAATTTTTTTTAAATCAAAATAATATTATAGAAAAATATTGAATTCATGAGTAAAAATGTCAAAAAGATTTAATATTTGATATATTTGTTTATGAGATATGCAAAAGAGTGTTATGAATTGCATAAATAGACCAACATGATTTAGTTTTCAAACATTAGCAATACCCTATTTGTTGCTCACCCCCCCCCCCCCCTCTGCTTCCAAAGTGTAGTCTTTTCCTGTCATTTCCAGTTGAAACTTTTTTGCGTAGTTTTGGTTAGAGTTTCAGATAAACATTTGGATTATAAAAACCAACGAAAAGCTATTGGGCTATATTTTGATGCACTAAACTACAACTCAGTTTTTATGCGTTAAGTTTTAAAAATACAAAAGCTTTAACTGCCAAAATGAAAACATTAGTAGTTCTAGTTCCTTGAAGCAAAATTAAGTGATCAATAAAAGCACATACATTACATAATTTTGATAAGTAAATAGTTCCTTAAGCCACGCAAGGATCGGTGGATTAATCGAGAATTTATGATAAAAAAAAGAGCGGAATAAAGAAAGATGAACCGTATTTTCTTTTCTGGATCAATGACATTAAAAATATTGGTCTGACGTCTTGCTCTTTCGATTTTCTACCCTCGATAATTTAGCGAAGATTGATGAAGGGGAGTTGAAATATTTATGGCATAAATGGCTAGATTGGAGAAAAGTTTTAAAGCTTTGAGATTTAAGCTGAGTACGTTTTTTCTGGGAAGAGAGTTTATGTCAGAATCAATTCTGTTGATATCAAAAGTTATAAATCAACTATTTTTAAAGGATTTTGTATGATATCGGCTTTATTGCAATTTTATTCTTTCTTGACAAGACGTCCCACGTTTGAAAAATATCAACGACAGTAATCGTGTATTTCTGTGAGCTTTTAAGCTGCGTTTTTTTTTTTTTTAAAGATTTGCAAGAGAAACGGATATTTAAAATTCAAAATATTTTTGTTTGAAAACATAAAATATTGCATTGAAAGAAAAAAAACTAATTGAATGGGTCCCTAGAAAAAGGGCATATGTTACAAATTAAAAATTTTATGTTTACTTTGCAACGTATGCCATATGCCCTTCTTCTAGGACAGGAAGGAGTAAATATTAATGAAGATCAATTATACATATGCCCACTGCACAGTAGAATAGAACACAGAAGAAGAATAGAATACAGTGTGAATAGAACACAGAAGAATGGTGCATACATATGCACCATTCTTCCACTGGTAATATATGCTCTTCTTCTAGAAACCCATTCAATTACCTTTGTTGGTTGGTAACATTGCTCAGAATTTAATTTACAACAACTATCTTGGAAATTTAGAGAAAGGAAGTTTAGAACAATTGTGGTAAGTGAGAAGCAAAGTGCCAAGATGTAAGGGCCAAAATTAAAAATTTGGAGATAACCAGTACAAATGGAAGGTGAACCTCTCCTCTGTTTAGGGGCAAAATATAGGCCTTTTAGGTGCAGCTATACAGCATAATTTTAAAAACGTTTTCGTGATAGCCTACCCAGGAGCACAACTTTAAAAACGCGTTTTGCTCAAAGTCGGAAAATGTCCACTTACATCCCTTTGCTTCTCACCGCTTCAATTGTCACCCCAAAGTACACCGCGTAGTGATACATACTTTTTTTTTGCATGCATGGAGAGATATTTCATCCATATATTTTCCAATTGTATTTTACAGCTGAAGATGGCCGTTGGACGTCTTGGTCTTCGTGGTCGACTTGCAGTCCCGACTGCAAGCATCACAGAAGACGAACTTGCAGCAATCCGCCACCAAGTAACGGAGGACGATATTGCACAGGGAAAGATCTAGCCACCAGCAATTGCACTGGAGGCATGTGTAGAGGTAAGAAAGATTAAAATTGTTTGTTAAAAAAGTGCATTGAAATGCAGTTTCGGTTTTGAGTTATTCTACTTTAGTGCGTGTTTAAGGTGCTACTTTGGAAACATGCTGTTAAAAACAAGCTGACTATACATTCAAGTAAAGGAAGGTTGCCGTCAATGAACCGGTTCCATGACTAGACCGCGAATATATTTCCCGTACCAGAGTTTGTGCAGACGCGTAAAGGTGATTATGAGCTTTACAGACAAAAGATAACTCATCTATTAGTTTGAAGGGACGCCTGTTTGCCATTACAGATATGTTTGCCTCTAAATTAAGCAGAATCTCGTTGAAAGAGACGGAGCACGCCATCAATTTTTTCTCCCGTTTTTCCCTCATTCAGATAGAATCGTCTTAACTGGTCGCTTGCCAATTCTATGGCCAACGTGATCAGACAGTATTCATGAAATTAAAATAATTGTAATTTTTCCAGTGGCGTAGTTTTAAAGATAAATTGTTATGTTTTGTTTTACCTATTTTATGAGAAAAACTGCTAATTCCATGGCAAACGTGGTCACGTAGTTTGTATGGAGCTAGAATAGTTGTAATTTTTCGAATGGTTAGTCAAGAAGTTATGCTGTTATGTCTTATTTTGTCTATTTTGTGAGGAAAACTCTATTGATACACTCGAAAAGAGCTCAAACTTACTTAGAGAAGCAGAAAGAGAGAGAGAAAGAGTCGAAATTCGTGATACACGAAATTCGTACATTAAAAATATTGTATGTGTAGCTATTTTGCCTAGTATTCTCTAGACAAAAGCTTCGCTTATTGCAGCACTGCATTATCATGAAAATTCGCGGAATTTATTTAAGTCACGCTATAAACAAAATTAGTTAAGATAATTTTTACCTATTTATAAGAAATAATTTTTTAAGCAAATTAGCAATAATCGATTGCATAGATACTTGTCTACAAAGTTCTTGATAGTCTTTAACGATTTCGTTTCTATAAATTATCGTGTTTGTGGTGCCGTCTAGGTCTTAAAAACGATCTTTTTTGTTCAATAAATAATTTCCTATTACATTAAATACCAGAAGTATTAAAATCTAGTTAATGCTTGATTGGCTTCAACGCATAGCGCTAAGCAGGAGGCAAACCCGGACGCTAATAGGAAGATGATGTAGGAGGAAAGTTAATGCTTGTTTTTAAACAATTTAAAATATAATTGTTGAAAAATATTCAATTTATTGAAAAAAAATCACGGCATAAATCTGAACACTTTTAGTTACTGTAATCCACGTGGAATCTGCCCAGTACTTATCGAGTAACGGAAATTACTAAACTAATCTCGGAAGAACTCGATTTTTGCTCCGAGCACCGTTTCCGCAGTTTACCAATATTGATTAGTGAATGTATAATATCGATTTCCCCTTGCGAGAGCTTTTGAAATATGAACCTGCCGAAAACTTTCGCAATCGCCCCCCTCTTCCAACCCCGTGTTTTGTCCGATAAACAATGAAAACCTTTTATCTTCTTTGTTTAAATAATTCATTGCTACCACATTTTTATCTCTAAACTGTTGGGAAAAAGTTCGATCTGTTTGAAGAATATTGGTCGATAGGGACGTCACGAATTAATCATTTTCTCTTAAGAACGATTAACGTAATCGGTAAGTATTATATACACTGAAATGATTTAAAGTGCAATAGAAAAACTATTTGCATAACGCTACGAATTAATTATTGGTATTTAGCTAGATGTGATTATATTCTTTAAAAAAAACTTGCAAATGACTAATGTATATTTGTATTATTTCATCTATGAATAATGCTTGATAAACAGGAGATTAGTTTTGAACAATTTGTTTTGTAACAAAATAAATGATTAAGATACATGTAGAGCTTTCTGAAAAAAGTAAACGATTCTGTTCAAGATTCAATCAGGTTTTTACATGAAATACTATTGAATATGCAGATGTTTTTAAATGTATGAGCAAAACCGAAATCACATACATTTTAAGATCTCTATTTTGAGAGTCACAACAGTGATTCCCAAATTTACAAAATCATGGATCGCTAAATAAATTGTTCATTCTACATCTGCAGCTTCTCCATCAGTGGCAGAGTTTTCGGTTTGAGGCCCCATGACCCCCACAGGGAGAGGTCAGGGGTTTCAATGGCAAAAGGGGCCTGGCGGAAAAGGGACCTGGTATGAGAAAAGTGAGATAAACTTATTTTGAATGTGAAATTCACAAAATTCCAAAGGAGTCCTCAGCATAATCTGTCAAAAATGTGGACTAGAAACTGATTGTCTATACCTCTCAAACCAAGAGTTTGAGAAACAGATCCTTTTTGATGATCCCTTATGCTCCCTTATAACAACCAATTCTGATGAGCTTTCGGTAATATTTTTTTTCTCCAGGGATTATATATATATATATATATATATATATATATATATATATATATATATATATATATATATATATATATATATATATATATATATATATATATATATATATATATATATATATATATATATATATATATATATATATATATATATATATATATATATATATATATATATATATATATATATATTGTGTGTAATGAAACATATGGATTAGTTGTCTCAACGCACTCTTCGAAAAGGCTGGAGTACCCCCCCCCCACACCAAAAAAAAAAAAGAGAGAGAAAACATCCTTTCTAAAAGTGTCAACGGCGTATTCTATCTCGCCCTCGTCCTTCATTTTCTCCTTTGATATATTCCTCCCTTATCAGATTTAAAATACAGTGAAATAACCAACTTCTAATTTTGCAATTTTCTGAGGAACCCTCAAAATTTCCTTGTTTGACGACAGAATCTAAAGCGCCTTCTATGCTCAAATGTTGCTTATTTTTGTTTGATTGAATCAAGCGCTTACAAACTATAGATAATATGTTTAATAAAGTTTTATTAATTTAGTTTCATGATTTGAATTAATCATCATAAAAGCAAATATCTAAAGACAAAAGAAAAAAAAATGATTGATAATACAGCTTTTTATGTCTTTTACTTTTCGGAATATTTTAATTACACCAGATGCATTATGGAACGATATTTGCATTTAAATAGCCCTTAGAACGTTTCTTTCTTTATTCCTCTCTGCGTATTTTTTCCCGATAAAACTTTTCCTTTTTATTTTCTTATTATTTATGACGGACGAAAAAACTGCGGGAATTTCTAGGAAGTTATTTCGCCTTCTATTTCTTTGCGACATATTTCCGAATAATAATAGAACGATAGAGAATTTGCATTTCTTTATTCGTTTTCTAATTTTTATGGTAGCATGTTTCATTCCAAGAGGTGAGATGGGAATATATTAAATTCGTGAAATTTTTGCTGATGATTTTTTCTCACGAAATCATTAAATAGCTTCTGTCTTCTTCATTTACTTCGCAAGAAATTTCCTAGAAAGGATTTTTGCGGCAACAGAATGAGATTTCTTTTTCTTATAAATGAAAGTTTTTCTACTTTCGTTTTCTTGTTGTTGCTTTTCGAAAGATTAATCAAACGCATTTATTTTGCGGGAATGCGGGAACATTTTTCCTTTAAAAAATATTAATAAAAATAAATTATTTATTATGTAGTTCATGCTTTTTGAGAATTGATATGCTTTCAATGTAAACTTAGAAAAATACAATTTGAAGGAAAAATCTTTAAATAATAAAATTTCATTACTCAAAATACCAATTTTAGGTGAGGTTTCTATCCTAGCATTTTTTCTCCTAGAGATCATTATTCTGCCGGGAAATGCAATTTTATACGATTTTTTTTTTTTTTTTTACTTTTTTGAGTTCACTGCTGTTTTTGATATTCTTTTATGCTACTTAGGTATTGCAAATAAAAAAATTACAACAAAAGTGGCGAATAACTGTCGGCGAGTTGTTGATTTGAATTAATTGAGAATAAAAAAAGAAGTTTAATCGGGATAAAGTTTGTTTCCAGTAACTTCAGGTATTTTTGAAGGAAAGTTCCTTTGTGTTTTTTCAGTTTTTGTAAAATGTAAGAATCGAGTGAACTGTTTCTTTTTAGAATTATTTTTCTTTTTGTTAGGATTTAAAAAACTTGATTAGTGATTCTTAGAAAATTCTAAAAACTGTTCTTTCAAAACTTTTCAGAAATATTAATTACTCTAAACATAAATAAGCAAAACGCAAATTTTTCAATCAATTCCGTTTGAATAAAATAAATATTTTTTTGAAAAATAATTCCTTTCGATAATTTTATGTTTGATTTTGTTCTAAAGTTTTTTTTAACTTTATTTTTTCTACCCAATCATGTTTGTAGAAAACGAAATTGGTTGAAATTTTATTTATTTGGTGCAAGTTTTATCAACCAACTAATTAAATTAGTTTTTTGCAATGAAAAATTGATAAATTTGAATATAAAGATTTGTATGGTTACCAATTAAACCTCATTAATATGCAGTTCATGTTTTGTTTTTAATTTATTTGGGTGCTTTTTGGGTTTGATTCAATCATTTTATTTAGATTTAAAACTGTCCCCGTTTTCAACACTCTGACAAGATCAATAGTTACAAATTTCAGCCAAAGCACTTAAATATGGGAAACTGTAAGTGTGTTTTTTGACATTAGTGAGATCCAAGCCCTCACAGTAAGTGCGCAGCATTGGAAAAAGAAGCAAGCAAATTGCATAATCACTGCATTAAACATATATTTTGTTCAGATACTAGCTGAAATCTTTTCCAAATTTATTTACCGAAAGTTTATTTACCACATCATCGGCAAAAACTGCATCTGTATAATAACCAACGTTTTAGTGCACAAAAACTGCAAATTACTGCAATTTGCAAGTTTTCTATGTTAAAACGTTGATTATTCGTTCATTTAATTTTCAAGCACGTTACTTCCGTATACTAAATTTCATGCTTCAAAGACTTTCTGTTTTCTCGGAACGCGCCCCACAAACAAACAAGCACACAAACGCCTTGTTGTCTTCTATGTATAGATAGATTATCAATTATGTCTTCACATTCATTCACATATTTTTGACCTAAATTCACTTGTTCTGTTACCGAAAGTGATAATTTTAGGATAATTATGCCAAAACAGTGTAACAAATTTCGCCAGGCCTTTCGTAAAGCATGTTAGCAGAGTTCGCCAAATCTCATTACGACAAGGCATGTCATCTGCTCATCTAGTTAAGCGTTATGAAAGCAGCTGTTGCCAACCAACAATCGTAAGTGACAAGAAGAATGACACGTGCTCCTATTAGGAAAGTTGTCATTTCTGTGTTGATGCCTCCAGCGGCATGTATTTCGAGTGAAATGAAGCGATCAATATTTCTGAGAGATGTGTATAAATAACTTATAAGCAGTTTCTTTTTGCATTTTAAAGATTAGTTTGATACATGACTCATTTTTGTTGTATTTCGAAAATTAATTTGAAATTTAATAGTAAGTATGCTTTGAAAAAAGTTTTATATATTTTTACAGTTTGCATTTTTTTCTTTGTTTGTTCATTAAGCTGAATCCATCTCTCTCTCTCTCTCTCTCTCACACACACACACACACACACACACACTAATCATTTGCTTAACATTGAACAGTAGAATATTTGCAATTTTCACAAAAAATATTTTGTGTTACGAAACATAGAATTTTGTGTTATAAAATATTTCAAAAGATAAAATAATAAAAATGTTTCGAAGTACTACTTCAAAGAGTAATAAATACCATTTTGAAGAAAAATAAAAGGGCAGCGTTAATTAGCACAAACAATAAACACAAATTAAGCACGTTATCAAGCACAAACATAACATTAATAACGTTGTTTTATTATCTTTTATTTTTTCATAAACGTTGTTGTTGTATCAATTCTACTTTTTGATTTTTTGTTTGTGTTAATTAACACGTTATTAAGCACAACCACAACATACTTATTGACGTTGTGTTATTATCTTTTATATTTTAGAAACTTGGTTATTGTATCCATTCTACTTTTTTATTTTTTAGTTTATGTTAATTATGCACGTTATTAAACACAAACACAACTTTCTTATTGACGTAGTATTGTTATTTTTTATCTTTACACAAACTTAGTTTTTGTATAAAGTCTCCTTTTTTTTATTTTAGATTTATTTTAACTAAGCACATTATTAAGCACAAACACAACGCAATAATTAACGTTGTATTATTTTCTTTCACATTTTCGTGAAGTTTATATTTGTAAAGTTTTACTTTTTTGATTTTTAGTTTATAAGTACGTTATTAAGCACAAACACAACATACTTATTAACGTTGATTACCTTCATCTTTTTATAAACTGAGCTATTGTGTCAATTCTACTTTTTGATTTTTAGTTTAGGTCACAATTTGAAACATGTTGCATAACTAAAAAAAACGCATGCTAAAATTACACTTTCATCTTACCGAAGGGAAAGCATAAACCCCGTTACATTAATAATATTACAAAGAAATATTGTTTCCAAAACATATTTAATCGGTATCTATTACGTTTCAGACATTTAAAATATCGGTATGTCGTTTGTCTGCATGGTCTCTTGATAGCTCTCCAAGTCATCCCTCATGCAACTGCTTTCGTTATGATCCGAAAATGACTTGGACGGAATTCAAAGGTTATCGTCCTTCATGGCGCTTTTCTGTCCTAACAATCACAGCGTAAACCGTATCATTTACTCCTCTAGGATCATTTCCCCTTCCATCCAGACACAGTCTTATGAATATGAATCTGCAATCACGCTTTAATGCAGCCCCAAACCGGATCCCTTTAAGTCAATCTTATTTCTTGTGAGTGCGTTTACTCCAGATTCTTTTTATGTGTTTCCAATCCGAGAAAGGATACTGGTCACTGGGGGGGGGGGAGTTAGTGGGGGTGGGGACCGGGAGAGAGAAGCGGTGAAATAAAGGAGATATTGAATCTACTTCTATCTCATACTTTTTTTTTCTTTTGATAGCATCGAGGGATCGAGATCCTTTTGTGCTGTACGGAAGTAGCCGTTCGGAAGAAGGTAAGTTGAATGAGTTAAATATTGAGCATGCAAAGTTGAATGTCTGAAATACTTTTTTAAAATGAAAAAGGTGAAATTGAGGAAGTGAGAGACAAAGGGATGAAAGTGCCGAAAATAAGAATTTGGAGATAGCCATTGCAAATGGTAGGAAAGCTTTTCCTCTCTTTTAACAAGAGATGGTACCAGTAACTCTGGTGGGTTCTATTATACAGCTGTGTGCAGGTAAAGGGCAGTAACTGCAAATTTTTGATTTTTCATTTTTTTTGCATTTTTGTCATCGATTGTACGTTAGCTTTATTGTACTAACTTGCTTAATTGGTTTCCGCTGAAAAAAGGCGCGAAAAAGACGTCTAATTCCAACATTTTCTTATTGTTAGTATTGAATCCAAAACGCGTTTCTTCAAATATCTCGAAAACTCATTTCTGCAGATACTGCCGTTTACCTGCTCACGGCAGTATATACAGTATGTTTGGAAAAACAAATCAATGAAAGCCTACCTAGGATTTGAACTTTAAACATGTTTTTCTCAAAACTTTAAAATGTCTACTTAGATTCCTTTGCTTCTCACAGCCTCAATGGGAAAATATAGGGATTGTTTAAAATTTTTGTAAAAAGTGAACATTAGAAATAAGTCTCATCAAAATAGGATAAATGTGCCAAGTATGACCACCTTAAAGGTCATAGGTAGGGGTATCTCGCTCTTTTATGATTCAACTGGTTCCAAATTTTGTATATTCATCACATAACTCAAAAAAAAAAAATAATGATAATTCCATGTGAAAATGTATGTTGAACTATGTTGTCGCTAGATTCACAAAATGTATGGCGAATTGGCTTTATTAGGAACAGGGATCCCTAATAAGGCCAACTTTGAAAAAAAAAGCCAAATTAAGAAATAAATAAATGAATAAAATTATTTTTTCTCAATGTAAAAATAAATCAAACCACATTTGATAAACTGAAAAATGTTATCAAATAAGGAGAAAAATCAATCGTCACATTCGTAGCACTGATGAATCATTATTTTCTGTTTTTTGGTCACTTCTGAGCATATTAGCAGGATATGTAGCACTGTATCATATCCTCCATCCAACCCTTCGGTGTCTCATCAGGACATCGAAGTCTTAAATACACTAATAATGGCCGTATTGGGTTACTGTCTACTTTTCTAGGGTTTTCGAATCACAGGGAAAAAAGGCGATTCGTAGCGACATTTTTCTTTTTGAATTCGTCAACTACATGAGTAAGACATATGTAGGACAATTGACAACCTTTTTATACTGGTAAACTATAGTGAACCATGAAGAAACAAAATTTACTGTAAGAAAACGATCATACAATTTCGACACGACTCTTTTGTAATAACGGTTGCTGCGCTTTTGTTGTTGATAACAAACTGCTTGGTGTTTATGTTTTATCACCAATTAGGCTTTTTGATAACGAAAAAATCACGATATCCCGAACTTTTGCTACTCTACATAAAAAATTGGGAATGATCTAATTGGTTTGCTTGTCCTCAGTTTGGCCTTATTGGGTATATCCAGGCCCGGTAATAGGGAGGGGAGAGGTAGAGGAAGTGTACAAATACAAACTCTTCCCGCATGCGAATGAAAGCGTCGCATAAAAAACTCAAAATCAAAACGGAGAAAAAAAATTAATTTGAATTTTGACATCTTGAATTCAAATTATGTTTTTCGCAATCACGAGTGTGTGTATGTAGGCGTGCGTGTTTGTGTGTGGGGGACGTGTGTGTTTGTGTGTAGGGGGTATGTGTATGTGTGTGTAGGCATGTGTGTTTGTGTCTGTGTGCTGGCATAAGTGTGTGGGTAGTTGTGTATATGAATGTGTTTGTGGGGGGGGGGGGGTATGTGAATGTGTGTGTAGGCATATGTGTTTGTGTTTGTGAGCAGGCATGAATGTGTGGGTAGTTGTGTGTATGTGTTTGTGTATGTGTGTGTATGGTTTGTGTGTGTGTGTAGGTGTATGCGTGTGTGTGTGTTTGTGTGTGTGTGTGCGCGTGTGTGTGTAGTTGTGTATGTATGCGCGTGTGTGTAGGACATGGATGCGGCCTGGAGACGGCTTTCGCTATAGGAGCAGCATCGTGAGGACCCGGTCGACGGTGATGCTGCAGAGGGTGGAGGTGGGAAAATAAAATGATAGGACATCAAAACAGTCAAATGAGAACAATAAGCAATCGTGATTGCTCAAAAATAAAGAGTCTAAAAAATTTTAAGAGTCTTGGAATGGGGAGGAGTGTGTTTCACACTTGCACTTCCCAGTTTGTTGCGAACTGCTGCGGGAAAGATAGTTTTACAGAGAAATCTCGCCAATGGTTTGTCTCTACAGCTGCGTTTCCCGAACTTTTTCGATTCGAACCCTTTCAAGAAATAAAATTTTCTCAGGGCACCTTAATTTGTCTCTATATTGTATATATTTCTATTGACATCGTAAACATTCGTGGCAGAACTCGCCCCTTCCGTGGCACACACTTTGAGAACCCCTGCTTTATAGGAATCTCACCATAGATGTCATATATAACTCTGGATTTAGCACCTGATTTTTAGGGCTGAATTTGGACTAATGTTGGGAAGATTCAGAAAAAGTGGCAAATTTATTACTTCCACTTCATTTTTTTAAATTTTATGTTTTTTTTTAGCACATCAAAATAAATGTCAGAAAACAAAATCGAATTTTAGAAAAAAATCGTTTTGAAATGCATCTACACACATGCGCCATGTTCCAAGCTAATTTTGCAACGCATTTCAGGAGAACCTGTCAAATGGTCATGACCCACAGTTCTTAAAGTAGCCTTTTTTTTTTCGTTTCATAAAAAGTCATAAATTTTTATCAGTTCCCTTTTAGAGGCATTTCCAAACTTGAAAATTTCTATTGCTACAAAGTTGACCGTATTGAAGCTCGTTTTTCAATTTCCTTACATTCATATCTAATAAGCGAAACTATTTTTTATTGAACAGTAATTGCTTTTAGAAACTAAACTCTTTTATTAAATAATCGTAATTGCATCATCATCATCCGACAGCACATTGTAGCACCACAATGCCAAGACGAAGCTGTTTATTTTTTGATGACGTAAACACTGGCTCCATGGGTTTTTGCAGCTTTGCGATAACAGACGCTTTAATTCAATTATCGGGCCAACTTCTGGCATCCAGCAGTGAGGAGTCAGTCTTATTGGACTTTTCTTTGTAGTCCAATCGATAGACCTTGGCTTCGGGCCCTAACTTGTCCTTAATTTCATTAGACTATCGTTGATTGAAGAATTATCTTATCTATTTGCTTTATGGCTACAAAGTATTCTTTAATGTAGTTGGATAATGTGATTAAATTAAACATGAACGGTCCATCCGAGGTCGAACAAAAGTATTCTTTTACTTCGGAGTTTGTAAAATGTAACTTTGGAACTCGGCGTCTTTGTTCGCTTTGTTGTTCTGTATTTTCTTTCCGTCATAAAATTGATACTGTACAATGTGTCTATTATTTTACTGAACATCGCTTGCGCTATTTTAAATATTTTACCGTAGCTTTCATGTCTTTTAGACTTTAAAATATCAGGTACTACTAAATATATAGTATCTTATTTAATTACTAGCTTCACTTTTTAAGTAAAGATAAATTTTATTTTTTTAAATCTCTTTGTTAAAATAGATATTGTATGCAATGATTCTGCATGCAAAGTTTCACTCTTACAATGCTTATCGTTTCTGAAAATATATTCCTTTTTCTGCAAAACATGTTCCGAAAAAGTCCACAATTAGTGAAGCATTTTTACTGGATTCAATTTTCCTGTTGGAATTCCGAACAATACCAAAATATTTTTCCAATCTTTGCAAATGAAATTACAAAATTGCCGCATAACGCTTATAAAGAGGTGAAATGTTTAATAAACAAAGAAATTAATGCACAAACATTTTTAAAAAAATGTTGAAAACAGCATACGGTTCTTATTGTCACAAATCTTGAATATGAGTTTTTGATCTTGAAAAGAATACATTTAGTTCGTATTTTGGCCGGTAGGAGAGAAAATAGCGCTGTAGTCTCCAAACCAGATCTTCACCAGATGAAATTGACTTTTGCAGATTGACATCCGTCAGTCCAGTTGGTTACCTTGCTGAATCTTCAAAATTCAAGATTTCTTTTCTTTCTTTTTTTTTTTTTTGAAGATTTGAAGTTGCCAGAGAGCGTTTCTACTATTCACCTTTTACCTGGCGAAAAGATTCAAGTGCCGCACAAACATTTTTTTTTTTTTTTTTGATAAAAATAACCTTTTATCAAGTTATACGTACTCTAGTAAAGTCAATCTTATGACAGAGTGTGAAAGTTTCCATTTTGTGCGAAAGTATTTTACAACTTCTTGCACAGGGAGCGAATGTTACGAAGCATGCTAGTTTTCCAGCACAGCAGCATTTCGTCAACAGCTCTAATACGTTTGGGCTTCGAGTCCACTAGCTTCTGGAGTGCATTTACATCCAGAGAGTACCATGCATTGGTTATGTAGATTTATGGATCTTGTAAATTAGATGGAACAGGAGAGTGTTGTCAGATGCGTCTTTCCACCATGTCTCACACATTTTCTATGGGGTTCAGATCCGGGGGGTGCGATGGCCAGGGAAGGTGTTGGACGTCAGACTGATGCTCAGCGAACCAATTTTCAACACTTCTGGCACGATGTACAGTTGCATTATTGTCTATGAAGTACCCGTCGCTACTAGGATAAAAATGCAACATTGCCGGGTGCCACTTGATCTACCAGTATATCTAGTCGCGTGGCTGTTTGTTTACCCTCGAGGAACACCATGTTACCACTTCCATGCCAGAAGAACATGCTCCACACCATGATACTCCCTCCAGACCCTTGCATAGTGCGAGTAAGGCAAGAAATTTCTCTCAAAATTTTCTAATTCATTGGCCAGTGAGTGTATTACGTTTGTTTTTCTTACTGTGACGGTACAGCGCCACTTTTAAACACAATTTGGAATTTTTACTTTTTCTTTTTCAACGATGCCATAAAAATTTTGTGAACCTGAATGCGAAGTAGAACTGTGCAAACCACATATTCACACGGCAATATGTTGCTTTTTTATGTAATTTTTAAGTGTGTCAAAGACTTTCGGACACTCTGAATATTCAAACAAACAGAAAGTTTTCACCTCAAAACCTTTCAGTGAAGTTGAAAGCAGTTTATACGAAATCAGAGATAAATCATTCGTAAAAGTTAGAACAATGATAAAATAATTTTAATTGCTTAGAACAACGCCTAAATGTTCATTCTCGATTTTCTTTCCAATGATAGCTTGATGAATGACTCTCGGGTGCCTAATTGGCATTATCAGTGAGGCTATTAAGCAAGCTGATTGAAACGGTTTTTCAATTTACAGCGCGAGATCTTTTTCGTTTCAAAACACATGGTAATTGAGTGAACATTTTTTGAATTTTTTTTTTTTAACCTTTGTGTAAACAATTGATACTTGATTGCACACAATTAAATGGAGAATCAACTAAAAACATAATTTATTGCTGGTAGTTATTGAAATTGACAAAAAAAATCCTAAGTCTCGGACATGCTTTGCACCATTTTCGCGAAGAATGATCCGTTATTCACAATTTTCTTTCCAACTTTTTGACTAAATACAGTGTTTAATCTAGCATAAAATAATCTCGAAGGCAATCGATTACAATAACGTTGTAATTTGTTAAGTTTTCGTGTTGAAAAATATGTATTCAAACTAACGGGCAGTTTTCACTCAATTTTCTGAGCTTTAAAGTTGAAAGCAGTTTACATGAAATCAGAGATAAATCATTCGTAAAAGTTAGAACAATGATAGTATAATTGGAATGGCTTAGAACAACGCCTAAATCTTCATTCTCGATTTGCTTTCCAATGATAGCTTGATGAATGACTCTCGGGTGCCTAATTAGCATTATCAGTGAGGCTATTAGGCAAGCTGATTGAAACGGTTTTTCAATTTACAGCGCGAGTTCTTTTTCGTTTCAAGAGACATGTTAATTGGATATGGACGGTCGTAAACAATTCCGCAGGAGCATTAAATTTGGGAACGGGTTTTTTTGTAATTGCTCCTCTTTAAAATGGACATTAATTCGTAATTAAGCCATCAATCATGGTTTATAAGACGTTATCATCCGGTTAATTAAGCTGATGTAATTTCGATGCATTGGAACAGTTACTTTTGAACGAACCAGTTATTTGATATAGATTTATCTGTCATTAATTAAAAGTCGAATTTGTAATAAAGTGTAAGTTATTACGTTGCTAACTGCAGAATGTCTGGAAAATGGGTATGAGTAATTACTCTTTGTAATAACTAGTGCTGTTAAAATTAATAATGTTTGGAAATAGGTAGTAATGCTACATATGTACTGAAATTTGTGTCAAAACACTTCTAATGGATCTTTCAAAACAGTGAATGTCTTGAGGAGTTTAAAGTGAAAATTAAAGTAAATATGTATAATGATAAGGGGAAAAAAATCCGTGAATAGAAAGAGTCTTTTGTTAATTTTAGTGTATTTATGTTTTCATTCATCATCATATTCATACTGCATGAAATTAAAACAATATAAAGCTACGGTTAATTTTGTTAAAATCCAATAGTAGTTTATGAAAGTGAAATTCATTAATGAACATAAACAAATATTTAAGAAACATTTTCGGGAACATATTTTGGGCACTTGATGTAGCATTCTCTGTAATATATTGTGTTTCACAAAAGCACGGGGTTGTTTCCATCAGTCAAAAGTACTACTTTTAGTCACCGAAGTTGATAGAATGAGCAAAAAAAAAAAAAAAAAAAAAAAAAAGAAAAAAAAAAAGAAAAGAAAAAGAAAAATAGTAATAATAATAACAAGGAGCAAAAAAAACGTTTATTTTCAAAACGTTTAATTTTTTATTAATTTTTTAAAATGTCCGATTTTTCAAATACCACGTGGTCTTTATGACATCACAAGTGATGAACTTTGAAGCGCAATTCCACTGGCGCGCTAAATGCTTACGCTTGCTGTCTACCTCGTTTCCAGATTAGAATAATTCAGAAGCGAATTAAGCACTACGCTCCACGCTTGCTATCAACCATATCGTTGCCAGTATGTGTGAGAAAAGAAGAGAATTTAATATTGTGCTCACATAAAATATTGTGTGCTGATGCTATATTAGCACAATATTAACATATATAAAATATCATATTAATATTGTGCTAATATAGCATCAGTGAATGGCATTTCATCACTTGTGATGTTATGTGCAGAAGCGTGAAAAATGAAATTGAATCTGCGCGCTGATTAAAATAGTTGTTAAAAGCATTAAACTTCGTCAAAATATTTTAAAAATGGTCAAATTCTATGTTTTTAAGCACGCTCTTTCAGAAAAAATACTTTTCGGAAACGACCCCATTTCGTTCAAATCAGAACTAATAATCTTTTGAAAGGACTATTTGGAAAAAAAAAGGTAGTAAAAGGCATATCCGAGTGCAAATTTGCTATCGTGACTGCGTACGTATGTTTTACAACTGCTTAGTGTGCATAAAGCACCGTTTGAGAAAATACCTTTTTTTCCTCTGATTTTAAAACGTTTGAATAAGATTCTCTTTTGAAAACTGTGTCCAATTTCTTCATTATGAATCCAAAATGTAGTATCATCTCTAAACACTCTTCATCGAAAAGATAGAGCGAGAGTAAACGAATGAGTTACCAGAAGGTTTGACATTTTGGGGATATTCTCTGCGATAAAAAAAAAGTCAATATTCGCCTTCTGAGCTGATTTGTTATTGTCTACGTGAAAATAGGGGCTGACGCCACCAAATGGCGTATTTTTTAAATTTACATCTAATTTTGGCAAACGCAGTATAGTTTCAATTTTTTTAAATTAACTGATTTCGTGTTTTTGAAAACATTTTCATGTTTTTGAGTTATCTCCTTATTCTTGAAATTTCCGCCTGAAACCTTTTTCTCCGCAAAAATATAGGCTAACTTTTAACACTTCTTTTACAGTAATACCGTCAGCAAGTGACAGCTCTGCAGTTTCTTTGTACATTGGAGTCTTTGTCGCAGTTACCGTATTTTTCATTGTCCTAGTCGTACTGGTGTGGATGGTCAAAAGGATGAAATCTCGAGACCCAACAATGTACAGAGTACCTACTACGTCTGGTAAGTTTTTTTCTTCTTCTATTCTTTTGACTGCGTTCTTGACTAGTTTCTGAAGTAAAAGATTGAATTCCACCGAAGGAAAATGTCCGTATTCTGTGTAAATAAATATTCCTTTGAGGCTACACTTGCAGTTTTTCAATGCAGTCAAATGCTTTTCCAGCTGGCATTTTTAAAAAATTATATTCCCGCATATACTAATCTAAAACCACTTCCACCGGAACGGTTGCAGTTACATCTCTGTTATTAATCCAGAAAGCCATTCAGAAGTGATCGAATTCATTTCAGAAATAACCGACCTATTCATGGGAGAGTAGCTTAAAAATAGCAGAGTATTATATGGCGAATGGAATTAATAGCGAAAAGCACACATAGTAAATGCAATATTAATTTCTTTAATGTATTCCCACGAGGGTGCGTATTAAATGAATAATTTTTCATATTCTTTCAGCTAACCAAAATGGCGCCGAAGTTCATATCCATGAAATAGAAAGGATGGGAAAAGCGTTCTTTAATGCATTTTTATTTTATTCTATTTTGTCTTTTATGGGTATTACGTCCGCTGCCGTTATTATACATTTCTTTTTTTTTTTGGAATAAATTATACGCTGACTTTGTGATTAAAAATTTGATACTTTCGGTGAAGAAAATGTATTTTTTGGGCGATGTAATATTGATTTTTCGCTCTCGTATCGGGCTACATTTTGCTTTACGCAGGCTTTTCCACTCTTTTCGTAAGAATTTAAAGTGGTATTTAGTAGGAAACATTATCGGCATTTTGATGAATTCCTTTTCAACTAATTTTTTTTAATAACATTTTGTTCTCTTTGTCACAAAGCAAATTATTTATTTAGATCTATTTAACTTCGCTTGTTCGTTAAAATTTTTTTTGTTCCGCTTCAAATAACCATTCATCCGTGAAATCGAATTTCGGACAAATATAGCCACACAAATGATTTACAAAATTTGTAAAACAATAAAAATACCCTTTATGCAATTAAATCGTCTATTTTATTTTCAGGTTATAAATTTTATACACCATATCCAAAAAGTCGTAAAATCTTCTCCTGGATTCTCTACAAAAAAAAAAAAAATAAATAAATAAATAAATAAATAAATAAAAAATAAATAAATAAATAAATAATAAAAAGCAACAAAATGTGTAAAAATCGTACACCCCTCCCCTCCCCCCAATTTGAAAATAACTAATTTTTAATAGTTTCATCAATTTTCATTAGGATTCGTATTGTGTTAGTTAACGGTAAGTGAATGACAGCCATAATAGCATCAAACAACAATAAAAAAATTGCATCAACAAATAACAGATGACAATAAAGAAACAGTCATAAATGAAGTATTAAAAAGTCTCTCTCGTGTTTGAATATTTCTTTTTTTCCTTTTTTTTAATTCTCTTTTTTAAGCACACTCTTAAATTGTTTCGACTTGTTTTCTTTAGGAAAAATTGAGAATGATCCAGTTAAGTATCATTTTCAAGCTTTTGATGCTAATTAACGTCCAGTGAGGGGTAGCGTTAAATAACAATAAAACAAATAACAGATAAAAATAACGTTAGAAACAGCCGTAAGTTAAGTAAGTGAAGTAACTAAAGTAATCCTTTGGCATTTGCAAAAGTTCTTTGTTTTCATTCCTGTACATCTGCAACAGTCACATGATGCTTGCATTTTTTTTAAACGGAAATGTTATTTTGTTGAAAAATGTTACTTTGTATTTGAAGGTGAGGAAATAAAACGATTTTTTTCGAAGATTAAATTCTTTTCACCTGAATAAATTTCTTATTTATTCAGGTACAATTTTTAAAGTGACTTTTGTTGTCATAATTAATGTTCGCATGATTTCTATTTCTATCCTAGATAAATGCATATACTCGATATTTTATCCTCTTTCGGTTTTGCAAGGGGAGGGGAGACTTTGATAGTATTTGATGCGTCAATGTGGGATTTTTTTTTTTCAGGTATAACTTTCAGTCATTTTTCATTTTACCCTTTCCCATCCCATTGACTTAAACTCACAAATTTTCGAACCCATCTCTCCCTTTCAATGCGTGACATCATTTTTGAATGGCCCCTGAGACGATGAATACCAATTGTTCCTTCTTTTACACAGTATTATTTTTCTTGCAGATGTAGTGGTTGTCCAGCCTGATTTGACTCAGAACGCCTTCCACCCCCGCAAAGAAAACTACAGTAGCGAGAAGAGCGCCCTAGTTTGTTTAGGAGCAAATGCTGTTGTGCCGCTTCTCCCTCCTCCCCCCAAATACATGAACAACAACAACAAAGAAGATCCACATCAACCTCTTCTAGTGGCCACACCCAGAAACGGCAGCTTGGACTCAACGGAGAAAATCCCCAGGTCCGAGTCGCCGGCATCTGAGATAAATTCCTCTGGTAAGATTTAAGTATTACATATTTTTGGCAAAAATTTTTAAAATTTTATATCAAGTGAGTTTTAAAGTGGAGGCAGAGCAATTGCATGTTTGACTGCAAAAAGATTCCCTAGCAACATACTTCGTTTCATATACGTTTTGAAAATGTTGACAACTTTTTGAGAAACATTTTGAAACGTTTTAAAATGGTTGAAAGCGTTGTGACAACTATTTTAAAACATTTTAAAGTGACTGACAACTTTGTGACAACCGTTTTAAAGTGGCTGACAACGTTGCGACAACCATTTTAAAACATTTATGAAACGTTAAAACGTTACATATACTACCTGGACAGTCCGATTCCGTGCTCTGCAGGTTTAACTGGGGGTGGGACACGAAATGATGTGACATGTTTTTTAACTCTTTTTTAAGTCGTCTGTTGGGGCTGATTCACTCCAATTCAGTACGGCCTTAGTATACGTCGTACTACAGCTGACAGGCGTAAAAATAAATATACACTGCGTTATGATAATTTTTGGCCTTGCCCCCTCCCGAATTTTTCTTTTACGTTCTCTGCCAATAGGCTTACCTCATGAAGAACGACCCAGTGGCCCCTAAAATATGCAGACTATATAGAAAATTATTCCAAATTATGACTTAACTTGTTTTTAGTGGTGTTTAAAATCCAGTGTAATGTATAAAGTGGACAGCAATGTCGTTTTTTAACAACAAACCAGCGTTTTTTTTTTTTTTTTGCTGTATGTTGTATAACATTTCACTTTGGTAGTTGACATCTTCAGCCGGTACCTTAAAAGTAGCCTGTATCATAAAAATGACAAAAAATGTGTGTGGTTGCAACTCTACAGCACTTTTGTCGATTGTACTGTGTTCAGTGAGGGAAGGGGAGGGTTGCAATTGCGTCTGGCGTACTGTCCTATAATTTCCACATCGGTCCTTGCTGCTGGCTGATCCAGAAAAAAAAAAGAAAAGAAAAGAAAAAAACTGTCGCACCCCCCCCCCCCCCCCTCCAACCAATCAAAATACTAAAGAAAAAAAAAAGAAAAAAAAAAGGAAAGTTAATAAACACGTGAAAGGAACCTGAAATATTTTCTAACATCCAATCATTGAATGTGGCTTTAATAACATTTGCTGTTTCCAATCATGAAAAACCGTGAATGTGAATTGCCAACTGAGGAACATTTCATAAAATTTAGTTCTTCTTTTCTCTTTTATTATTTCCTAACTTGATCATTATTTGCTCCTAAGTTTCCATATACGCTTCTTAACTGTTGTTTCCTGCAGTTATAATTTTAGGTGTGTTTCTATTTTTAGTTTCGAGTGGAAGAGGTTCTGCTTATGGTGCGTCTTGCAACAATTCAGCTGTGTCAATGGCATTGCCCCCCAACGTCGATTCCGATCTCACCGTCTGGGCATCTGTAACGAAAACTGGAGGAAGAATAACGCTGCCCGATACAGGTCAGTGCTGTCACCTAGTGGTAGAAGCTGTAACTATAACATCGATTAATTTTTAGTGCTGCCATCTCTAAGCGTAATATGAAACTGTAATCCAATTATTGCTTTTTGCTTTTAATTTTTAGGTATTTCTTTAACAATACCCCGTGGAGCAGTTAGGAAAGGCAATGTGAGTCTTTATTTAGCTGTACTGAGAGATGACAAAGACAGGCCTACTCTTTCAGGTAAAAAATATTTTTTCCCCGTAAATATTGGAAACATTCAAAAATAATGTTACCCAATATTTAAACTGTTTAATTATCGAAAAACACAAATAAAATAAACAGTGAATATGAAAAAATTAACTTATTCAAATCAAATCAAACAGAAACTCGCTAAACCAAAATTCATATTCCAAAACTTTAGAAAATGAAGCAATTAATTTTTAAAAAATGGGAAAATGCAAAGTTTAAAAATAAATTTTGTCAATTAAGGAAGAAATATTAATTTTAAAAATAGGAATCATTTTGTAACATTCACCAAACAAGCAAAGAATACTTTGATCTAATAAAATTGGCAAAGAAATGAAGTATTTCTAAAAAAATATTTAAGAATCTATCTTATAAAACAATATACCTCAGCCTGTGCCTAATGTATCAGTAATTTTAAATGTAAACTAATTTAAGTAGGCTTCATCCACCTCTCCCCCCCCCTATTTTTGGTTCAAAGAAAATGTATAGGTTATTTTGAAAAAAGAAATACATAAAATAAACTAATAATTTGTTAATGCATGAACATATGAACATGGTAAACATTTAGTAAACCGCTTGTTGGTTTTGTCCCCCATCTTTGTCGACTTGTACATTATGCATATCAAAAGTCTTACCAGAAATGCATATAATCTTGGTATCTTTGAAACGGTAATACCTATTGCATCAATATTAATTTCTTGGGGATTTGTATGAAGTTTGTAAACAAATTTTATTCTTCTGTATTTTTTTAAATAAAAGCAACTATTTGTATCAATTTAGTGAGATTTTTGCTTCTTGTTTTATAAAAAGCTTCTATATTCCAGATAAAGAAACAGTCCTCAGTCCTGTAATTCAGTGTGGTCCTCCAGATTTAAATTTCGTCAAGCCCCTAATCCTTAGTCTTCCTCACTGTGCCTCAATCGAAACGCCTGATAAATGGAGGATTAGTATATTCAGCAGTGAAACTCCCTCAGCTGAAGTGGAAACTCCAGAGTGGAAGGTAAAAAAAAAAAGTTTATAATTAGCATTATTGCTTGAACGCGATTTTTGAAAGCAAGTCTTTACTAATAATAAAGCTGAAAGTCTCTCTGCCTGGATCTCTCTCTGTCCGGATCTCTGTCTGTCTGTCAGGATCTCTATGACGCGCATAGAGCCTAGACCGTTCGGCCGATTTTTATGAAATTTGGCACAGAATTAGTTTGTAGCTTGGGGGGTGTGCATCTCGAAGCGATTTTTCGAAAATTCAATTTTGTTGTTTTTTTATTCTAATTTTAAGAACATTTTCCCGAGCAAATCTATCACAATATGGACGAGTAAATTACCAAGTTATCATAACGTGGAACCGTAGTATGGGCAAGCCAATTGGCAAGAAATTCATCATACATTACTTGTAAATATACAGGCGAACCAAAAGACCTTTTAATTTTCTACTACGGGCGAAGCCGTGCGGGAGCCACACTAGTATATTTATAAAAAAAAAGAAAAAAAACATGGGAAAAACAGCTACCTGAATGGACGTTTGCATTTTTATCACGCTTGGAAGCAATTTATAGGAAATCATGGGAGTTTATTTTTTACTTAAAAAAAGGGGGCAAAAATCACACTTTTTTGGGGCGGAGATGGTATTGTATACAGTGTTGAATCTGACAATATATAACATAAATAAATAATTTGGTTGATGTTTTTGATCGTTTCCTGAAAGTAGCAGTTTATAAAGCTTAAATAATGCTCTGTTTTCAAAATGAGACATGTTTTAGTACAAAGTACTTTTCTCTCTCTTGCATATAATATTTTTTTCTCTGATTTGATTTTCTTCCTTTCTCTCTTTTTCTTTTTTCCCTTTACATTTATTCTCTACTTTGACAGTAAAAGTTCATACGTAAGATAATTTTTAATTTAAAAATAGTGGAAGTATCTTCAATTCTAGTATTTTTATTGGAGGGGGGGGGGGGGATTTTACCTTTACTGTTGAGCAAAAAGAAGTGAAGTACTTCAATAACTTGGATTTAAATGTTATCAATGAAAATATGTTAAATGTGTTTATTTAGAGGGTTGAAAGAATTTGCATAATATCTAATTTGAATGTAGAATAAATGATTTCAGATCAATAAATAAATAAATGTAAAGAAAAAAAATTCAAAAAATAAATGATTAAAAGATGAATAATATGCTGTATGAGGGAGATGATTTTGTTAATAATAAATAAAAGAATAAATAAATCTATATTTAGAGAGAGAAAAATAAAATTTTAAAAATAATGATAAATAATAAATGAATAAAAATAAACTGGTTGAGGGACATAATTTTGCCTAGGATTTTTGGATAGTGAATTAAAAAAAATAGAAAAAAAAATTAGAAAAAAAGATCGATAAAATCAAATTAGTTAAAATTTTAACTAAAATAAGGCAATATTACCTGAAAATTGTTTCTTCCTAAGCATTCATAAGTAACGATTATAATTGTATTTTCAGAATCTCGTGACAGTAGGTGAAGAGACTATAATCACGCCTGTCTTCTGTCAAGTGGATCCACATCATTGCCACCTGATGACGGAGCAGCTGGGCAGGTTCGCTATAGTCGGTGAATCACTGTCTGGCCAGAAAGGGGTCAAGTCGCTAGCACTGGCCGCATTTGGACCAGCATTCCACTCATCCACAGACTATACGATACGAGTGTACTGTATCGAAAATACCAAAGCAGCTATACAGGTAAGACTGCGCTGTTTGGGGATTTGTCATAAGAAACAGGAGTGTTTTTTACTTCCTTTTGCAAAAAAGGAAGTATTGTGTTTGCAAAAAAATTTTCACTCAAAAATCGATCTTAATTTCCATTTTGCTCACCCCCGAATGAACGTTGAGTTTTTTTTTTCGACTTGACCACACGTGGATAAGTGGCTCAGAACGTATAGACACACGAAATATCCATTTTGACGATTCCCGAGTTAATTACAACCAGTTTTCTCGTAACGTCTGTATGTGCGTATGTATGTCGCATAACTCGAGAACGGTATATCCTAGACAGTTGCAATTTAGTACGTAGACTCCTAGTGGGGTCTAGTTGTGCACCTCCTCTTTTGGTTGCATTCGAGTGTTCCTAAAAGGGTCTTTTCCCCCTTTTTGGGGGGAAATCATTGTTAATTTCGATGTAAACTCAAGTGGTGTTATAATTTGGCGGACACTTGGCGATATATCACCAGTCTTTTGGTCGCCAAGTTTTGTCGCCGACTTGGCGACACATTTGGGGATTTTTTTTTATTTTTAATAATAGGGAAATGACATTAAATTAGAGTAAAAGGAAGTCATGTGATGCTCGAGCATTAGTTTTTTTTTTTTTTTTTTTTTTTTTTTTTTTTTTTTTTTTTAATGAAAGATTCATTTCGTGAAGTGAATATAGCAATTAGGCTTCCACAATTCAGTATTTTTCTTCGAGGATAACTCAACAATTTCATGTTTTTTCACGATTTATTGAGTATGTGAAGACTTGATTTAAATGCTATTAAACTACTATTTCTAAATTTTAGTTAGCTAAAAGTATTTATGTTTTCTTTAAAGCAAAAGTTGTCTGTAAAACTGAAGCATTCAATTTGGTCAAAATTGTACTTATTTAGTCGTAGTGCTCAACCCACCATTTGATCTTGAATTGATATTGCTTACAGATGCCAGAAATTTTTTCATAATCAATGCATAACGAAATGTATCCAATGAATTTAATTTTTTGCTCGTTTTGTTGCCTAATTTTATTTTATACATAATTTTGACTTAGTGTGGAAATTTTCTAGAAATTTCTAATAAGTGGTGATTTTTTAAAAAAATAGATAAATAAACAAAAAGTTTAAATTAAACATATTTATAGCAAGTCGTCATGTTACACACATCAGGGTAATTATTCATTTATATAGTAGCGCTTCAATGTGTGTGTTGGGGGGGGGGGGGGGGGGGGGGTTTGGGCTTTCCAATATCTTACATTAAACTCATTTCCTATTAAATTCCTCAATAACATTGCTTTAGTCTCAACAACGACAATCATTCAATGTTTTCCAAATTATTGTGTTTTCTGACTTGTTAATAAGCTCATTAATATTTTTACATCTTGTTGCAGAGCATGATGCAAGTAGAAGAAAAACTAAGAGGTTCTCTACTAGATGCACCAAAATCCATGTTGCTTCAAGATGGAGGTTCCAATTTGTGCCTTTGTTTAGAAGATATTTCCTTAGGTTGGAAATGCAAACCCTTAGCCAATTATCAGGTGATTAGAGCAATCAATGAATCTAGAAGTTTCAATCTTTCAATCAAGTACCAATTTTTTAATGATGAATTTCATAAACAAGTGATAGCAACTAGAAATATATGCTGGTCTACAAGTAATGTGGAACAAAAATATTTTGTATATGATATGAACCCAACAAAGCCTGCCGGTACGTTTGGTACCTGCACTGATTGCTGTAAAACATATCTTTTCTCTTATAAAACATTAAATTATGTGTTTTTGCTTGCACATGATGCCATCAGTTGACTTTAAAAAAGTAAAAATAAATAAATCAAACAAAACTTCTAGGTGTGCGATGTGCGTCTACGTTATTTATAGTGAATACAGTTTCATGCATCAAAAAATAATAATGGGGTCATTTTCAAAATTTTAAAAGTATTTTTTCTGAAAGAACATGCTTAAAAACATAGGATCGAACCATTTTTTTAATAATTTGTTTAAGTTTAATATTTCAAAAAAAAAAAAAAAAAAAAAAACGTAAATCGTTACGTTTTCATTGTTTACATTTCTTGCCGATGACATCACAAATGATGAAATGCCATTCTGTGTTGCCATTCACAGAGCAAAATACTTAATTCACATCTTTACTCACGTGTATTGGCAACGATATGGTTAATAGCAAGCGTAGAGCGCAATTTTAATTTGCTTCTTGATTATCGTAACGTGGAAACACAGGCAGTACAAAATGCGCTAAGAGCATCATTTGTCATCAAGACCACGCCTTATTTAAAAAATCGGACATTTTAAAAAAATTAATTAAAAAATAACTGTTGGGAAAATGAAAGAATTTTCTGGATCTATGGTTTTTTTTTTTTTTTTTTTGCTTATTCTATCAATTTCAAAGATTAAAAGTAGTACTTTTGATTGAAGGAAACAAACCCATTTCGTCTTTAGTGGGTTAATTTTCTGCATTGGTACAAAAGTATATATATATATATAATATATTGCATAATCAAAAAACCCCTAATTTCGTGTTTCTTCATTTATTTGTGTTCTCTGTTTGACATCAAATGTTTTTATTCGAAACTCTACAATCAAATTTTTTTTACTATTCCATTGAGAAAAATTCTTTCCTTTCATACTGTTTTGATTTGTCCATTACTTTATGTGCCAAATTCAAAATAATTTATATCTTCAACTGAAAACGTCCCCGTAGATGCCTCGCGCGTGCGTATATTCTGTAAAAGCTTTTTCATATTTTATCAAAGAGTTGAAGTTCGTTGCAGCAGCGCCTCTGCTGTATCGCAAAATCGGTTGGAAAATAATAATTTTCTTTTGAGATTCTTTTGAGTTGAGATATTCAAGTCAATATTTTCAAAAGTTTATCGCCATAATTTTTAAAAAATCACTTTTACAGTTTCAACTCTGATTCTTTAGGTTCTATTTTTACAATTTGTAATAATTTAAAGGGAAAATTCTGTTAAAATACTTTTACAAACTTTTCAATAGATTATATTATTTTATAAAAACGTATTGGTAAGCTTATATTTATTTACTTAAATTAGTTTGTAAGTTTTATTATTTGGCAAATTGCTTTTTTCATGTTTATTATTTTTTTTCACAGGAAATTCCCTTCCACCACTTGTGGAATGGACGCCAAAATCATCTCCATTGTTCGTTTAAATTAGAAAACGTAGACCGTTCCTTACAAGCCGTGAGCTGTCACATTCTGGTGTATCAAAGAGGTGCGCAAGCTAATCGGCAAGTGCTGCGAATCAGCACTGACTACAAAGAAGTAAGGACATTTTTTATGGTTTTGTTTCCAGAGTTACTATATTTCTTTTTAATTATTCAACATAACTGGTTCGATTTACTTTCCGACTTGTAAACTGTGTACAGGAGAATACCGTGTACAAAACAGTTAATTCGTACCGTGCTATATCGAAACCGTGTTATACAAGACTTTTTTTTGAGCAATCACGATTGCTTATTGTTCTCACGTGACTGTTTTTTTGGCGTGCTATCATTTTATTTTCCCACCAGCACCCTCTGCAGCATCACCGTCGACCGGCTCCTCACGATGCTGCTCCTATAGCGAAAGCAGTCTCCAGGTTGCATCCATATGCTACACACACGCGCATACATACACAACTACACACACGCACACACAAATACATACACCTACACACATACACAAAACAATACACACACGCACGCACAAATACATACACCTACACACATACACAAAACAATACACACACAAACACATACATACACACAGGCATACATACAGACACCTACACATACATACAGACACCTACATATACACACACACCTACACACAACTACCCACACGCTCATCACACTCATGCCTGCACACAGACACAAACACATATGCCTACACACACATACACATTCCCCACCACACACAAACACTCATACACACAACTACCCACACTCATACCTGCACACATACACATACCCCCTACACACAAACACACATACCCTCCACACATACATATATACACACATGCCTACATACACACACACTCGTGATTGCGAAAAACATAATTTGAATTTAAGAGATCAAAATTCAAATTATTTTTTTTAATTTATGTATTAAATTATTATTACATTTATTTTTATGTTTCTACTTAACATAAATCAGGGAAATATGTATATGTATTGAATTCTTGTTAGACGAAACTTTGAAATAATGTAAGTCAAGGCAATGTGTACCATGTTATTTCGAAGTCAAGTCTTAAGGTGTAAAATTTGATGATAGCTAAAACTTCGTTCCAATAAAGCATGAAAACCACGCTTATTTACTTTCTTGAACATAAAAATTAAAGGGGAAAAAAACTTAACCTTAAAAATAACTTAAGATAGATCTGATTATAACTTGTATTCTCGATTTAACATCAAGTTATGCTTCAAAAGGATTAATATTTAAATACTAGAGAATCGCCCGTCAAGGTATGAGGAGTGAAAATTGCTTCAACATTTGAATGCAGCAATCGCCCGTTAGGTGATATTTGGTAGTTGAAATTTTAACGCTAACCCCAGTGGATTAACCGCTAACTCCAGTAGATAGCGTTCATTGTTGACCCCTTTTTCTTTTCTTCATTCTCCTAGAATGAGTCTTATCAGTAAAACATTTAAGTGAACAGATCCATTTCTGCCTTGTCACAATAAAGCCTTTCCCTGCATGTTAAACAGTACCAGAAAATATTATCAAATTATCATGCTGTGGTGCGAGTTTCATTGTTGATGGCGTCAGGAGCGTTACTCGATCATTCTCTGTTATATATATGAGGATAAAATGAGTCTCACCAGTAAAACAGTTAAGTTACCGGATCCAGTTCAGCCTTGTCACAATAAAGCCTTTCCCAGCATGTCAAACAGTACCAAAAAATATTATCAAATTGTCATGCCGTTAAGTGAGTTACATTGTTAATGACCTCATGAGCGTTACTCGATCATTATGAGGATTTAGAATGAGTAATATATTTAGGACACATATTACGACTTGAAAATTTCTGATTACTTTCCTTGTTAAGATTATTAAATCAAATATTTTTTTTCTGCTTTTACAGAAGCTTCCATCTCCTGCTCCAAGTACAATCGCTTCATCTCTTTCTTCATCTATAATCACAGAAAGTTCAGGGCCAATACTCGCGGTGGATCCCACAGAAAATATATTCAGGTATACACGGATATTAAATAACTTGGAGTTTTTTAACGTTTAAAAAGTTTACTTCTTTTTAGTAAAATCTAAATTTTGTCTAAGATTTTGTACTGACGGATCGGACTATGTCGAAACGTATCAATCTATCTGACTACCATATTTTTTATTTGAAAACCAAACTGAGTTTGGTTCCTTGTGGACATTTTTTTAGAGGGAGGATTTTTTAAAATTAAAATATCTAAAAATTGAAAAAAAAAAAAAAAGAAAATTTTACTAGTTCAATTAAAATAATTTCTTCTGGTTTTAGGTATTTTTATCGGGAAACATGAAGTTTATGTGATGGAAGGTTCATTCTGAACATAAATTGGTTTTGGTTCTCAACATTAAAATCTCCTAGAAAAAGATACTTCCCTTAAAATTACATTCTACTGTAAATTTTCTAATCAGTAGTTTAATATTCTCAATGTCTTTTCTGGAAGCGAGTTAAAGATGTTGGGATAAAAATAAAGATGTTGGGATAAAAATTGCAAATTTTTAAAATAAGATTTTTGATGGTGTTTTTAAACTCCAGTTCACTATGTAGTTATAAACTTCATTGCTGAAAATTTATTATTATTCTTTTTTTTTTTAGGTTAACACCAGATGTGAGGAAGCAACTATGCATTTGTTTGGATCCTCCTAATAGTAGAGGAAATGACTGGCGAAGGTTAGCAGAGGAATTAGGCGTCAATAGGTAATTATTAAAATTATTTTATGGCATTTATTTTCAAAGCTAAAATATATGATAACACAACTCGTGGGTCTTAAGTACTAATCATCAAAAATATTATAAATGGAGATGATTCATATAATTTTGACTCGTTATCAATGTTGAAAAAATGTCTTTATTGATCGTAACACTCGTATTTTATGAAGCATTCTACCATGATGCCATCTTTTTAGTTAAGATATTGAAATTGAGTTTATTTCAATGTTAAGCTCTCAGTATCACATCATAAGGATATGATAATTTTCATAATCGTAAGTAATCATTAAAAATCCAAAAGTTCATGCTGCACGAAGTGGTAGAGTGGCCATCTTCCAGGTTCTCTCCTTGTATGTTCTTGCCCTTCCAACAAGATGAAAAGTTCGCAACAATCAACAAGCTGTCAGCGTCGAAATGAGGACAACCGCTAGTTGATAACCTTGCAATGGGGGGGGGGGGAGGGGGGTGCTCCATATGATATCTCGAACACATGACTTAAACTTTTTCGTCCGATTTTCATACTACTAACTAGCTGCTTGCCCGGCGTTGCACGGGCTACTTAAAAAATGAAAGATGTCCAATTGATCTTTTTGTATTACTCTGACATCAATTTCTAAAGCGCTAAGAAGTAAATAAATACGCGTAATGCAAGGTTTGCAAAACATCATTAGAGCATATTTTTGTCAAAAATCTCTTTAACGTTAATCATAGTTAGCAATGATACAAGTTATGAGTATTTTCAATTAGCACAAAAGATGAAAATATATGTTATTATCAACTATAATCTGTGCTCACGTTAAAATGAATTACATCCGATAGACTATATCTGAAATATTTATGTAGAATTACAATCAGCTTTTTACATAGAATGACACATACTTTTTGGTTGCTTACGTGAAACTAAAGCACCAAGACTAAATAACTACCAATAAGCATTAAATTAATACCAAGTCATCAGATTCCAATTTAGATTTAGTTAAAATCCTTAAAAACAATCGTTTTTGTTCAACTCAGTTTCACAAAGAAATCCAAACAATCTTAATTTAACATGTTCTTTTAACGATATAAACTGTATTTTAAAAATAGAAACAGGAAGGAAAAAGAGTTATTACAATTCGAAAACTCACCCATGTGACGGGAAAAAGTCCAAGAAAATAAACATAATTAGTCGCACATCCTAAGTGTACCAAAATATGAAGCCGGTGAATGATAAACTTACACTACAATCAATGAACATAGCTAAAGAAACAACTTTCATATGCTGAAAAGAGTTAAGAACGTTGAATGTAAAAAATAAAAAAAGGTCAGACGATAAAATAAAGGCTATGTCCGAATAGGGCAACCAATTTTAAACTAATTTAAAATGAAATTCTAGATGGAAACGTTGTTTTAAGATTTGGACATCAGCCAAAAAAAATCTCTTTTAAAACAATTATTAGAATTTTACTAGCTCACGCATATGCAAAATGGCAACAGGAAAGAAATAAAAATTCCCGAGAACGTGTTGTTAATTGACGTTTTAATTAATATCTCCGCTAATTAAAGTCGCACAATTACGAGATTGGTCCTATTGTTTTCTTTGGAAAATTTCGAATTGATCGGTATCTCGTTTGACTCTCGATTCGCAGCGGTTCTCGAGAAGATCGATCTTCAGACAGACAGACAGACAGACGGACGCGAACAGATTTTAATATTATAGGGGATGTATGAACGGCCTGAACAAGATTCCAAGTTGCTGTTGCAAGGAATTCACGAAACTAAAATTTTCTGATACAGTGAAATCCCGTTAGAGCAAACTTTAAGGGACTTAAAGTTTTGTACGTTGTAAGGAGAATTTCGCTGTAATTTTTCAATCAATGAAAGAAAAATATAAAAAATTGGGACTGAAAATGTATTTATTGTCACTGGATTTCACAGTACAACGAAAACTTGGTTATACGGTAAAAGAATGTTATCTGACCTCCTTCTACCTGTCGTAAAACGTATTTTGATTACCGAGTTTGCAGCACTGTGGCAATGAATCCCACCTTCACCTTTCATTTCTCAACACATACAAGCTTAACTTGATCACAGACTTCTATTTTATCAATAGTTCTACTACAATCTATTTTTTTTAGACTTGGCTCGCCAGCAGGGAACATCTATTCAGGGGCCCCGATGGGAGGTCGTGGGAGTACACTGTGACCTTTCACAAATTTCCTTATTCGGCAAATTTTGTCTGACCGTTTGCCAAAACTTGGAAGCTCAATTCGGCGAAATTATCATCATTCAGCAAAATTTGGAATTACATTCGTAAAAATTATCATCATTTGTTAAAATTTGAGTTCTATCCGACAAAATTATCATCATTCGACAAAATTTTGAGGTCTATTCGGAAAATTAATAATTTCTCCCTCCCAAAAATTTAAGTTCGTGGCTCCTCTGCATCTAATACAGCCTTCAGGCACCAGAATTCGCAAAATCCATTCTCTTAAGTTTTGGAAATAATTAAATCCTATTCTATTTCCATAGACTTGACAACAGCAACAACTATGTTCTACTCTTACATATTTCTATCCACACAGTAGCCCTCACTTTTTTTTTCACAAAATGAGTCAAATAATAAAATTACTCTACTTTGGCAGGTACATCAACTACTTCGCTACCAAGAGCAGTCCGACAGATCACATTCTTGATTTGTGGGAGGCCAGAGAACAAGAAATGAACAGCCTTGGTAATCTTCTGACCATCTTGAGGGTCATGGGACGATGTGACGCAGTTCAAGTGGTAGAGAAAGAAGTTGGCTCTTGGATATGAAGAGAAAATTTCGTGGTGCAGATTTCATCTGTGAGAACTTTGTGATTTCCCCTGTGCCTCATGTAAATAGTTGAACAAATGTATCATATGTAAATAAGCGCACGTACGAGTGATGTGCATTTGTTATTTATATAGATGTTCTTGATGAACAAGAGATAGAGACGAAACTTTAAACCTGAAGCCAACTCTGAAGAAAAGAGTAGCACATATTTTTTTGTTGCAGAGAAATTTTAGGCTTTTCTAGAGACTAACGTTTATGGACATTGTTCGTACTGCTTAGAAAACGTTGGCGAGAAATACTGTTGCATTTCTTGTGAAAAGAAATTGACTAGCAAAGTCTGTTGAATATTAAAGTTGCCAGGAAATTCAAAAGCATTTTATATTTCAAAAATAATTTAGTTTTTCCTTATTACGACCACCGTTATGTAAATGGTTCATTGTCATCGCCATGTGATAGTTATGATCTGTAGAAGAAGTGAAACAGAATCATGCTCATTCGTTATTGTTTACCATAAAAAACTTATTTTTTATTGTTCAAACTATTTCAAAATCATTGTTAAAACGTACCTATTAAAAGGCTTGTTTATTTGTGCTGCCATTAAATTGGGCATTTTAATAGTAAAACCGCAAACCGATTATCATTTGGATAACGATTATCTGGCCGTGAAATTAAGGCAGGTCCTATATTACTAGCATGTGTTTGCCACGCTGGTTGTGGATGAAACTTATGCATTAACTAGATTTATCAGACTTACATACTAGAATCTAAATTTCTTAATGTAAAAGGTAGATTATAATCAGACCCATCATTTCAAACTTTTCCAGGGGGAGTCAAAATGTGTTTTGTTTACTCAATGCAAATTGTACAGAAAAACAACCAAAATCACACCTACTTATATGTAAATACATTAATTTCCCAAAACCAGTGGGACGTGAGCAATTGCCTCCTCTGGCTCCCTCTATTTGAAAGGCCTAGTTATAATATTGAACGAAAACATTTTCTTTGTGAACCAGCAATTGACGAAAAAATTGCTAAATTATTGGTTCTGGAAAAGGGGAATATTTTTGTATAAGAGTAGTACTGAGATAAAGTGGCTTCATTAAACCTGAATACTTTAAATACGAAAGGGAAAAAAAAGTATATTTACCTCTATATAATTTTTTCATGCTTATTGAAGAAAAATTAGCATTTTAAAGCCCATATTATAAGTGCCAATGCAAATTAGTTACATTTACGTCATAAAAAAAGAATTTCTTAGGTGCTAAATTTGGAAATAAAGTTTAATAAATCTAGTTAATACTTTTTTGAAAACAACTTTTTGTTATCTATTTACTTAAAACAGACTTTTTTTTTTCAAAAATATTTGTTGATTTAGTAAATATTTCTACCTTCTTAATGAGAAAGCGCACTTTTAAGGGTGTAATATTGAACTATTTGATATCTAGGCACTTTTATTCCTATATTTATGTTCCGGTCCATAGCAATGCTCGTAGATGTGAATCCCACTTAGCTGTTGTATTTTGTTTTAATGTTGCATCATTCAATGGAATCGATAGATCTGATTTTTTTATGTAATAAATGGACAATCATGCATTTTTTTTCTTGTGCAATACTCCTCTAAGCACATTGACTTAATGTCTTCCAGAACCGCGCGACCCTTTTGATGGAAGGATACTTATTAACAATCATGATTAAATATGTTTTTATCTAAAAGATCAATTTCTTCCCTTAAATTTATTGTTGCAATAAATGTAGACTTGCCTCAGAATGCAAAAGAATCTCGTTTTTACGAAATTTTATCAGTTGAATGTGCGCTAATATGAATGCAATTAATGTAAGAAAATATGGAGTAAAGTGGTGTGCTTTGTGCTAAGAGTGAAGTAAGCTTACCTTACCCTGACTATATTGTGGTATACTATCAGAGACCAAATACAGTATAACTTCGATTTAACGAGACCCGATTTAACGATTTTCTCAATTTAATGAAATATTTCACTAGCCTGGGTTTGACTGTAGAAAATGCTAATGCTCCTCGATTCAACGATATCCTTGATTTAACCATAACTTTTTCCAGTCGCTTGGTAATCGTTAAATCGAGGTTACACCATAATTCAATTTTGCTTAGAGCTTTGAGGTTGTTTTGGCTTCGTGCTAAAACATTGGATTGGTATACCAAAGGTCCGTCGATCAAAACTTAGACTTTATGTCCACCACGTACTCCACACGCATTTCTCACCCGTTTACCGAACATCACAAATATTGTGGACAACTATTCGCAACTCCAGAGCTCGAATACGCTACCTTGCGGTGATTAACAATACTACCGAAAAAGGTAAAACATTCCATTCCACGTGTTTTCTTTGGGGTAAATTACATTCTTCAGACAGTTTGTGGTGTAATGTAATTTCAGAAAAATAGAAAAGAAAGCTTCCCACAAGCACGATGAAAAATTACTGTCATTCACTAAACTTCAAAGCAAGTTAAAAGTTACGGCATTTGTTTGTTTTACCTTTTTCATCCGCCATTAGACAGTGGTTGCAGCGCCCCCTATAGTTTATTGGAGTAGCGAATACAGAATAACGCCATACTTCATTTAGCCTTGTATGATGTATGTATTTAGGCCTAAAATGGTTTCAAATGATTTTTTTTTAAGTAAAAAGAGTTAATACAGTAATTGTCGATAAATAATTGTAAATCAATGTGAATTAAGAAATAGAAAAGGATATTTTCACTAACCAGAGCCCTTTATGCGTTATAGCATATATATTTCATAATCAACACATCATTCCATTTAAGTGCAACACTTTTCATAATCTGAATAATTTAATAATCTGAGAATCCTATTCCTATTGAGTTCGTAAAAACGAGGTTCACGTAAAAACGAGGCGTCAATGAGTACCTTCCTCGCTCACATTTATATGCATTATTTTCTAAAGATTTTAATTTTAGATAAACATCAGTTTTTATGAAACAGATTATGTTTCATTTCAATTCATTACAAATTAAGTGAACTATTAAGCAAAATAAGATACTTTGAGTTCAAGCATGTTGTTGATTAAAAAAAATTATTTTAATTCCAAATAAACATCAGTTTTTATGCAACATATTATGTTCCACTTTAATTTATTACAAATGATGTAAACTATTAAGCAAAAAATGATACTTTGAGTTTAAGCATGTTGTTGATAAAATAAAATAATTTATGTAACTGTTGATTTTTTTTACGACCTCTATATTTTTCGAACCTAAACTAAAAAATGGATGTGACATACTAGGGTTAAAAAGGTAATCATATTGTCTGATGTAGTTACCAAATTTTGAACTCATTGTAAATCTTAGTTTAGTTGCATTTTGTTGCATAAATGGATGCAGTCTGAAATTTATAGGGTCTCAGTATCAATTAATAGAAAATTTTCTTTGAAATTTGAGCTGTTTAAAGTTTTTTATAGTTTTGCTTACAACTTCCTTTCGTGTCTCATGTGCTATGTTTTCCATTCTACGTTCAAACAATGTCACGTTTTCGTAATATTGTTTCTGTACTGAGTCTAAAATTGTTATTCCTTACTGCGTGTTAATGTTTCAAAATTATAGCAAATGAAATTAAAATATTTATATATTACAAATTGTTAAGAGTATATTGTATAGTAATTATTGGAATTTAGATCTTTACTGTCGCATTTTTGAATTGTAAAAAATGTTTTAGATCTTCCGTAAAAGGAGGAAGAACGCTGCATCATACCTGGTGATCAATCACACGTGTACTTACCAACTTGTGTTCCACGGTTAGTTATTGCAAAACTATGGTTCAAATTGTATATAAAAAGACGAAACATGTCTTATCTGTGAAGAAAATTAAAGAAATTGATATTTTATGAACTAAGACTCATTTAGTGTTACTACCTAATATATATTTTTTTTGCATACAGTTCAACATATTAAACATTAAAGTTAATATATATATAGAAACAGACTGTAAGCTAGCTATTTTTTTTTCTCACTCACTCATACATATACACAATTTATATAACAAGCCTGTGGAATTGGAGTCGAACTGATTTTGGGGTAAAGGAGTCGGACAAAGGTGTCGAAGGTTTGAAATTTCAAGAGTCAGAGTCGGTCATTTTCCTTCAAAGCCCTCAACTCTGCCAGTGCTTGCGAGAAAGGAATCAGAGTCGGAGTCGGACTGATTTTAGGGGAAAAGTGGATTGGTTCTAGGTGCAAAGAGTCGAAGTCGAAGGTTCTAAAATTCCCAGAGTCAGAGTCGGTCATTTCTCCTCCGACTCCGCAGCCCTGATATATACACACACGCAGAGCAAATGCATTTGCATTACATTAATGCAAATAATGTAGTGCAAATCCTTGCTTTCTTAAAATGAGCATTGTTTTTTTAAAATGAGCTAAATTTCTTCTAAAATAATCTTGGGCTGCTTTTTAGCCATTTTAGTATTTTTTTTTAAAATCAAAATATATAACTCTTTCGAAAAAATGAATTCATTCATGAATGTACAAACGTTAATGGCGAACCGATCTCTATATCGTTAATCGTTATGTAAGAGTATCAATACATTCCATTATAAAATAAATATTTTATTTAGATTAGCATTTTATATTTCAGCCATTTTTTCCAACATTTTTCGCTAAAAACTTAGTAATAACAAATTATGGAACCGAATTACTACAAACGTTGTTTTCTTCAGCGTCAACAAAGAATTAATTTATTATCTGAATAAATTGTAAAAACAATAACAGGAAATGAAAACATGAAACTGAGTGCAGTTTTTTAATACAATTTTTATTTACAACAATAAATTTACAGAGCTATGTACAATGAAGAACAGGAAATCTAGGAAAGCATTTCAACAAACATATAACTTCTTTATAATATATAACTATGCTTAAGCCTTATATAATCTTGTGATAAAATTGGTATTTCTCAGAGGGTCGTAAGTCATTAGCTCAAACTATTTTGGCACGCAAGTATTTTACTACGAATTTTTCAAATTATTTTGAGAAAAATTAAATGTCGGTGACAGATCAGCTTTCAGCCAAGCCATCTTCCTCATATTAAAATATACTTCTACGCTGAGTTCTAGACATTATGTCTACTTTTTATTTGACCAGAACTTTTCTTTCCTTTTTTTAAATTTTTTTTCAACGAAAAAGTAGGACATGAATCTGAGCATGACATTATAAGTTGCAAATCTTCTAGCACTTGGCGATGGTTTTTTTTCCTTCAAAAGCTTGACAAAAAAATATAGCAATCAGAACTCTGTTTTACATTTTTGTGTAAAGATTAAATGGAAAAAATCCTGAAATGCGAATGCTTCAATCAATTTTTCGGATGTCTGACAGAGGGACAAATCATCTGGTGAATGCTACAGTAAAAAGACTTTGTTTATTTTCATACCCCTCCCCATTTAAAGAGCGTTGAAACTTTGTACCATAAGAAAATAATCAGGACATAATATAGAAATTGATGGTGTTTAAGTGCAATCAACTTGAAATAACTCGAAGCCTAATATATCGAATATTCCTTTACCTCGAAGTTTCACTAGGTCCTAAACTCTTAAGGAGGATGTGGAAACTTCCCATAACTCGAACTAATATTAACTCGAAGGTTTTAGCCGATCACTGGTGACTTCAAATCATCGGCGGTAAACTGTGATTGAAAAAATATAAACGATGACACAGAATTAAAGTATTTTCAATCCCCAAAAATGAGAAGTAACAAAAGTGAGTAAATTTTTCTTTAGTAAGTAATTAGTAATAGTCCGCAATTGTTTTTGAAATGAAAACGAACGTGGCACTTTAAAAAAAATAGTAGCAGAAAAATTACTCTTAATATTAGGTAATTCCACCGTCACAAACGCTTGAGTAGTTTAACAAAAACACCTTACAAAAACTCCAAACATATTAGATCTTTATCTCACAGCACGAACTCTATGAAGAACATGGTCTCTACAGTCGAGCCCGCTTATTAGAATACCGGTTAAAAGAATATCCCGCTTAATATGATAAATTTTCAATGTACCAAAACAATGTAATGTGTTATGACGTTGATCCCGGTTAATGGAATATCTCGCTCATTAGAATACTTTTTCGTGGCAAAATGGCTATTTCATTCCTAAAAATGAAATGAAATTTTCAAGATTTCCAGAAAAAATACTTACAAATACAGGTGTTTGAGAAATATCTAACCAACTTTGAAATGACATAACAGCAAAACCGTGTGAGATAGAAAAGTGAAACAAGGGGGTACGTCGCACAATCAGGTCTGAAAGTTTTTATGCACCAGTTTTAATAAATTGGTCAAACGTTGAACATCAGTCAACTGTTTAATAATTGGTATATGAAAGTGTGCTCATTGAACAAAGGTCAAATCTCAATTTAATTGGTGCAATATGACCTGCTTTCACAACAAAAACATCATCTTTAGAGTGCGTAATGTTATAGTTGTGAAACGTGGCCACCTCGAGCATATTTCAAAGAAAATTTACATGTTCAAAAAGCACTTTCATGCATCAATTAAAAGACTCTTGACTACAGCCTGCTCTGATGTCCGGTTTTTGAACTATTTTAGAAAACCAGCGCATAAAAAATTTTCAGACTTATCTGTCCAACATAGCACTTGCTTCACTTTTCTATCTCCCACCGTTTTGCTGTTATGTCATTTTAAAGTAAGGGATCCTTTTTTTTTTTTAATAGCATGCATTTGATACTGAGCCAAACGAGCCTTCCGTTTCTGAGCCAAATTTTTAAAAATCAATATTGCTCCTGAAAAGCTGCAAAATTTTATTGCATCATACAGAAGTAGAGACCATGTTCGTCATAGAGTTCCTGTAGTGAAAACAAGTATACAACATTTTTGTAGTCGTTGTAGTATGAACTTTACAACAATTGTTGCGTCTGTTAAAATGGAAATACACCATGGTTAAAAACAAATGAGATTTCAGACAACAAATGTTTTGCACAAATATTTTTTTCTTTGCATTTTGCTTAGCATCTTAGCACAATATTTTGAATGCTATCAATTATAAACAAATTGTATGAAAATCTTAGCAGTATGTCATATTACTGATGAAAAACATTTAATGATACAAGTTATTTGAAAAAGATGCTAAATGGATTTTACCACCATCGATGAGGAAAAGAACGGCTTTGATAAGCATGAAGCATTTGGTTCAAATGAGGACCTGGGTGCATAGGAACTAAGGGAACTAAATGATGTGGCATTTTTAAAGGATTTGGAATCAGTTTATGAACAGGCACGGGGTATGAAATGGTTCTTCCAAATGGAGGTGGAGGCAGAGGTGGATGAATTGGAAGGGGTCGTGGAATCATATTGTAATGCAGTGGTTGCATGCGAATATGATGCTCAATGACTCGAGCGTTTTTCGGTATGGTCAGAGGATCAGGTTCTGGACGAAGATTCTGTAGAAAGTGCTTATTTCCTGGTCCGAAAAAGGAGTGATCAATGGCGTCAATATGTCCATCTTGAGAATAACTGATACTGTGAGTTACAGGACCTGGTTGAGCAGGTCCGAAGCCATCATCTGGTGCACCATCCTTCTTATTGTCATCAGAGTTGAAATGCTCTTGGTAAGGACTTATGTTTTCTGGTTTCTTGGAATCAAATCCGTAACCTTCAGAATTTGAAGAGGAATGACTCTTACTTTTGGTATGAGGCTCATAAGGATATTTCTCTTCATATTTTGGCTCAACTTTATCATCCTTTTCTTCTTTCGAATAACTGCTATCGTATTCTTTTGAATAAGAATCGTAAGGAGAACGGGAAGAGTGCGGGCCAAAAGAATCATGGCTCGCTGAATGATCATCTGAAACATATTTAGAGTCATATGACTCTGTAGTTTTTGTATGTGGGTAAGATTTTTCGTTTCCAGATGTCACTTCGTTAGGATAGCGTCTCTCACCCACATGAAATTCATCCGTTCCATACTGTCCAGCTCCATATCTAAACATTTCATAACCTATACTTTTGTCGTCTAAAACTGATGATGCTGGTGGCCTTGATTTGGATCTGCCTTGTGTTCTGATATAGGTTTTCTTTCCATAACTTTCATGAGGACCGGTGTAATGATATCCGTATTTTTTACCACTTTCCCCATCTTCAGCAGCTTTAGAGCTTTCGCCAATGCTGGACCGGTAATCTTGAGAAAGGTAAGGGAAATCACTTTCTAAGCTTTTGTCCGATGTTAAACTTTTTAATTTTTCAAAACTTTCCATAACATTTTTATATTCTGGATTACTACCTGAGGCTTTTCTTCCTTTTTTCTTCTCATGTCCAACAACATATTGATGATTATGAATATGGAAATGATTCCCTTCTCCGTTTTTATAAGAGAAAGTACGAGATTTTGGAATGCCATGCAAATGCTCCCCAGAGAAACCCTCATGATTGGAGAGACTTGGCAGGTATGGAATGTCATTCATTCTTCCTTCTGTTAGCTTTGCCGGCTCAAATTCTTGTTTAGATTTGTAGTCAGTTATGTCATGATTATGATGAAAACTTTTACTCCTACTGTGTACTACAGCGTCTGATCTATTTGGCCACTCATGCGTTTTCTTATCTTTCGAGTGATCACAATCAGGTTTGTATTTTTTCACTTTCATTCCTTTCTTGTAAAGTTTGGATGGCTTCTCTTTGTAGTAACTGTCCTCTTCCGATGAATGAGATCGATATGGACTATCAGAATGAGTCGGGAGATGGTGATCATAATGGTAATGGTGTTCATGGTGAGTACGGCCCTTAACATCAGTGTGAGAAGGACCACTATGATAGGAAGGATCTTCATGATGAGAATCTCTGTCATCATGAGAATAACCATCATGATGGGAATGATCATCGTGGTGTGAATGATCACCATGGTGTGAGTGATCAACGTGATGAGAATGTTCACCATAGTGAGGATTATCATTATAATGTGATGAACTATGTGGGCTTGTGTGAGACTTATGAGGGCTATGTCCACCATGATATGAGTGTGTGCTTTGCGTGTGGAGATCTTTTTGACTGTTAATAATTTTACTTCCGCTATCTATGCCACTTGGAACGATTTTTTCTGATGAGGTGACTTTGTGCCTTATGTCAGACTTTTGCGTGGGTGTTGTAAACCACTGGACGACTTCATAGCTGATGTCAGTAGCATTTTGTCGTATTGATTTGTTTCCAGGATAACCTTTTCGGCGGCGCTGACTGTTCCTCACCGTTACCACATCGCCACTTCCTTCTCCCAGTAAATCCTCACCACTGTCAACAAGAGCTTTACTAAGTAATTCTCTGGCTGTGTTTTCTAATGCCAATAACTCCACGTCGTCCTCGAGTGAAGACACGTTGCCATCGTCTTTTGATTCAGATTCTCCTCTAGTTAAAGAAATGATACTAGCGAGGACTACTAGTATTACATTTCTCTGAAAGAAAAAAAAAACCATTAGTTAAACATTTGCACCAAAGTTTTACTTCGAAATAAATATTTCAAGTTGTTAACTATAATCTAATGTTTGCATATTATTCAGCTGTGTTTTGGATATGGCATTGGACTCGGGGTCGGAGTCTCCCGGGTTCCAAAATAACCTTGCCAAATGATGCCCATCGAGAATGCGGAGTAAGTGCTAGTTAAATCCGTGGATCAGAGACTCCTGTGGCTAGCCTCTTGCAATTACTATGGATGAAGAGTACTTGAAGACTTTTCCTCCCCTCAAAACTTGTTTTAAGTTTTGGAGGTCGAGGAGACATTTATCGAGGTCAACGTTGAACTCATTTAGTGGCCACTTACTCACACAGGAACCTCTTCCTTCCTTCTGAAGTCTTTTCTAGTTGCGCGAAAAGAGTTTTGGACCAAAACTCTTTTCGCGCCAGACCTTAGACCAAAGCCTTTGGTCTACTAAGTTACGCAATTAGCAGCAACTATAACAACATAATCAAGTTTTTGACTAAAAAAAACCCCAGAACAATGTAATCATGTTTTTCAAAGATTGATGCGGTACAAAAATTATGCAAATATTTGACAATCTTCTTTTGCAAGACTTATTTACTAGTTTTGAATAGCACTTACTAAACTTTATTAAACCTTTTAGTGTAACAAAAGAAATAACACTGTAAAAGATACGTGCACACACACAAGCATTTCCATTTCTTTCAAAAAATTCTGAAAAAAAGTATTTCTGAATTAAGAAAAGAGTGACACATAAGAAGACCTGCCGTGTAGTGTATCTTATGCTTATAAGATGACAAAAATCTCTTTACGTCGTTGTCGTTTTTAATGTCACCGGGAAACTCAAATGCCCTTCACGTAGCAAGTAGGTATTAAGACAGAAGTCCAGTGACAGTCGAGCTCCCATGATGGAAGAGTAATGCTATGGGAAGGTAAAAAGCAGTATATACAAATTTTGATTTTTTTTTTTTTTTTGCATCTTTGTCATATATTATACATTTGCTTTCTTATGCAAGTTTGCTTACTTGGTGTCCTCTGAAAACAAAGTTCTAAAAAAACCTGAGCTAGAACTTCATTTGAATTTAATATTACATAAAGATAAGAAAAAAAAGAGAGAAATCGTTTGCAGTTTTTTCACGCTTTATATTAATCTTACTCTTATCTATATCTTATTTATTAAATAACCAACCATCAACTTTCGTCAATATCCAAGATCACGCAAAATCTGCATTAAAATCTCTGCAATTTTCCAAATTTTTTGTTCTACAGGTCCCGCAAAGATACTGGGAAAAACTGAACATTATTTTGCGTTGACAGATTTATATTCGAGATGTTGCCTTTAAAGTATAGTGAGCCGTGAGTCTCACTTTTACTTAGTCAGGCCCCGTTTATATTTTTTAAAAATATTTTCCCGAAATTCCTATCAAATAATTACTGCAATATTTTTTTTAATCTAAAGATGAGCATTACAAAACGTAAAAATATAAAACTTTCATTTCTTATTAAAAAAAAAAAAATACTAATTTGAATTTTTGGCATCTTGAACTCAAATTATGTTTTTCGCAATCATGAACGTGTGTGTGTATGAATGTGCGTGTGTGTTTGTGTAGGCGCATGTGTGTAGGTGCGTGTGTGTATGTGTGTGTGTATATATGCATGTGTGTGCGTGTTGTGTATGCAGTGCTGTGTGTGTACGCGCGTGTGTGTGTAAGGCGCTCGTTCGAGCGTGTGTGTATGTAGGCATATGTGTTTGTGTCTGTGTGCAGGCGTGAGTGTGTGTATGTGTGTGTAGGAGTGTGAGTGTGTGTGTATGCTGTGTATGCGTGTGTGTGTACGATATGGACGCAACCTAGAGATGGTTTTCGCAAGAGGAGCAGCATCGTGAGGCCGGTCGACGCGACGGTGGTGCTGGCAGAGGGTGCTGGTGGGAAAAATAAAATGATAGGAATTCAAAACAGTTAAGTGAGAACAATAAGCAATCGTGATTGCTCAATAACTGTATACAGCTTAAAATTTTCAAATCTGGATTAATGAGTACAATGAAAAATTGCTCAGAAAAAAAAAAAGGAAAGACCCACATTAAAACCGTCAAAATGTGTTGTCCCATTAAATAATGAGCCTGATTGAATGAGTGCTGAATGAGAAATATATAATTTGGAATGTTCCAAGTTAGGATAATTCCTGCAAAAATTGCAATAAAATGTAAAAAAATCCCACAAAAAGCATTAAAAGAAAGAACATGCAGGGCATCCATATCTCTCCCCCCCACAAGGGCAAAAGCTATGGAATGCAACGGATGAAAAGGATAACGCAAGAACATGACCACCCTCAAATCGAGAACTCATATCCTGTAAAATTTACCGCCCTTGAAACTTTAATAACGCAGTCTCCCCCGTGGGCAACCCTGGGGAAATTATCAAAACGTAACACATAGCGCAATTTCAAAAGTTTCTCAACAACATTATAAATTTGCTAGAAATACATTAAAATTATTTTTCGGCAGTTAAGATTTTGCCATTTTAGTACAATCACCATATTTTAGGAAATAATCGTTCGATTTTTCCTGTGTTGGCAATACGATCAAAAGGCACTAATTCCTATTCTATGGTATTTAAAACAGCTATGGTATTTGGCGACAGTTGAAAAGTTCCAACGAAATCTTGTAAAAATCATTATTGGAAAACTACGTGTTTGCAAAAATTTCGACTTTATTTAATGAAAAATACTGGTTAGGAAATGCGTCGCCAGTACGCCTTATTTCTCAGTTTTGCTGCAATTTGAAATTCTAACTTCGGAATTTCATGTACCACAAAATATTAAACAAATTCATTAACAGTAACTAAATCTTACATTTTCATTTAGTCTGCTTCAACATAATTAGTTTGTTTGAATATTTAATTTTTTTGGTGGTTTACTATAACGTGAAACATTTAGCGCGTTTTCAAACTTTTTCGCCAACCCCGCCGTACTTACCTGCTTGTTAAACGTTGTCAAATTTGAAATAGCTAAAATTCAAAATTAAGCAAAAGAATCCCTGAAATAATACGAATAAAGAATACGAAAAGTAAACTGACAATGGGGTCGTTTCCAAAATTTTAAAAGTATTTTTTTTCTGAAAGAGCATGCTTAAAAATATAGGATCTGACCTTTTTTTAAATAATTTGTTCAAGTTTAATATTTTTAAAAAATTACTTAAATCGGCGCTCTTTTATTGCTTACGTTTCTGTCGTGTGACATCACAAATGATGAAATGCCATTCAGTGTTGCCATTCACGGAGAAAAATATTTAATTCGCATCTTTACTCACGTGCATTGGCAACGATATGGTTGATAGCAAGCGTAGAGCGCAGTTTTAATTCGCTTTTTGATTATCATTATGTGGAAACGTGGTAGAATGATGCGCCAAATTGCATCATTTGTGACATCATAAAGACCACGCCTTGTTTTCAAAATCGGACATTTAAAAAAATAATGATTAAAAAATAACTATTAGGAAAATGAAAGTATTTTCTGGGTCCATGTTATTTTTTTTACTCATTCTATCAATTTCAGTGACTAAAAGTAGTACTTATGATTGAAGGAAACAACCCCATTGTGTAAAATTACATTTTTCAGAAGCAGAAAATGAACACCTGACTGCAATTCTTGATTTCAATTGCTTTTAATTTGGCAGAAACAATTTGAAGTTTTATTGCTATCTTGTTCTTTAAAAATTGTTATGAGAAAGTAAGCTAAAACGGAAACGTCTATCTTTCATTCCACATAGACTGATTGTACGAGAAAATTAAAGTTTTTTTTGTCATATTAAATAACAAGGAAACAACTTCAACTTTAGACTCAACATAATAAATCCCACACACTTTCCAAAGGAGCATAGAAAGAAAATTTGCGAATTTCTTCTATTTATAGCAAGAAAATTGCAAAATGATATCAAAGTACATAGATTATAATCAATTAAATTCATTGTTTCCGACAACTGAAAGTGTCATGTCTTTACGCGTCATTTACTAAAGTAATAGTTTGACAAGAGTCCACTGAATTTTCTCGTCATGCTATAATATCTCTGTACAGTTATAAGGAAATTTTATCATTCTATTTTTGGTTAAACAAGTATTTTTTATTTGTGTTCTTATGAAACTCGAGGAAATATACTGTAGAGCTATTTCTACGATAAAAACTAGTCAACATATTTCCTTATACATTTGGGACGCAATATACTACTGAGTTTGGAAGTGTTGATGAACATAGTTATTTTATTACTATGCGTGTTTTTTTATGCCAATCTTTGCAGAATTACGGTTTTGCCTAGAAGGTGGGAGAAGCACCCCATTTTGGAAATTATAACCTAGGGAAAAGTGGGCGAAAGTAAAGCGCTACATTTAGCGACGCTACAGTAGCAGCTACATTTTTAAGTTTAAAAAAAAAAGAGAAAAAAAAAAGGAGAGTAATGAGTATAGTGTGATACAAAAAGTAGTTTCGTTGCGATTTCCGGAAATACTTTTCCAGCCTCTAAATGTAACTGCTGTTCAGCCTCATCTGTCCCATTCGGAGATTTTTCATGGGGATTGCTTATAAATACAAAAAAGAACAAACACAAAAAGTGTAAACCAGTAAAGTGCACTAAGAAAATAGATCCAAAATTCTTTTGTTAAAAAAAAAACATTGTGTAATGGGAAAAAAGGGAAGCTGGTGTAACCAAAAATGGGTTATCTTCAATACTTGTGAGTTGAGCTTATGAGCATTAATGAAAAACATAATTATATAGGTTATATTCAGTCCGGGAAAATGTCTTGAACTACAAAATATGTGCGATTTTTTGCAATTTTCTTTGGTTTTTGCAATTTATATCAAGTGAAATTAGTTTGTGTGATAAGATTATGTACTAAATTCAGCGTGGTAACACTGCTAAGTTTTCCATCTCACTGATTTAATGTTCTCAGTTTGCCACTTGCTCTGCTAAAGTTGAATTTTTTTTGTTTGTTTGTAACTATTAAGTTTCTTTGATAATTTTTGCTTTAAAAAATGTTAAAGGCATCATGTGAGTCATATCATTGTAGTAAAAGAAAAAAAGTTTTATTTCAGCTAAAAAAAAGTTTTTCCTATATAAATTGAGGAAAAAAAGAAAAAGAAAGAACTCTCCCCCCTCCATTCCCCAAATACAGTCAAACTCGCTTATAACAAGAGCGAAGGGACCGTGATATTTTCTCGTTATTAAGAGCCCTCGTAAAAAAAACGAGTTCGCCAAAGAATCATAAATATTCATGCATACACATTTGCTTGTCTGTTTTTACTTCCTTTTACAACGATCTGATGTGTGCATCACATGACTTCCTTTTATACCAATTTAATGTTATGTCTGAATTATTCGCAATTTTAATGTGATTCAATAGTTAACTCTCTAAATGTCACCAACTGTGGCCAAATTGAAAACAGATTTTTTTTTTAAAGTAAATTTGTTGCCAAGTTGGCAACAAAACTTTGTGACCAAAATACTGGCGATATATTGCCAAGTGTCCGCAAATTATAACACCACTTGAGTTTGCATCGAAATTAACAATGATTTCCCCCAAAAAAGGTGCAAAAGGCCGCTTAAGAAACACCCGTATGCAACCAAAAGTAGAGGTGCACAACTGGACCCCACTAGGAGTCTACGTGCCAAATTTAAACGTTCTAGGACATGCCGTTCTTGAGTTATGCGACATACATACGCACATACAGACGTCACGAGAAAACTCGTTGTAATTAACACGGGAATCATCAAAATGGATATTTCGGGCGTCTATACGTTCTTAGGTATATATGCACGTGTGGTCTGGTCGAGAGAAAAAAAAAAAAAACTCAACATTCATTCGGGTGTGAGCAAAATGGAAATTAAGGTCGATTTTTGAATGAAAATTGTTTCGCGAATACAATACTTCTTGTTTTGTAAAAGGAAGTAAAAAGGAAGTATTGTATTCGCGAAATAATTTTCACTCAAAAATCGACCTTAATTTCCATTTTGCTCACCCTCGAATGAATGTTGAGTTTTTTTTTTCGATCCGACCAAACGTGCATATATACCTAAGAACGTATAGACGACCGAAATATCCATTTTGATGATTCCCATGTTAATTACAACGAGTTTTCTCGTGATGTCTTTATGTACGTATGTATGTGAGTATGTGAGTACGTGTGTATGCGTGTATGTATGTCGCGTAACCCGAGAACGGTAGGGGAGGCTGAGGATACTTGATCCCTAGGAATACATGATCCCATGGCCAAAAATACCAAAATCATTAAGTAGAGATTTGAAACCTGACAATTATATTAAAGTTATGCTTGTACATAAAAACTGGCAACATTTTTTTTTTCCAGCAATTTTGCTTTAGCTCAAGAAATGATAGTCTGAATGTGTCAAGGGAAACTTATTTTTGTTAAACCATTCCGAAGTTTACATTATCCGTTAAATACAACTTAAAACGAGCTGATGTGCGCATCACATACCTTCCTTTTACTCCAATTTAATGTCATTTTCCCATTATTAGCATTTTTAATGTAATTCAATATTTCACTCTCTAAATATAACCAGCAGTGGCCAAGTTGAAACCAGATTTAAAAAAAACGCCAAATTTGTCGCCAAGTTGGCGACAAAACTTGGCGACCAAATTACTGGCGATATATCGCCAAGTGTCGGCCAAATTATAACACCACATGAGTTTACATTGAAAATAACAATGATTTGCCCCCAAAAAGGACAAAATATCTCTTTAGAAACACCCGAATGCAACCAAAAGGAGAAGTGCACAACTAGACCCCACTAGGTGTCCACGTACCGAATTTCAACTTTCTAGGACATACCGTTCTTGAGTTATGCGGCATAATTACGCACATACGCACATCCGCACATACGTACATACAGACGTCACGAGAAAACTCGTTGTAATTAACTCGGGAATCGTCAAAATGACTATTTTGCGTGTATATTTGTTCTTAGATACTTATCCACGTGTGGTCGAGTCGGAAAAAAAAAACTCAACTTTCATTCGGGGTTGAGTAAAATGGAAATTAAGGTAAATTTTTGAGTGAAAATTTTTTTGCGAATACAATACTTTCCGTTTTGTAAAAGAAAATTAAAAATTCCGAAGTGTAATGTTAAAGTATAGACATTCTTTAATAATTGAGTTTTTTTAGTAAATTACCACTGATTGTTAATTATAGAACAAGTATGTTTGTAAAAATCGCTTGTTAGGGATACTTGATTCCTTCGTTTAGAGGGATACAAGATCCCAGGGATCAAGTACCCATATGACAATATAAACAAAATGAAAACAATATAAATGTTGTTTACTTAGTTGGCATTAACTGCCAACATTCAAAACCCTGTTAACATAATAAAATATATCATAGTTTGAGTGATAGATTTAAACAATTACTACCGTAAATGTGCTAACAATGAAAAAAAAAAAAAGTTCTCTCTTGTAACCCACATAGCACCTCAAACATCTAAAGGTAAACTATTTCTACTATAAACAAAAACGTATAAGTTAAAATATATAAGTTACGCTTTCATTTTTATAAGTACACTGATACTTACACTTTCTTCCCTCTTTTTAAAAATTAATTCAATTTATAAAATTGAACAAGACAAGAAGCAAATGACATGATTTTCGTGCTTGTCATCCTATTTTTTACTTCCTTTTACAAACGAGCTGATTTGTGCATCACATGACTTCATTTTACTTCAATTTAATGCCATTTCCCCATTACTGGTATTTTTAATGTGACTCAATAGTTTACCCTCTAAATATCACCAACAGTGGTCAAATTGAAACAGATAAAAAAATAAAAAAATTGGTCACCAAGTTGGCGACAAATCATGGCGACCAAAATACTGGCGATATATCGCCAAGTGTCCGCCAAATTATAACACCACTTGAGTTTACATCAAAATTAACAATGATTTCCTCCCAAAAAGGGGCAAAAGACCCCTTTTTAAACACCCGAATGCAACCAAAAGGGGAGGTGCACAACTAGACCCTACTAGGAGCCTACGTACCCAAATTTCAACTTTCTAAGACTTACCGTTCTTGAGGTATGCGGCATACATACGCACATACGCAACATACATACGTACATACAGACGTCACGAGAAAATTCATTGTAATTAACTCGGGAATCGTCATTACGAATAATTCGCATGTCTATACGTTCTTAGGCACTTATCCACGTCTGGTCGAGTCGAAAAAAAAAACTCAATGTTCATTCAGGGTTGAGTAAAATGGAAATTAAGGTCAATTTTTGAGTGAAATTTCTTTTTGCGGTCACAGTACTTCCTTTCTTGTAAAAGGAGGTAAAAAAAAAGTATTGTTGAAAAATATGATCAAGGTAAAAAAAAATCGTCATTTGCACCCCTGACTTCGAAAAACCGTTTGAAGATTTTCTACACGTCAAAAGCCCTTGAATATATTGATAGTTGTTTAAATTCAAATTCAAACTCTTCTCATTTGTCGTTATAGTCGTTGTAGTAATTATTTTTTCATTATATATATATATATATATATATATATATATATATATATATATATATATATATATATATATATATATATATATATATATATATATATATATATATATATATATATATATATATATATATATATATATATATATATATATATACAGTTGGCTCTCTGTTTAACGACTTTCAAGGGACTGTAAAAAATCGTCCTTAAGTAGAAATCGTCCTTAAATAGAATGCTTTTAACACTATAATGGACCATCTGGGACCGTGAAAAGCCGTCGTTAAATAGAGAAAGTCGTTAAATAGAGCGTCGTTGAACAGAGAGCCAACTGTGTGTATATATATATATATATATATATATATATATATATATATATATATATATATATATATATATATATATATATATATATATATATATACCGAAATCAATGGAGAAGACCAAAGTGTTTTAAACTCATACTCAACTCGTAAAACGCTGTCAACCTCTTGTTTTGATTTAAAAAAAAAAAAATCCATTGCATCCATCAGCAGTTACGTAGCTCTTTTTGTTTTTAAATACATTTTTTACGAGCTTCTTTCATTTTTCACTACGTTTGTGAAAGTGAAACAATGAATATCATTCAAATACATTCAATCTCTTCTTTTCTTTAACAATTTCATACATGAGTAACTATATAGGTTCTAACCAAAATTAAGGAAGTATTTTACACTTCAACAACCATATTGGGATGAACGTTTTCTAATTTTCCACACAACGAAATGAGAAAATATATGCTAATATATACCTCATTTACATCATTTTTTAAGTAGATGAAAGCTCTGCGTTTTGCATGGGAGGTTTCTATTATACATCTTATTTGTTTTCACATGTTTTTTTCTTATTACAGTGTTTGTTATCCAGCTTTGGAGCTTCATTGCCTCGTTAGTCGTAAAGCTGCTGATCCAGCAGTTTAAACTTTTTTCGAGTTTTGAACTGTGTTAAAACGAATATAAATATCCTTTCATCATTCTTGCTAGGAGTATTTTTTATGAGTTCTTACGAAACATTTGAAAAAAAAAAGAGTCAACTCAATTGCTTAGTTGTCTACCTGCTTTTTTTGTGTTATTCAATTAAGCTATTAAAGAGAAAGAAACCGAGTAATGTGAAACTCTAAGTAAACAAACATATGTATGTTTATATAGATTTTTCCAGGATGTCAGGAAGTTACGGGTCAAGATAGGTATGAAAAAAATTATATAATTTTCTAATTAACTCATTTCTCCCTGTTATATCTATATAGGACTATAATTAATTAAGATATTAATTAAAAATTTAACTATCATTCTTTTATCAAATTTAGTGGTAAAAACTAACTCGTGCATTTTACTTTTGGTACCAATTGATTAGCAGTTTTTTATGCATAGGATCGAATTTATTTGAGCTACTAAGACACTTAGGACTAGATTTATAAGTGCTTTAGCTTTAATTTGGAAGATTTTTCGAATGCATACTCATTAACTGGCTAGTTTTCTTAGGCTTCCTTCTCTTTTTTTTTTGCTGCATGCGATAAATCTTTTTGCATCTCATTGATTTTTTATAATTGATTTTGAAAGACAAGTAATGTATTAAATTAACCAAAATTCATATCTCTACTTTAAGAAGCATATATTTCATAAAATTTGTGTAATGTTTAGAGAAAAATATATCTATTATATTCTTATTTTTGGCGATTCATGTCAGTTTTCGAATCCACAGAGATTTGATTCGCTTTTAGGAAAGAGTAAAAACTCATCTTGGGGGAACTACACTGCTTTCCAAATTATCTTTAGATTTCATACCTGTCAATAAATTGAAAATAATTGAATATTCATTAACATTCAATAATTGAGGAATTATTGAATGTTGATGAATATATGTTCATTTCATTTGTTTGCTATTAATCAGCTTAGCAGCACAATATTCAAAGGTATGCTTAGAGATTGTTCTAAATTAAGCAAAATCAAATATCAATATTGTTCTGCGCTTTGCATTAAATAGGGATATCATGAAGCATATATTCCAAAATTTACTTCGCAAAAATTATCACAGTAAATTTCTCAAATGGAGCCAAACTTAGCACTACAACACTTATAAATCTGTATCCCCAATTTGAAGATCTTGGAGAAGAACGCGAGATATGATATGATAAGGAACGTTCCCAAATTGAGAAAAGTCAAATTCATGTTGAATTATTATAATTCTTCTACGAATGTTTATTGATTGTAATCACAGGAGAAAATACTAATCTATGGAAAACTAATTTATTTTTCTATGCTAGTTAATCTTTTTCTAGCGAGTGTTTGAATAAAAGTAATCATTGAAAATGTAAGAAAATGATGTTATTACAGAAAATAATGCACAGGAATTTCCTTTACCACGGTAGCAAATATACATAAAAATCAAATTATGCCGCCGGTAGAAGCAGAGCTGCGGAATCAGAGTCGAAGATTCGCAGTCGGAGGAATTTTGAAGTAAAGTAGTGGGAGTGAGTAGTTGAAAACATAAAATTCCTCGAGTCGGATTCGGAGTTGGACTTCTTCTCACAAAGTCTGCCACTTGCCAATGCTTACAGAGTCGGAGTCAGAGTCAGACTGATTTCGAGATGAAAGAGTCGGCGTCGGAGTTCGCTTTGACCCCGCAGCTCTGCATACAAACATGCCGACCTAGGCAATACTGTTTACTCTTGCCTTATTAGAAATTCGGAATTGTGCTGATGTGATTATCGTGTTCTCGCTCTAAAACTAACAATATTGTCAAAAAAAAAAAAAAAAAAAAAGATAAAAAAGCGAGCTGATGTGTGCATCACATGACTTCCTTTTACTCCAATTTAATGTCATTTTCTTATTACTGGCAGTTTTTATAGGATTCAATAGTTTACTTTCTAAATATCACCAACAGTGGTCAAATTGAATCCAGATTCAAAAATTAAAAAAAAAAAAAAAAAGCCGCCAAGTTGGTGACAAAACTTGGTGACCAAAAAGACTGGCGATATATCGCCAAGTGTCCGCCAAATTATAACACCACTTGAGTTTACATCGAAATTAACAATGATTTCCCCCCAAAAAGGGGCAAATGGCCCCCTTTGGAGCATCCGAATGCAACCAAAAAGGAAGGTAGACCCCACTAGGAATCTACGTACCAAATTTCAACTTTCTAGGACATTCCGTTCTTGAGTTATGCGACATACATACACACATACGCACATACGCACATACATACGTACATACAGACGTCACGAGAAAACTCGTTGTAATTAACTCGCGGATCATCAAAATGGATATTTCGGGTGTCTGTACGTTCCTAGGAACATATCCACGTGTGGTCGGGTTGAAAAAAGAACTCAACATTCATTTGGGGGTGAGCAAAATGGAAATTAAGACCGATTTTTGGGTGAAATTTTTTTCGCGAATACAATTCTTCCTTTTTTGTAAAAGGAAGTAAAAATAAGTAACTAAAATGTCAGATGACATGAATTCAAGCAAATACATACTAAGTTATTAAACAACGAAATTATGCGCTTTTAAATGGCTGAACAACGTGTTTTTGTTAAAGCAACATATCACAAAGTAGCCTGTAAATTTTTATGTTCAGAATTACACACACTAATATTAGAGGGGATTACTATTTCATGCTTATTCTTTCCAACAAACTTTAAAATACAACTTTGGAAGATCTTCCGCAGGAGTGCCCGCAGGGAAGGTGGGGATTGTAGCGCAAGTTTCGCAACTTAAATTTGGGAGGAAGGGGGTAAGGATCTTTAAAATTTTAAAATTTATTAATTGAAATTTAATTATTGGTTTATTTTTTAATGAAATCATTTATTTTATTTTATTTTTTTATTGAAATCATTTATTTTATTATATTTTTTATTGAAATCATTTGTTTCATTTTATTTTATTCTATTTACACTCTATTTAATTTATTTATTTAGTTTGCGTGTGTGTACATATCATTGGCGTACGACAGAAGTTTTCTAATGAAATGATAATAATAATAATAATTTTGAAAAAAATGAATAAATAAAACAAAAATGTTAAAAAAATGATTGAATAAGTTTAAAAAAAGAAAGCTAAACTAGTATGTTGTGGCCATCACGAAACTTTCTTCTATATTTTTCCTTTTTCTGATCCCTCCCCATGCTTGACGAGGAAGCAATATTCCTAACAAAAACAAAATTACACATGCAAAAACGTGACGACCATCCCAATGTCTGAATTATTGTAAAAACAAAACAAAGAGCGAAAATTGAAAGTTACTTTAAAAGCCTTACTTGAATTAATTACAAATATTTTATTTATTAACAAACATAAGATGGCAACAGTTAAAAATTTTAAATCATTGAGATAATATTTCCGATCATTTCCATACATTTAAAATCACGAGAAATACGCAGACGACAATCTATTACGATTTATCTTTCTTATTGTTGCATTAATAAAGCTATTTTTATTCGCAAAAAAAAAAAAAAAAAAATTAACACCTCTTAGAGCGATTGGAGTCAAAATTGAACCAAAGCCTGTTTACGTATGGATTCACATATATTTCAAATTTCCACCAGAACGTAGCATTACTTCTTGAGATAGGGTACTCACAATGGAAAAAAAGAACGGGCGATTGCGCTACCCCCTTTTTAGCTGTTGACACCAAAATAAAGTAAGCTCTTATACCCACTAAGGGCTACTTGTCAAAAAATTTTTGTTTGATTCCGTTCGTTATTTCTTGAGAAACAACAGTCACAATTGACGACAAAAAACGTTCCATAACTCAACCCCCGTTTGAGCTATTGACACCAAAATTGAATCAACACCTGCTCCTGTTAGGGGAAACATATGGACCAAATTTTGTTTGATTCCACCAGTTACTTTCTGAGGAATAGCAAGCACGCGTAACTCAAAAAACGTCCCATTGCTCCTCCCCCCTTGGAGGAATTCGCGCCAAAAACCAATGGGCACAAGTTCACATAGGGGCACATATGTGTACCAAATTTCGTTTAATTTCATGCGGTAGTTTTTGCTGTAGAGCGGCCACAAAAAACTGGTCACACACAGACGTGACACACATACACACGCACACACACAGACATTTTCCAAAAATAGTCGAAATGGACTCAGCACACCTCAAAACGTTCGAATCCGTCAAAATTCGAAATTCGAAAATTTGCACGAATCCAATACTTTCTTCTATATATTAGATATAGAAGAAAGTAAAAATAAAAAGCGAAAGATGATTGTTTTTTTTTTTTTGGCACCCCTGATCTTCCATTTTAAACTATACCCAGGAAATCCGTTAGTGATTCTGATTCTGATTAAATCTCCACTTCTTTTCATTAGTAACTAGCGGTACTCGCACGACTTTGCCAGTAGCAGAAATTAGAGAGGTCTTTTGGTTCGTCTGTATATTTTCAGTTAACGTCAACTATGTGTTAAGTATTTTTTTCTTTCAATATCTCATCCTATTTTTGGAAGATTTGAAAAGCTAGAATGTAGCTTAATTGAATCCAGCAGAAGCCTTAAAAATATTTTAAAAGAGGGAGGAAGTTTCCCTTCCTTGCTTAAAACTCAAAATAAGACATTTTTCCAAAATTTAACACTATAGAAAGAAGTTTACAATTCAATATTTTAATAATTTACTGAAAGTATTTTCATAAAAACCTAGAAAATAAAAGCAGACGACTTTTCCTTAACAGTTAAACTATTTTAATTTTAAATCCTTTTCAATAAAAGAAAAGGATCGATTGCCAAAATTAGCATGTTTTAAAAAATGTTTTTAAAAAGAGTAACGAAACAATCAAAAGGAGTAAAAAACGTAACCATGGTGACATACAAATTTAATTTCCACTTTGAAAATAATTTCCACTTATCTTTGATTTTTGATTTTATTCTCGAGCTCAATCATTTAGCATCGTTGGACTTGCTTAAGATAAGCAATGGCTGTTGGCTTTCCCTAAACCATTCCTACAGCTCTCCTCATGCTCGTAGAAACTTCAAACAAACTGCATCTTAAGCGAAAAATTTCAAGCTTTCAAATTACTTAAAACTTAAAAATGTAAATGAAATATTTATCCCCCATATTATCAAGTTTATCTAAAAAATGGGCTTAGAATCAGGATAGAAAACAACAAATTCGAATTTTCGAAAAATCCCTTTGAGGTGCACACCCCTGTGCTGCTATGCTGCTAAGACTATCTAATACTAACTAATTTTGTGCCAAATTTCATGAAAATCGGCAAAACAGTCTAAGCGCTTCGCGCGTCACAGAGATCCAGACAGATAGACAGAGATCCAGACAAACTTTCTGCTTTATTATTAGTCATGAAGATTTCCAATGTGAGCATTATCATGCATATTTTGATTAGCATTCCGCTCATACTGATTAAACATGGAAAAAAAAATACACTGATGAAAAATAGATAATCAAATAAAAGAAAACTCATATTGCAATTTAAAATTTATATTTTTTACTTAAACTTATATTTTTTACCAAAACAGCCTGGCATTTTAATATATGTGCTCTCTAATTGAAGTGTTTACGTAGTGCAGAACAGGAATAGCAAGCATACAATAAAGAGTAAACTTTTATTAAAAATACTTTTTTAAGTTGAATTTTTTCTCCAAAATATATGACTGAAATTCTTTGAACAAGAAATAATTGTCATGGCAACATATATTTTCAATTCCGTTTAAAAATGAAAAAGTATTCGATCGAAGAGAATTTGCTTAGAAATAGTTATCGATTTTCTTTTGAAGCAAAGATTATTTCTATTTTTAAACATTATTCATTCCTTTTAATCAAAACTAATATTAAAGTTTTGAAAGTTTTTGGCTGAAGTTTTTAATAGAAAAGAAAAAGTTATCTGAATTTGTGTCTTTTTTATTTATATCAACTCAAATTGATATTTTTTATTGAAAATTAAATAATCATTGAAAAAAGAGAACTTAATTAAGCTTTCTAATGACAATATGTTTTGTCGCGTCATAAAGGGAATTTTTCGGAAGCTATGATTCCTGCAACTGTAGAAAATACTTTCTGAAGTTTTTTACAATAATCTTACTGTTGCGAAAATGCATTGCGTCTCGCTAATTCAACATAATTTTTTTTTCAGATTCGGTAAGTTGCCGAAGTTTAATTTCTAACTTCGTTTAAGTTCCCAAGATTAATTATTAACAAGCATCTGGAGCCGAATCTTTTCGAGACATATTCTTTGCACATTTCAGTACACTTTCCTTTTAACGGAGAACATTTGGAATATATTTTAGTGCACAAGAGTAAAAACAATGTCTACCAAGTATTAAATGCTTGCCATGAAAGTCCAGCAGATTCACTTTTATTTCGTACAGCGTAAATCTTCTATTGATTTGAAACATTCGATTGATTGACGATTTGAACGTAATTTTCTTCTCTCGTTATTGCATTTATTTTATACTAAAAACCGAATTAATATTTTCTTTCTTGTAATAAATGTTTTTCGGTTAAATAATATTGTAAGAGCTATGTTATGGGTAAATCTTTTTGTTATTTCATTAACTGTAGAAGTTTAACTGTAATCGCGAAGCAAACTTATTAAGAAGGAACTGATTAATATTCGAAAATTTGAACAGAATAATTATCAAACAGGACTTAAATGTTGGATTAAAGTTTAAAATGAAAGGTAAAAACAAACTTTATCATTACTTCGAACTTTTTTAAATGTCGTTTAATTTTTGCAGAAAATTTTGCCGTAGGGAAGAAGTGGGTACAGTGAGACAGGGATATCAGTGAGACAATAGCAATATATTTGCTGCTTGGATATTTTCAGCCTGGTAAAACTTTTGAAAAGTCAGGTTGACATACTGTAAACAATATTATAGAAAAGAGTTTGCTTTCAAGTATCATATAAGAAAAACAGTTATGTCGTCACAGTTTGAACCCATTGAAGTAAAATATCCCCATTGTTTGTTGCACTGTTTCTAAACAGTTAGATAAACTTTACAGGCTACTGTTATTAATCTTAGATTAGCTTATTAACTAACGTTTATTTTAGCAGTAGAATTATGTTGTTAATTTCTTTGTCTGAGAATGGCAGCCAATGAATTTATATTTCGAATGAGAGAGCTGTCAACAAGGAACAGTGAGACACCATTAATTCGTTGTTCACTGTTACCATGGCACGTTTAGCTTAAAAGTGGATACATTATGCATGGAATTAAAGTTAATTACAACTCGCCTGTTGATTCAAATAATAATAAAATAAGTTTGAAAGCCCTGCATCAACAAAATAAGGATGCTTGAATGGAATTATAACTTTTATTGCGGAAAAATATCACATAAATATTACCGGTACGTACTTCTTCTACTTATTTACTTATTTATTTATTTTTATTCGTTTATTTTATTTTTTTTTTTTTTTGTTGCTGTGTCAATGCGATTCGCTAAATGTAGTAACGTTTTGCCACTTTTCAAAATTTCAACATGGCTGGAAAAAAGAAAGTCGCATAGGTTATTTCTCAGATTTTCTGAAACAAGGAGGAAAGAAGCTGGTATACTTAGCTTACGTTTGACGAACACGATCGGTAGCGACCGGTTTGTTAATCACGTGACTGCTAATGATCACGTGCTCGAATCATCCAATCAACTGCTTAGAATGGTAACCGGTGCGGTAACCGGTGGATCATAGAACGCTGCGGTTAGTAACCGGTTACTTACCGGTCGACTGGTGAGTTTCGTCGAACGCAAGGTTAGACAAAGGCTGCAGTGAAAGCATTCCCTCCTTATCTAATGCTACATCACAACATGACACTTTAAGTCATTTTACTAATCTAGAATCATCTAAATCATTCTATCTCAATTTGAAACAAATACCCGGTAGATGTCACTACTGTATGTCAAGACTACATGACAAGACTACATGATTAATGATCATGTCAAGACTACATGAAATTTGAGTAAAAATGACAACAACGTGTATAAAGTACAAATAAAGTAGTATAAAAGAGTTAAAAACTCAGCAAACAGCTGTTTCGGGGCAAGCCCCTTCATCAGTGCTAAAAAGAACTAAAAGTCCACACAATGTAAGCAAGACGATAAATGAACAGAAAATGGAAGGCAGTAAAGTAAATAGGCATGGAAACCGGAAACACATACGTCACAGAACAACAACGACACCTATAGTGCGGAAAAACGTCACAAACAGAAAAAAGTTTTTTAAAGATAAGATTTCCAAACACTGGGGAAAGGGAGAGTACTCGACAAATCATTAACTATTGAAGCAGAATTTTTCCAAATGTAATAGGATTCCCAAAAATCTAAATCATAAATCGAGGAACACCCATGAATAACCTTGGCAGAAGAAAAATCGAAAAAATGATTGAAAGACCAACAGTGTTGTGCAATCGAGGAACGTTTTAAATCTTGCTTCTTGACATAATTTTCATGTTCTTTAATACGGAATTTAAGGGAACGTCGGGTCTGTCCTATGTATGTCATTTGACACTGACAAGAAATGCTATAAATGCGCCATCGGTCAAGTTCCGGAACTGGGTGTTTTAGTTGCGAAAATTTAAGTTTGTTGATAGGGGAAAATGCAACTGAAAAATTAAACTTTTTTAAAATTCTTGCAATTTGAAGACTGATTCTTAGAAAAAAGGGTAAAACAACCAAATCAGAGTAATTCATCTTAGACAGTGTTTGATTTTTATTAGTTGAATTGATAAGTTTCTTGTGTATGGTATCGATGATGTCAATTGTAAACCCCGATCTAATGCAACACTTTTTAAATAATTCAGTTCTGCAGCGAGTAAATTGGAATTAGAACAAATCGTTAAAGCCCGGAAAACAAAAGTTCTGAATGCCGTTAATTTTTGTTGAGGGGGAAGAACAGATAATTATGACAAACAACTTATGAACAAATTAGGAAAGGCCCGAGTGCAAGGGAATTGAAATCCATTGGTAACGCTATTAAGTCTTCCCCGTTAATTTCTGATACCTATAAAAAACGTTTGATTCCTTCTGTCGCACGTTGTGCTAGATTTTACGCTTTGCCGAAAGTACATAAACCACTTATTCCTCTCCGTCTCATTGTTTCTAATATTGGTACTGCTTCCTACAAACTGGCAAAATTTTTGGTTTCTGTTTTTTCACCGCTACTATCCAGCAACTCTTTCACTGTTCGAAATTCTTTGAATTTTGTTAACAAACTTCGTAATTTTAAATTAAAAGATCATGCCATGGCCTCTTTCGACGTTAAATCTCTTTTCACTAACGTGCCGGTTGAAGGGACGTTGGATTGTCTTAAAATGAAATTGGTTGAACATAATTTTTCTTGTTTTGAGATCGATGAATTGTGTAGGCTAACCAGGTCCTGCTTAGAACAAAATACTTTTATTTTCGACAACAATTTTTTCCGAATGACCGAGGGTCTCGCGATGGGTAACCCGTTGAGTCCTATCTTAAGCGACTTTTATATGCACTATTTTGAGGTTAAATTATTTAAAATTTTACAGTTTCCATTTTACGTCAGGTATGTTGATGATATTTTTGTTCTTTTGGACTCGTCTTTCCGTGACTGTGATAGTCTTTTGTCGGTTTTAAACTGTATTGATCCACATATTCAATTCACCGCTGAAAGGGAATCTAAAAATCATCTCTCTTTCTTGGATTTTCCATCACTCGTTCTGATAATAATTTTATCACTACTGTTTTCCGTAAACCCTTTGCAGTTACTCTTCCCCCACATAAATTATCTGTTCATCCCCCTCAACAAAAATTAGCGGCATTCAGAACTTTTGCTTACCGGGCTTTAACGATTTGTTCTAGTTCCAATTTACTCGCTGCAGAACTGAATTATTTAAAAAGTGTTGCATTAGATCGGGGGTTTACAATTGACATCATCGACACCATACACAAGAAACTTATCAATTCAACTAATAAAAATCAAACACTGTCTAAGATGAATTATTCTAATTTGGTTGTTTTACCCTTTTTTCCAAGAATCAGTCTTCAAATTGCAAGAATTTTAAAAAAGTGTAATTTTTCAGTTCCATTTTCCCCTGTCAACAAACTTAAATTTTCGCAACTAGAATATCCGGTTTCGGAAATTGACCGATGGGGCATTTATAGCATTTCTTGTCAGTGTCAAATGACATACATAGGACAGACCCGACGTTCTCTTAAATTCCGTATTAAAGAACATGAAAAGTATGTCAAGAAGCAAGATTTAAAACGTTCCTCGATTGCACAACACTGTTGGTCTTTCAATCATTTTTTCGATTTTTCTTCTGCCAAGGTATGGGTGTTCCTCGATTTATGATTTATATTTTTTGAATCCTATTACATTTGGAAAAATTCTGCTTCAATAGTTAATGATTTGTCGAGTACTCCCCCTTTCCCCAGTGTTTGGAAATCTTATCTTTAAAAAACTTTTTTCTGTTTGTGACGTTTTTCCGCACTATAGGTGTCGTTGTTGTTCTGTGACGTATGTGTTTCCGGTTTCCATGCCTATTTACTTTGCTGCCTTCCATTTTCTGTTCGTTTATCGTCTTGTTTACATTGTGTGGACTTTTAGTTCTTTTTAGCACTGATGAAGGGGCTTGCATGTGACAGCCCCGAAACAGCTGTTTGCTGAGTTTTTAACTCTTTAATACTACTTTATTTGTACTTTATACACGTTGTTGTCATTTTTACTCATTCCATAGTACAAAGTTTTCGATTGCTTTTTTACAATATACATGAAATTTACCTTGCCAAAAGCTATAGCTCATAACGAACCCAAACGACAACATTCATTCATATTTTTCCAGGAAAATTTATATTCTTTTAATTTTTGCTAATTAAAAACAGATGTGTCTCACTGTTCTCGCTTTCCACGGGTACAGTGAGACAAAATTGCATTTCGTTTTTATTTTTTATTTATTTTTTCTCGTTTTTGTGAATTTGTACTTTTTTTCTAGATCCACTTTTATAATACCTACTAGCAAAAATACCCGGCGTTGCCTGGGTCAGTAATAATTATGAGAAACAATCGTTACTTGCTCTTGTTTTCTGTTTTAAGAGAAAGAATTTAAAGCAAACCTTTTTGACGTGATTAAAAATCAAGCTTCTTCCTTACTCATTAAACTAAAATAGCAATAAGTATAAAGAACAAAATAGTATTCAATTAGAAATGAAAGCACGACATTTAAGCATATACAAATTTGAAGAATTTCCGAAATATGAAATTAAACTTTACATGTTTAAAAAGATTTATCTGTTAGTACTTTTTTTTTAAATCTAAAACCTTCTCTGTATGGCTATTGATGTACGAACTAATTTTAAAAATGTAGCCGCCCGTGTTCCCCATACACTTGCTTTCGTTATTTTGGGAAATTTCAATTTTTGTGGGCACTTGGTGCGGTTTAAAATCTTACCAAATTTGCGAGAATCATTTTGGGACACTTTCGATAATACTCCCCCTCCTTACTAATTTTTATTATAGAAATCTTGTTGCTATATGCTGAGACACTTTTGGTCAAAATAAAATGGCGCTAAACGGTTTCATCCGAAATGTTTCCAAAATAAGTAGTAAAATTTGGCGATTGTTTGAAATCGTGCAAAAAGAAAAATTAATGGAAGTTTTTGTGCGGTTTATGGATTTGCCTAATTTAGTTGCTGACTTATTTTACACAGTATATATATATATATATATATATATATATATATATATTTAAGTATCTTTGATTGGCGATATTTTGTTTATATGGTGAAAGCTGAGAAACATTATTGCGTAGTCTTTGGGCTCAAAAACAGCGACAGTGGAAAAAACTGCCAAATACATCAGCTACTGAAATCTTTTTGAAAAAATTCTGGCGATATTTCTGCTGGTTGGTTGGATATAGTGAGCAAGTGTCCAATCAGCATAAATAATAATAATAAACCGTTAATTACATAAGTTCTGTTTAAAAGTAAAATGATCAGCCAAATCCATTTATTTTTAGCCAATCTTGTGGAAAAACGTTACTTTAAGATTTGACTTGAGAAAAGCCTCAAAAAGTCAGACGAAACGCAAAAATATTCAACAATACAACAATTCTTGGGAGTTGAGATGACACACTAAATAATGACTTGGGTTGGTGAAAGCCTTCGAACAGGGAACAAAAAAAGCTCATAACTCGTTTTTTATACAACTTAGAAACTTCGAACAGATGCTATCTTCAGCAGAAAAATTGGCGCTTTCGATGGACATATAATGTTAATATGTGCACGTTTTTTTTTTTTAAAACAGTTAAACATTTTAAACAAAATTAATAACCGAAATGAGACTCCTAGAAATTTATAATTTATATTTTTAACAAATTGAAATATGGTATATATTTTCAATTTATATTTCGTTTATTTTCAGAATTTCGTAATTGCGGTTGAGAAATTAAGACTATTTTTCAGAACTTATTCATAATATAATTGCTCTTAAAACTAATATTGGTCAGAGGCTACGAATCAAATTAACATTGATATACATTTTGGATTTCAGTAAAAAAAAAAATTTGTTTTTAATGTAGCGGTAATTTTTCCATCCATCTAAGCTGAAGAATTTGTTTGAACGTGCTAATCTCATTAACTACTTGAAAAATTCGTTTTGTTTTGAATATCCATTTATTGGGGAAGACTATAGAGCACCACGCTATGACTAATAGGAATGGATCAGCAATAAATTGAAATTAAATCAATAATAATCATGATGCATTTTTTGTTGCATCAATAGCTTGAACTTTTACTCCCGAATTGCTCAGTCGGTAAAGCACCCGACTAGCAAAATTTGGGTCTCGGGTTTGAACCCGGTTGCGTGCGGGAAGTTTTTCAGCATTTATTACCCGGCTCATTTAAAAAGTAATTTATAAAAAAAAAATCAAGGGATTTCAAGTATTTTTTTATTGAAATTTATTTTGGGATTTTCTTATTTAACGGATAAGGGTGTGTAATTTTTTACTGTATATATATCATATATATATCGTAGCATGATGCACTTAAAATAGTTTTTTAATACATTGTTCTCCTATTAACGTGGCAGAAACCACAGGGGCACAACTAAAAATAAATAAAGGAAAGTATACATTGTTTCTCAATATTATTACTGACCCAGGCAACGCTGGATATGTTTGCTAGTCTGTTTTATCTTAAAAGAAAACAGCGGAGTTTTACTTCATACAACGCGGTACAAATCAATACGCGTTTTCTTTCCTTAAAGATATATTTCCAATCACAGTTCAGTGTGCTAATTCTTAAAACAAAATCTCGTATCTTCAAAGAAATGTAAGATGCTATCTTCGCCGTTATATTTTCAGAATTTGCTAAAAGTTAATTAAATAAAAGAAACTTGAATGCAGTGATTATATTTCAAGTAAAATCCGTATTCCCAATTTGATAAATCGGAATCATTTTACTATTCACAGAAAAATACTTCTGAAACAAAAGGTAGTATAAATTTTACTGCACAGGGAATTTTCGAGAACTTTTGTGATTATCTTTTTAATCAGCATAATGCATTATATGAGTTTCATTCCGAAAATGTTCGTGTCTTACTCGAATAACTAAAAATACGTTTTTCTTCGTAACATTCTTTCAGTGTTGGAAGAAAAAACATAAATTTAAGACATCCCATCATAGATGCGAATAATATAAGTTAAAGGTTGCACATTTATTAAATCCAACGCTAGGACACATAAAATTCTTTTCATAGCTATGCCTTTGGACCCCTATTCTCTAAATCCCCATTTTAACTTATGTATTAATTTAAATGCCTAGAAATTAAGATTAGTACCATTATTTTTTTAACTAATTATGTAAATGCTTACTATATGAGTATCCAAAGATAGAGCTACGATTTTATCAAGGCGTAAAAATACTCACCGAAGTACTTAGAGGAGTAAAATTCAGTTCGAAAAAATAAAATATCCGAAAACAAAGAAGACCATAATGTATAGTGATCAATTACATGGGAAAAAAACTTTACAAAGACGAACATGGCGGTAAAGAAGAGCTGTGTGCTATTTCGATTTTTTAAGTTTAGGTTGTTTGACACCGTAAATTAAAACATTAACGCAAAACAATCAAATGTAATGTTAAAAAAAATTCCCACTCGTTTGCCTTATTTTTCTTGATTTTGCTTAAAATACAAATATTGAAAATACGATTGACTAAATTTTTAAAGATTACTTTTGATTTTCAATGCGAGAAATAATCTTGCATTGCAGGTGTTCAAAATATTCCTATGAGAATCCATATAAACATTTGAATTTTGAAAGAAAAACTAAATATACATTGTTTCAGCTTCCAGAACATATAAAACCAAAAACAGAAGAGAAAACTTAAAACCAATCCAAAACAACTTATGATATTCCTTTTTTGAAATTAAAAAAACATCATCTCCTAGAAATAAAGACACAAAGAGAAAACGTCCTTACCATTGGTGATAAGCGCGAGAGGCGCATCCTGGTCGGTATTCTTTGCAAGCTGTGAAGAAACCAAACTAAGGGCACGAACCAACAAACACTTATTAGGTAAATGAGCGAACGCAAAATAAATCGCTTCACTTGTTCCCGACTTCATTTATAGAGACATGCTCGACTTACTACGGGAGAAAGAAATTACTATAAAAACACAATCTTTCGCTTTTCCCTATAGACAGAGGCGGTTTCTGAAAAAGAGGAAGGATAAAAATCTCCAAGTCGAAATGATAAACAGATTTCGCTGCTTGCGAACTCGCTTCTCATTGATGCGGGAATTTACACCTGGGAATTTTATTTTCTGATACATTGCTGGATGACGGGTGAAAATTTGGACATGCAACGATTTTTTTAAAGGAATATTTTTGTGATACTCAGAGATAAGACGAAACCACCAGTAGTTGACACCTGCACTAATAGTTGGCACTACTTGTAATTGACACCTACAAAGTAAAAATGAATTAACCAGACAAATTATAAAATTTTACAAAAATTACCTCAATAGAAAGTTATAGTTCAGTGCGCCCCTGGTGATTCCTTTACCTTGAACGGTTAAAGTTTAGTACAATTCAATATAGACTTATTACATTTTTATTTTTTTACTTAAAATGGTTTGGTTCCCACGGAACTAACTACTTTAATATTTTTGTTTCTGTATTTGTTGTTTATACTGATTAAAGAAGACCTTAGACCTCCAACCAACAATAAATTCAAACCGGCATAATTTAGCAAAAAGCAAATTGCAAAATTTGTGCAACATTTATATTTTAAGGCATAAACCAGCAAGGATTAGTGTCTTCCGCATTCATTAAACGATAAGACTTGATGCTTTTAGTTCGAAGATTTTTGATCAATCAGGACTAAACTAAAAGATGTATTTGTCTTCTACTAATAGAAAGACTTTTTAACTCCAAGTAATTTTTTTAAAGAAAACTATTTTACACGAAAGTTCCAAATTCAGTTTCTTAGTTCAATGAGTTTAAAAAGTTTCTTACGGACTTATCATTGTGTCGCTTGAAGAATTTCAAATATCAATTAACACATATTCCTTGAACGGGAAGCTCAAAGTTCTGTAGCTCTAGTTTAATCAAACATTTTCCATTCATACACTATGTTTTAAGAAAAGTTACCTTAATTTAATAACGACATTGTAATTTTTCAACAAATTCTGTTTCAGACAGAATTTAATGTAACTTAGTTTTAAGTTTAATCAAAACATTGTTGTTATTAAATCAACTTATTCTTTAAAAAATGCAACAATTTTCTTAACAAAAATGCCGGGAAAATCTCTCGGAAAATGACATTAATCATAATTTTTTATTGTTTAGTGTACTAAAAGCTTTAAAATTACTGGGGTAAGTACTATTTTTTATTTTGATTACTTATTTAATTTTATTTCTGAAGGAAGGTAAGCCAACAGTAGCCAATGCTCCTAAGGTAGACTACCCGCAGCAAGTAGAATTATTTTTTTTAATCAAGAATCGGCGGAAATACGTATTAAACATGTATCTGCAGTAAAAATGACAGAATTTGAAGAGATTACAATGATCGTTCTCCATCACCATAGTATGCACTATACAGTGATTTCACTTTTGAGGAGGAGTAGCTCTAATTTCCAGCTAAGAATGTACTTTAATTTACAAGAGTTTTAATTCTTAAAACATACGTTTTCTGAAATACATTATTTTTTCTTCTTTGCTTCTAATAAATTTAAGAGATCAAGAGTTTTACATTGTGAAAATTGACTATATGCATGTTTCTAAGGTGGTCACCTTAACATAAAATATCTGAAATAATGCGTAAGGTTCTTTTCGGTGCTTCACTCTTTCGCTATATTGTTTCATTTTTTAACAAAATACATTGTTCGGCTATCATTATGTAAATGTTTTGGTTGATAAAGTGAAGTCACGATAGCGCAGGATCAATAAAACATGCATGTTTATTGTAATTTGCGTCTCTGTAACTCTTTTGTGCTTATTTTTTTCTTTTAATTTCATAGTGAAAATAGTTTATTAGTTATTTTTCAAATTTTGAGAGAGATTTTAACGCATCGACCACCTTTGGAACGCTGGGCTACGAAGGTGATCCACAAGCTACAATTTGAAAAGTGTATTGTAAAAATAGTTACATTTTATCTTTGAAAAAAAAAACTGCACTTGAAAAGTTTTACCGATGAGTGTAAAACTAAATACAAAACATTTAGTCAAGTGCATCTAACTTGTCAATCATGGAAAATTATCAAAGCCTCTAGCCAAATTTATCTTATTTAGCTCATACTATTTTACATTGAACTAGAGGTGGGCAATGTCGTTCTTTTTAATGATCCGTTCGTTAAAGGATCGTTCATTCTTTTTTATCCGTTCATTCAACTCGTTCATTCGAACGACTTCGTTCATTTTAAAAAGTTGCAGTTGATCTCTAAGCACGACATGCTCACGTATATTCGAAATGTTTCATCAGATCAGTAATATTCTTTGAAGGGAAAATAACTAAAGTCATCTAAAAGTAAGAAAATATGCCTGTGAAAAATGAATTAAGAAACTTTATTCATGCTTAAATGTATTAAGCAATTATAGTTTATCTTGTAAGATATTTCTCAGTTACCACATAGCAAGATGTGTTTTCCATTCCAAAAATTGCAGGTTCAATTTCAGCATGTCACAAAATTAAGTTATTAGATTTTACTATGTAAAAAAAATAAATAAACTGTTTGTGACGCCAGAAAATTTTCAAAATTGAACTTACGTGATAAAGTGCACTAATTCAAAATAGAAATATCATATCTTCAAGAGTAGTATGGTCACATGTGAAAATAAAAGAAAATGTTATTTTGAATATGTAGGGAAGTTTGGGACAGATTGAAATGGTTAAGATGACTGAGTGCTTTCAAAATCAACAAGTCGAAATTTCGTTTTGAAAATACAGTACACAGAGAAATAACATTGTATTTCATAATAAAACTTGCGCTGGAACATTTTTATTATTTTTGGCAGTAAATTTAAGATATCAAAAAGAGTGGAAATTTTCACTTTTTTTTTCTCATGGGACAAAGTGAAAATAAAATATTTTTCGAATAAAACATTTTTAATTCGATTATGAAATACATTTTTGAACAAAAGAATCAGTTAATAAAAGGTTCAATGAATAAATGAGAAGATAATGAAATAGTAAACGATTAAATAAATGAATAAATCAATAAATATACTAAGAAAAATAAATAAACGAGTAAATGAATGAACAAATAAGAAAATAAGTGAATGAATGAATAAATAAGTGAATTTCTAAACGAATTATTGTAAATGAATCAATTAATAAACAAAATCATAAGTGATTTATATTAAATGATTGAATGAGTAAATTAAACTAATTATTTCACTTTGTTCGCATGTACTTGACCAATTATTTAAAATGCAAATAAGTTCAATATTAACTAAATTAATACTGCATTGAATATTAGGAGGTCTCAATTAATACTTAAAATGTTAATAACAAGAACGTTAACATTTGATAGTAAAAAAATAATTTTTGACCTACAACAAAATACTGCAATATGAGTACCAACTTTTTTAAATTGCCTATTTTACCAAATGCTTTAACCTTCGGCGTTTTTTTGTTTCCTGACTGGAATGGACTACATGTAGTACTACATTTTTAAAATGACACCAGATAGGTGGAGCTAAAAGCAGGGTAAATATTTCCCCATTTGACTTTGCCCCGCTATTTCACTTTGCCCCATGTTCCCCTACTATAGGTTACGCATAAAAAAATGCAAATCACGAAATAAATAAAAAGAAACAAAGAAAAAAAAACAGGCTATAATATAAAACACGAGAATAAAGAAATGAAAATTAAAACTATGTACGTTAAATATACATAAACTGAACAAAAATATTACAAACATAAAATTACTTTTGAATTGAAAACTAGCGTAAGTTGCTAAAACGGACCTTTTTTGACCCCAAAATAAGTATTTGCCAACCATGATATCTACTCAGAAGAAAGCGGCGTGTTCCTTCGAATATTTTTTAAAAGTTACAGCACTGTATGCATGCATATTGTCGCCTCAGAACAACAGTTGGATATCTTAGTGTTATTTCTGGGATTAGATGTCTTATCCTGATCTGAGACGACGATATACTATTACCAATAGACCATGTGTTCAAGCTTTGATGTAACTTTAACTTTAACTGTAGGTGGCGCAGTTGGGAAACTGATATATATATTGCATGTCTGTTCAATTTGGCTTCTGTTATTTTGTTTCTTCTGAGTTCTTGTACTTAGTACATTTAGCCTTTTTATTTGAACTCTATCTCTTGACTCTTGAAATCACATAATTAACTTTAATTTCGACAAAAGTTTTAGTTAGAGTTGGTTTTAATATTTTAAGTAAAATAAAGGCTGTTTTTATAAACTCTTTTGAGTTGTGGATTGAAGTGCAAATTTTCTGAAAATAGCACATGTAGTTACGATACATGTTTTTGGTGACCCGGACGTGATATGTATGCAAGAAAAACCTGTACAGCAAAGATAAGCTGTTGAAATATATTCGTACTAAAAACAACCAAGTCTTTTGAGTTTGAGTTTGATTTTTATAAACTTTTTTGAGTTGTGGACTGAAGTGCAAATTTTCTAAATAGTACATGTAGTTACGATACACCATGTATAACGAAAAAAGTAACAACAAATATATTGGTAGCTCAGCCGGAGTACCGAATAACTTAATTTAAAAAAAAAGAAAAATAAAAAGACTCTCCTAAATATTAGGAAACTTCAAAATTATTCCACAGTACCAATAAGAACAGAAAAAACAACATTTTTTTTTCTTTTAATAATGGGAAAAACTAGACAGTAAAAATCCTCATTAAAAATATGTGGATACTAAGTGTAAAATAAGAGACTTGGAAGTCGCCAAGCTAGTTGAAAATAAACCAAAGCAATATAGAAGGTAGTTGATATTAGGGATGTTATAGAAGACAAAAGGATCGCCAGAAAAATGGTAAATGGTATTTTTAGAAATAACTTATTTGACAGGAAGCGAGAGAAGGATTTTAGCAGGTGCGTGGAGCAGAAATAAGGATAGTTCAAATATTTTGTTAGTAGCCCAAAGAAGTTACACAAAACATTACTCATGGATACATTGCGATATTGCAAATTAACTGCAACGGTCAAAGAAAAATGATAATATAACGCAGAAAGTAAATGGGTTCGCTATAGTCATGATGAATATATTGTACTACACTGAGAAAAAGGAACGTTGAGATTGATTAAAAGTTAAAAATATATGTCATTCAAAAAAAAAATGCATTTTTAACACGAGTGTACCAATACAATGTTCATCGTTCAAAAGAACGGTCGTTCATTTTTTAGGTGAACGAACGGATCCGTTCATTTTAACGATTCGTTCTTTTTGACCCGTTCGTTCATGAACGACACATCCCTACATTGAACAACAAACACAAGAACATTTTCTCTGGTGTTTTTGTTCTGGTTAAACTGCTTCTTCCATTCAGAAAATTTTGGAACTTAACCTTTTAAAAAAAAAATTCTACTAAGACTAAAATGAAATAATAAATAACAATAATTAATATAATAATAAAATAATAATAATAATAAATAAGAATAATAAATAATAATAAAAACAATAATAATAATAATAATAATTAATAATAACAATAATGGATAATCTTCTTTACAAGTGCAACAACCTGTTGCAGGTCTTGACTGCCTCAACAGCTCGCTTCTTCCAACTCAAATGATACGCAGCAACTCGCTGTCAATTTTTAATATTTAAAAATTTTAAGTCATTTTCAATATCATCCATCCACTTTGTTGGTGTCTTCTTCTTGTTTGGGATCACATAGGATTCTTGAACGTCTAAGCTCTGGTTAGGTTATTTTCAGAGCTTCTCCAGATGTGGGCGATCCTTCTTAATCTGTGACTTCGGATGACTTGAGTAACTTAATAGTAATAACAATAATAAAAATAAATAATAATAATATTAATAAATAATAATAATAATAATAACAATAAAAATAAAATAAAAAAAAATAATAGTAATAATAATAATAAATAATTTAATTAAAAATTACGCGCTCGCAATCAGCACCATCGAATTTCGCAATTTCAAATTTCACTTAGGCTGTTCAAATTGAAGACTTTTGAAATTAGTTTGTCCATAAAAGTTTTTTTTTTTTTTTTTTTTTTGTCTTACAGACGATTGTATTCTTTGATATTAGTTATTACAATGTTTGAAAATATTGTCAACAATGCTGTAACGATATATTAAAAAAAAGTGTGAAAAAGAAGAAGAAATAATATTAATAATAATGAATAACCTTTTTTTACAAGCGCAGGAACCATTTGCCGGACTTGTCTGCCTCGACAGCTCGCTTCCTCCAACTGATACGATACACAGCAATTTGCTGCCAGTTTTCAATATTTAAGGTTTTAAAGTCATTTTCAATATCATCCATCCTCCTTGTTGGTGGTCTTCCTCTTAATTGGGATTCCATAGGATTCTTGAATGTGTAAGCTCTGGTCAGTCTAAACCTTCAGGGATTCTCCAGATGTGGTCGAAACATCTTAATCTGTTACTTCGGATGATTTGAGTAACTTAATAATAACAATAACAAAAATAAATAAATAAATAAATAAATAATAATAATAATAATAATAATAATAATAATAATAATAATAATAATAATAGTAATAATAATAATAATAAATTAAATTAAAAATTACGCGCTCGCAATCAGCACCATCGAATTTTGCAATTTCAATTTTTTGTAATTTCAAATTTCATTTTGGCTATTCAAATTGAGAACTTTTTTGAAATTAGTTTGTCCATAAAAGACTTTTTTCTTACAGACTATTGTATTCTTTGATATTAGTTATTACAATGTTTGAAAATATTGTCAACAATGCTGAAACGATAGATTAAAAAAAAAAGGGTGTTCACTTATTTTGATGCTACACGTGAAGAATTTAAGTTCTTTAAACGTATATCTCGCGATTGATAGACACTTTTGATGTATTTGCTGTCAGATTTATTCATTTAAATTGAAAAATAGTTTGCGGATTTTTAGGTGGTAGCATTTATTTGATGATCCAAATCAATTATACATCCTTAATAAAAATTAACAGTTCATTCCAACAGTTTTCATGACGTTACACAACACACCTTTAAAGAATTCCAAATTTGTTAATGAGTTATATCCTTATTTGGTTGCATCAACTTTATGAAGTACGTGAACTCTACTTCGATTTTATGTATTTAATGAGCTCCAGAAACAATATTGAAGTAATATTTTTCATGTGCCCATGAAATACGCTTATTCATACAAAAGAGCTGTTTAAGAAAACAATCTTTTCTCTCGTTTTTTTCCACTTTAATTGTACTTTTTTTGTTTCATTGTAACGTGATTTCAAGTTCTCGTCGATTTTCCTTGAAAAATAGCAGAAACCTATCGGAGCTTTTCAGCGATAAGAAAAGAAGAGTTCTCGTGATAAACAATGTTTCCAATGTCTGCTTCCTCCGAAGATGTCCTCAAACTCCAAAACATGTAGGTCACTTTATCATCGTGTCGTGAAAATAATTGTCCGCAAATGGTTGTGATTTAAAGCTGAAGATCTCGAAAATACGAAAATGCTACGAAAGGAGCATCATAACGAAAGAAAAATGAAGAAATATTATTCTATTCTTAAGGATTATTTACGTGTAGAAAAGTTCTTGAAAAGATTGTATTGGAAAATAAGTAAATATAATTAAAAATTAAAAAAAAAAACGATTGCGTCGCAAGCACAGAATCAAGAGGAAAAATCAACACGGTTTCGATGCATCACGGTACTACATTTGTGACTATTATAACATGGATTCATTATTAAACGGCACAAAACTTGCATTTAATATTACACGATTTTATCATAAAACAAACTTTAAAGGATTAAATTTCATTTTTGTTTTATACATTGTTAAAAAATTGATAATATTATCTCTTAAAATAAATTTTCTTTTTTTTTTTAAAGAAACTAATACGAAAAATGGGGCCTGTCTCCGGTTTGAAAATTTGATTTTCCCGTATAAAACTAACTTTTATCTTAAATATTTTTTTCCTCATGAGTGTTCCAAAAGCAAAAAGATGAGAATTATTTTGTTTTCAATACATTGTAAGAAAATAAGATTTGGATTAAACGTAAACTAAATTTGGCAAAAGTTAAAAAAAAAAAAACAAAAAAAAAGTATCAAAAACAAAAATAAATAGAAAAAGAAGAAAATTAATTTGAATTCTTAAATTTTGAATTCAAATTATGTTTTTCGCAATCACGAACTGAGACAGGTCCCTTTTCATTGGAGTTATTGTTTCTAGAAACGGCTCCTGTCCCCCCCCCCAAGCCTGCCTCTCCTCCTGGGCGGTTACGTGTGCATAGTTGTGTGTGTGCGTAGACCTGTGTGTATGCACGTAGGCGTGTGTGAGTATATATATGTGTGTGAAGTCGTGTGTGTAGGACATGGACGCCTCCGACCAGGAGAAGCGGATAGCTCAAAACCAGAGCAGCCGCGCCGCGCCGCCAGCAGAGGACGGTGAGCGGTGGTGCTGCAGAGGCTTTTAGTCCAAGTTGAAAAAGGCACGGACACCAAAAACGGTCAAATAAAAGCAATAGGCAATCGTGATTGCTCAATAATTCCATTTTTTTTATTTAATATTTTGTTTCGCTGTCGTTGCTCAGACGAACTTTATTGCTACAGAAGAGCTCAGATTTTCTTTCTGATAATAAGCGTGCTGTTCTTAATAAGGAAAGTGTTCTTGTTGTGAATAATAATTCTAATTTCAGGTATGTAATAAAATTAAGTTGCATCGTTTACAGCATATCTAATTTCGGATCAGTGATGCCGTTGTATGTTTCGGTTCCCAGTTTTCGTTTGTATGTTTTAATGAACCAAAATTTCAGCAATTATAAAATTTGTACCTTAAGACTTGGTTTCGATACAACCCGGCTTGATTTTTGTTCTTTCAAAGTCTTGTATAAGACGATTTCGATACAACACGATGCATATTGACCTGATTTATGTTATGTAAATGATTAATTAACTTAAAAAATAAGTAAAAAATAATTTATATAAAAGTCTCCTATATCACGGTTTCAATACTGCACGGTACGAATTATCCGTGTTGAACGAGGAATACCAATAAGGCATAGACATTTGGCAGGTCTTTTTACTTCCTTTTACACAAAAGGAAGTATTGTTTTCGAAAAAAAATTTACACTCAAAAATCGACCTTAATTTCAATTTTGCTCATCCCAGAATGAATGTTGAGTTTTTCTTTCGACTGGACCACACGTGACTAAGTGCCTATAAACGTACAGACACGCGAAATATCAATTTTGACGATTCCCGAGTTAGTTACAACGAGTTTTCTCGTGACGTCTGTACGTACGTATGTATGTACGTGCGTGTGTGCGTATGTATGTCGCATAACTCAAGAACGATATTTCCTAGAAAGTTGAAATTTGGTACGTAGACTCCTAGTGGGGTCTAGTTGTGCACCTCCCTTTTGATTGCATTCGGGTGCTTCTAAGGGGGTCTTTTGCCCCCTTTTTTTGGGAGGGGGAAATCACTGTTAATTTCGATATAAATTCAAGTGGTGTTACAATTTAGCGGACACTTGACGAAATATCGCCAGTCTTTTGGTCGCCAAGTTTAAATTTGACGATTTTTTTTTAAAATCTGGTTTCAATTTGGCCATTGTTGGAGATATTTAGAGCGTAAACTATTGAATTACATTAAAATTGCTAGTAATGGAAAAAGACATTAAATTGGAGTAAAAGGAAGTTATGTGATGTACACATCAGCTCGTTTTTTTTTTTTTTTCAAATCTCGTATCGTAATACTGCGCGAAATGTCAATAACAGAAAAACAAACCTTTTTCTTTGAAAGGTCTTAGGATTTTCTGCTTTATATGGTACTATTGGCTTAGGTCTTTATTACTTGTTCCTTTCTTCAAATTCGTATGCTGCATTTAAAATCCTAGCGCGCAAATAGCTAAATAATACAATTATAATAAGTATAATTGAAGAAATAACAAAACTACAGCTCAAGAACATTATTTTAGAGTTTAAAAGCCAAGAATCACAATTGATGAAATGTTGAAAGCCATTAGGAGTAAATTTCACAGAAAAAAGGTGAATACATTATAACTGGTCGTCTTTGAGCCCTGACCACAGAGAAGTAAAGTACGACGAAAGAGAATCGACCATGTTTTAAGGCAAAAAAAAAAAAAAAAAAAAACGAAGATTAATTAGTACAATGCTTTTGCCTACAAAAAAGGGTTAATGAATTGAAACAAAAATATTATGAAAGTTAATGAATTGCGAAAACAGTTAGGTAATTTTTAAACATCCTTTTCTGTGTAACAGTAATTGAGAAAAACAGGAAATGAATAATTTATTGCATTCCCCATTTAAATACAATATATTTGCAATAAGAAATTGAAACTCTTCATCTTCTATTTCCTTTTTAGAGCCGATAAAGTGTTTAAATTTTTATTTTCGAACCTAAAAGTATTATCCAAAAAATGTCTTAACTTTGCTGCTTAATTTGACTTCAGTGATTGATTTGCTAAATTATTCTTTCAAATTAATAGCAATTGGGATCTAAGAAGTAGATGTCAGTGACGAAAATTGTTTTTCACACTCTATTGAACAGGACAAAAGTTATGTAATTGACGAATATTCTAAAACAAAGTGATCATTTATACGTTTGTTATAATAGACACGTGTGTAATTTCCTGCAATTTGTGAAGCATTTTGTAATGCCTCTGATTGGTAGTTCTGTTTTCCGTGTTTCTAAAATGTTCTAGTTTCGATGAGTGTTTTTGCCGTCTTAAAAGAATGCAATGTATAACAGAGAATTTTTTGCTTTCGTTTAATACTTCTAACATGAAATACATCCGGTACTAAATGAGTCGAAGTTTGAGTAAATGAAAATGACAAAGTAGGAATTCTTTAGAGTCACTGAAGGAAAGTTACTGGGATTTAAAATCAGTAATTAGTTCAAAAAAAAAATTTACTAAAAAGCGGGAAAAAAAGAAAAGAAGAAGAAAAAGAAGAGAGAAAGTGAGGATTAAAAGGTAATATAGGTTTTCATTAGAAAACCCATATTTCCCATTGTGCTATCAGGGATTTTCTCGAATCTGAAACCCCAAAATGCTGTTTTTTGCAATCTTTGGTCTCTTTAAAAAGGTCACGATCCCCCCCCCCCCCCCAAGACCCGTTTAATCCTAGATCCATTCTTGGTCAATAATAGTATAAAATGTATAAACCCATCGAAAGAGAGGAGGATCATGTCGTTTATAGGACAGCAGAATGAATGAAATGCAAATTTAAATGTACGATAAAACGTATACTGAACATACACATTATTTGACTTTTTTTATTCCTTTTACAAACGAGCTGATGTGTGCATCACATGACTTCCTTTTACTCCAATTTTAATGTCATTTTCCCATTATTGCCAATTTTAATGTGATTCAATAGTTTACTCTCTAAATATCACCACCAGTGGCCAAATTAAAACCAGATTTAAAATTTTTTTTTAAAAAAAATCGCCAAATTTGTCGCCAAGTTGGCGACAGAACTTGGCGACCAAAAGACTGGCGATATATCGCCAGGTGTCCGCCAAAATATAACGCCACTTGAGTATACATCGAAATTAACAATGTGCATATGTGCGTATGTATGTCGCATAACTCAAGACCGGTATGTCCTAGAAAGTTGAAATTTGGTACGTAGACTCCTAGTGGGGTCTAGTTGCGCACCTCCCTTTTTGGTTGCATTCGGGAGTTCCTAAAGGGGTCTTTTTTCCTTTTTTGGATGGAAATCATTGTTAATTTCGATGCAAATTCAAGTGGTATTATAATTTGGCGGCACTTGGCGATGTATTGCCAGTCTTTTAGTCGCCAAGTTTTGTCGCCAATTTGGCGAAAAATTTGGTGTTTTTTTTTATTTTTCTTTTAAATCTGGTTTCAATGTAGCCATTGTTGGTGATATTTAGAAAGTTAACTCTTTAATCACATTAAAATTGCCAGTAATGGGGAAATGACATTGAATTGGGGTAAAAGGAAGTCATGTGATGCACACATCAGCTCGTTTTACATGTGAATTAATAAGCTAGTATTGTAAATGATTATAGCAACAAGCAAAAGTTGAAGGGAAAGCTCATACAGGATAAATGACTAGTTATAAAGATCAAACCAGTAATGGGCAGGTGTGTCTTCTATTGCGAATATCAATTGTGTAATCGATATTCCAGGAACACCATCAGTGAATTCTCAAAATAGCATCTTTCAAGAGCACCCCGATCCCATTATCCCCAAACATAAGCTCTATGTATATCGAAAAAAAAATGTTCAAAAAGGTAAAAATGCAGTTGTCTTTGCATTGCCATTTTTTATGGGCTTGACATTGCCGTTTCTTTTCAGATCGTAGTTTTATTGATACTCATTCCTTAGTTTTTTTTATATAATATAGGTGTGTTTTTACCATTATTAAGGTTTTAAAGATCCTTTCAATACCCATATATTCACCCATAGCTAGTCAAGTTAAATAAGTATCTCAGATGAGAACATATGACCTTAATTAACTTTTTTTCGGCCATCCTTACTCAAAATCATTGCTTAGAACTGATGGGAAAAAAAAGCTAAATTTGGCAACTGATAAATAAAAAATGCAGCAGTAGAATAGCAGTAGGACTATCTATTTATTTACTTTTGTTGTTGTTGTTTAGACAAACCTTTCAATAGCGAAATGTCTGTTTGCCGTCTTTTAATTTTCCATGTTGACCGGCTTGATAAGTTGAAATTTGATAATATTGTAAGAAAAATACGGTGTTTTAAATACTTTTTCGTGTATTCCCGAAATGTAGTTTAATTCATCTAGCATTAGCCTTACTAGTTTTTAGTATGCCCATAATTAAGCGAGTTGAACCATAACTGGTCGAAGCAGTGTCCTCCAATTTATGTCAATATATATATATATATATATATATATATATATACATATATCATTATTGAAAATTTCACACCTATAAAAGTGCAATTTTTTAGTTTTAACACCGTGAGAATTTTTTTTTCTCCATGAACTAGAACTGCAACAACACAGTTCAACATCAATCCAAAATTTAAAAAAAAACCTTCATCAAACGCATCACTAGTTATTGAACAATCACACTGCTTATTGTTCTCATTTGACTGCTTTGAATTCCTATGATTTTATTTTTACCCGCCTCCCTCTGCTGCACCAGCGTCGACCGACCTCCCGATGCTGCTCCTCTAGCGAAAACCGTCTCCAGGTTGCGTCTATATCCTACACAGACACGCATACATACACACACCAAAACACACACACACATGCACACACACGCACACGCATACACCCACTCATGCCTGCACACAGACACAAACACACACTCCTGCACACACACGCATACGTACGCACACCTACACACACACATACACACACACGCATACATACGCACACCTACACACACACACATACACACACGCGCACAAACACATACATATGCATACACACACACACACACTCATGCCTGCACACGGACACAAACACACGCGTACACACACACACACACACGTGATTGCGAAAAACATAATTTGTATACAAGATGTAAAAATTCAAATTATTTTTTTTAAATTTTTTACCCTAGTTTGGTTTGAAATGCACATCTAAAATATTAACTATAACTATGTTTCTTTCCTGACGACACATATTTAAAAATAACCAATCGCTATAATAAGAAAACATGCTCAATGTAATCAAAATGCCACTTAATCTCAGTACCTAATTTTTTAGATGTAGTTAAGTTCACAAAAATGGTCTGTATCTTAAGAAGATAAGAAGAAATTATGCGGATGGTTTAATCATGCATATGAAAAGTGGGGTTTTATTTTAAGAAAGATCTCGTGTAATTCTACGCTCCGCATGACAAAACAGATTAAAAAGCTTCCATAGTTAGGAATTTCCTGATCAGGATATTTTGTGGACATTTCAATCGCCTTAAGAACTTCCTCTGAGTTAGTCGACTGAAGTAAATATCTCTATCCAGCCAATATCGGAATAATTTTATTTTGTTCACGGTGAAGTTAATTTTGCATTATATAAGCAACTTGAGATTTTATGATCCATGGGCTATATGAGGCAGTGAGAAGCAAAGAGATGTTAGCGCACTACACATTTGAATATAACTCGTTTCTTATAAATGATGCTGTGTAGTAGCGCCTACCAGGGCTATAATTAAAATCTCTTACCCCAAAACATGGTAAAGATTCAACTACAATTTTACTGATTACACACAAATTTTTAATTTTTGGCACCTACATCCCTTTGCTTCTCATTTCTTCATATGTGTCCTCTAAGTTCAAAGTTTACTATATTAGTTATCGACAACAAATAATTTCTAAATTATGTAGTTTTTTCATTGTTAAAAAATCGAAAAATACTTTGTCAAAGTGACAAAATTTTATGAAGTTATGTATAAATTTCCTATGGATTTCGGCCACTGAAGAATACTTTCTTCACAATGAACATTTTGTAACCGTGAAAATTAAATACGCCTCTTTAAAATGATTTATCAACTCATTTTATTTATTCTATGTAGTCAATTAATTTGAGCTAAAAATGAGCTTTTGTGACATTTATTTGGCTCAACTATAGATGTGAAAGTCGTTTCAACCGTCTTTTTAGTGTAAAATTGGACTTGGATCGCTAATGATTTGCCAGATCATGAATTGATCAAATTCATGACCACAAACTCCGAAAAAATATAACATTTCAGACGGCGCATTTGTCAGTGATCCATGTGCGTTGTAGGTGTTTTTTTTTTGTTTTTTGTTTTTTTGTTTTTTGTTTTTTATTTTTTTTTGGACATTGATCAAATTAGGAGTGAGATCCAACAAATGTACGTATTTGTTGCTCACCTGAAACATATTATCTTTGTAGCTTAAAAACTTGATGACATAGACTAAAACCAAGTTAAATTTTGGACCAAGACGTCATAATCTAGCAAGACTGCGGAATTTGAGGGAAAATGACCGATTCCGACTTCAGGAATTTGAGAGCCTGCTACTCCGACTTCTTTATCCCAAAATCAGTCCGATTCCGAATTTGACTCCTGGATTTTTAAACCTCCGATTCCAAAATCAGCTCCTTGATCCCAAAATCAGTATGACTATTAATGACCTTTAAAAGAGAAAGAATGACTCCACGACTCCGACTCCGCAGCGCTGTACGCAAGTCAAAAACAAATCATAGATCTAAGATAACCTAACCGCTGTTTCCCAGTGCCATTCTACTAACCGCAAATCTGTGTTTAACACAATGAAATGATAAGTTGTATGAGTATCTTTTTTATTATCGGAGAAGGATTAAGATGAAGAAAATGTATCATAATGTATATACATCCTCTTAAAATTCAAATTGATTTATCAAGTGAATGTAGAAGTCAATTCAGTGAGGAATAATGAATATGATTAATTTGATAATGTTAATTTTTACGTTCTTCTGCATAATTTACCACAGAATTTATGATTTTACTAGAAGCGTTTCTGCGGTTGCTATTTACCCTGCATTGCATCGATAACAAAATTAATAATTTATACTCATATGTAAATAGTTAAACCAAAAATAAGCTTTCGCAGTCACAAATTAGAACATTTAATCTCAGAAAGAACTTAACTGAGAATTAAAAACTTTAAAACACATAAGAGAAAGACAAAGCTATAAACATTTTTTTTTCTTTTTTTTCGAGGGTAATTTTTTTAGCGATGGTCTTTGTTTTCGTTTGATCTAGTATTCTATTTAAAGTTTAATTCATAACTCATTCCACCGACTAGTCAAAATTAAGTTAAATCTTAATTTCTTAATTAATTTTATTTATTTCACTATTCTATTATGATTATATTCTTGTAGTTTGTCCATGACTTTTATTTTCAGCGCTTTTGTTACAGTTGAGATTTATACTGAAATAAGATATACTATAAGTATTTAATATCTCGTGTTTGGAATGTATAAAAAAATGTTCTTTTACCAATCAATGGATATAAAATGCCACTACAAATCACTTACCCTTTTTCATTCAAAATTTTCTACGTCTTTTTTTCTACGTTTCCTACAAATCTAACGGTTTTTTCATACAATTAAAAAACTTTCTCAAATATAAATATTCGATTGAAGAAGATAAAAAAAGAGAAAGGGGGGAGGAGTGCTAAATATCTAAATAAATGTTTTTCACTTCATCATTCTAAGATTTTTAGCGATTCAAACAACTTTTATGAAATGTACCAGCAAAATTCGAGATATTTACTCTAAAAGTCTGTTTTGCGGCACAAAAGAAATTAAGTACAAAATAGAATGTAGGATTCGAGAAATTGTCCCGTACGTATCCTTATTTTCAAAACAGCAATAGCTAGTACTGAGTGTTTGTCGTAATACAGCGATGAATGACATGCAAAACGAATTTTTTTTAACGAAAAATAGGAAAGTCATGAGTTGGGAAAAAATACCAGCATAATGTTCATACGGCCTGCCAAATTTTTTTCCCTTTCTTTAAAAGTACACTTTAGAAAAATAATTTTCCTATAGTTTGTCCAAGAAAGTGTAAATGTACCCTAAAATGAGTTTCGATCCTAAAAATTTGATCATTTAAAAACATACTTGTAAAAATAATAATCCAGGGAAACTTTGACTTTCAATTTTTCCATTTTTTAAGCTGTTGCTCACATATTTTATTAGTTTTATTATATTTGGTGGCGGAAAAGAAAAGAAAAGAAACATTCCAGAAGTATTGTATAGTTTTTCAAAGCTAATAATTAATACTTGTGAAGTGCATTTTAAATGAATTATTAGCTTGGTTCGTAGCTATCCTGTTATTGAGGGTAATTTTGAGACAAATCAGATTTAGGATGTAAAATAAGTTATTTTAACTCAGTGGTGTTCCCATAGGGTGTACTCCATATATGCCATATACTCTTAAACTTTTTTTAGGCATACAGCATATGACCTCAAGCTTCAAAAAATTTCATATTATGACGTATTATGTATATGATTGCATACACATATTGTGCTTAGCTGATTATTGAGAGTATACCCTCCAAAAAATTGATGGGAACATCACTGCTTTAGCTAACTTAAGAGAGAGACACTTAAAGAGAGAAACTTAAAATCAAAGAAAAAAAAAGTTTCTAAATATTAAACAACTTTTCGTATTTATATTTTACAAAATTACGAAATTTTTATCATTTATCTGTCTATCATTTCAAAAATTGTCATCATTGTAAGTTTCTCAAATACACTGCAGTGGGCAAGTAGACGGCACTATCTGCAAAAATGAGTTATCGAAGCATTTGAAAAAAAAAAAAAAAAACGCGTTTTGGAGTCCATATTAAGAATAGGGAAATGTTAAAATTTGACCCTTTATTCATGCTTTACTTTTAGCAAAAACCAAATAAGCAGCCTTGTACAATAAAGCTAACAATAGATGAAAAAAAATGCAAAAAAAGGGGGGGGGGATTTGCAATTGTTGCCCTTTACCTGTCCAAGGCACTATAGTGCTTCAAAATGGCGCCCCTTGCCCCTAAGAGCAATGAACAAATAATAATATAAACCCTCTAATTATCGTTAAGACCCCCCAAAAAGGAAGAATCCCCCGAAAATGTGAAAAATACCCTTGAAAACAACCCCCTTAAATCTTTTCAATGGCGCAGTCTGCGTCACGACCCACCCCCTCCCTAGGTAGGTATCCTTGGTGCTTCGTAGCAATCGTTGAAAATCTTGGCTATTGATTCTGGCAACTTGAACTTGAAACTCTGAATCAACTTGTACATAATCAGTTTTTCTGTCGTTAACATAAGCCAGTTCTATAAGACGAATCACTCCTTACCATTTCATGAATAAATCAGGCGGATCAATCTAATCTGATTTAGTAACATCTTTGCTCAAGGCGCTAATAAGCTTTCAAAGTTCAATGTAACATTAGCTTAAAAGTCAATGTTTTGGGGACAAAATGCGATTGCTCATTGATGTTCTATCTTCTTTCCTAAACGTTTTGACTCAGTCATTTTAATGCGGATTATTTGAAAATTTAGCATATGTTAAATCTTGCAAATACCAATTAGAAGCGACTTTAATACTTGCCACAAATTAAATTTTTTCTTCCTAGTCTCAAAAATTTTAATCGTTGAGATTTATACAGCATTCTATAGTGATTCGTCGTGACATTAAAACACTTGAGTAAGCTTTAACATCCTTCAAGATGCATTTATCCGTCATTGCAATGGTTATTAAAGGGTCGATTTGTTATAGTCATCGTAGACTTTAACAACCTTCCACAGTTATTCGTCTTGATACTGAAAAACGTCATTAAGTTGTTTTAATAATGTTTAACGAACATTTGTTCGCCAAGAGCTATAGTACCTCTATAAAAAACAGATAATATAAATCAAACATTAAATTTATTCTTCATGCCTTCCGAAATTATATAGTCGTCAGAGATTTGGACAGCATTCCATAATGGTTCATCGTGACGAAAACAATTGATTTAGGAAGCTTCAATATCCTTAAAGATGCATCTATTCTTCATTGTATGCATTAATCCAGATATGAAAATTTTAAGCTGTATACAGTTATTTATTTTGATGCTGAAACACTTTATTCAGGTAGTTTTAATACAGTTTAACACACATTTGTTGGCCATGAACTGCACTGTATGTATATTAAGACAGTTAACATCAATCAAACATTAAACTTATTCGTCATAATACTATACTCTCAAAAATTATAATCGTCAGAGATTTAGACAGCATTCCCTACTGATTCGTCGTGACATTACATCACTCGACTTAGAAAGCTTGACTATCCTTTAAGGTGTAATTATTCGCCATTGTATTCAATAAAACACGGTTTGAAAGTTTTCGCCTTCCACAGTTATTCGTCTTGATATTGAAAAACTTCAGTTAGATACTTTTAACAGTGTCTGACGCACATTTGTTCGCCATGAGCTGTATAGTGTCTCTGATGAAACGGTTAATATAAATCAAACATTGAATTTATTCGTCATGATTTCAAAAATTTTAGTCGTCAGAGATTTAGGTAGCATTCCATACTTACTCGTCGTGACATTGAAGCACTTATGTTAGGAAGCTTTTAGTTTTAAAACTACAAATGTTTTTCAACATCACAAGCCTTAGTATTAAGACAGTTACTTTAATGTCTAACAAAAATTACACTCATTTGTTATGATCTTAAAAAGTTGGAACAACGGGGTTCTTTAAACACCCTAAAAAGTACATTTAGCGTTTTAAATTCAAAAATGACAATCATGAGACATTTTTAAATAAGTCAGATACCTTATTGATTCCTTAATTTCAAAGCTTTAATTATGAGAAACTTTAACATCAAAGGTTCTACAAAGAGAAAAAACTTATATTGACGCGTAAAGCTGTGTGTTTCAGCAAGTACAAAAACGGTTGTCCCTTCTTACCATACACCTTATTAAAATATTAAAACCATATTTTATTTGCGGTCTTAGGTTATAAACCTTTATTCTGTATTTAGCACGGCGTATCAAGATTTCCATTTTGTAATACTTTGCTTTAGAATTTGTACTCATCCTTACTTCTTTTCTACTGCTCAACAAACCCTTCAACTTATCAGTAATATATGGTTCTTAAGAATGAAAACACTTTTAAATTCTGCCATAACAACTCAAAAGTGTTGGATTGAACCGCAAAAAAATCATCATTACGTTACTTAGTGACCTTTAAACATCATCTTTATGTTCATGGGAGATTAGAATTTATTAATCCATAAATAAACCCCTTAACGGAATATTGCCACTAATTAGAACTTCTCATGCCATTTTTCATGTCATTGGTAAATGTAATTTCATGGCGTAAACCAATCATGTAAATATTTGTAAACCTACTGGAACAGTTTAAATTCCGACAGATTTTTCTTACTGTTGACACAAATAGTTTTTGGATATGTCGCAAATTAATATCTTTACACATGTGTCTCACTTGCCAGAATGCCGATGTTCTACAACGTCAATGAGAATGAATTATTTTAGTAAAAAATATTTTCAACAAATCCTCAAGGATTTGCTTGCTTTAATTACATTTGGCATCAGTGTGTTATTTCGTTTAAAGCAATCAAAACCATATTAATCATTTAGTCGGACCTCCATATATCGAAGTAGCAAATTGCCGGGAAAAAATTCGATGTATAGAAATTTTGAAACATAGAAATGATCTTATTTTATCATAAAAGTCTCCTGAAACATTAAAATTAAAGCTAATTTTCGTGCATGAAACCCAATTTCTAATGTATACGAGCATCGGATTAACCGAAAGTTAATAACTGAAAAATTAACAGAAATTACATTTTTGGGCCTTCATACATCTTCATTCTTCGGCAATTCAGCTTGATTCGCAACATGAGGGGATTTTCGTTTTGACAATGTAATCGAGAAAAAAGTAAAAAACTTCAATGATTTTTACTGAAGCTAAAATGACTAGGAATGATAATCAACAGACAAAAAGTATAACTTGAAACTGATTTTACAGTGTTTTACATTGTTACAATAAGAGTTGAAATAAACTTGAGGGAATTTAAGAACTCCAGAACAGAACAACGACCTATCTACACACCCCTCAAACCAAAATTTCTTATGAGTTTCTTAGCAACCTTTAGTAAACATTATTTTCTCCCCTAACCTTCATTCTTCATGAGACAAACAGTCTAAAGTGGGGGAAAAAATCTACGAATGTCTCGAAAAATCTTCGATATATAGAGATTTTTTTCGTTATACAGAAACAATTTTTCTATGTAATGACATGAAAATTTACTGAAATATATAGAAAATCTTGATATGTAGAAGTTCGATATATGAAGGCTCGACTGTATTTATTTCATTTCAAATTAGAGCAGAAATTACTTCCAAAGCGTAAGCTTTCACTACAATTCCCGAGAAAACTCATAATAAGTACTTATTTTTAGTTCTTCCTGTTTTCTACACGGACTTATCTCGATTAGTCACATCAAAGAAAAAAATAGTAGGCAGCAATTAAACACCAGAGTTGCTTTAGCAATAGATTAAAAACCGTAAGCAAGCTTTAAGATAATGTATTGCCTTAGGGGCAAACCTAAACGCAAACCACAAAATTATGTTTATAGATCAGTGGATAAAAATTAACGAAGAGAAGCAATAAATCTAAGTCAATGAGCCATATAATCTTACATGTAAATGTTTTTAGTCAGAGTTGTTCACTTCTAAAAGCAGTAGAATTAAAGCATAGGGTAGCTCTCATAATTTCCTGAATTGAGGTGGAAATAAATAATATATTCTGAAAGATGCGTATGCAACCTTTCTACCTTTTCAACTGAAATATTTTCATTGACTTTCAAAAAATATTTCAAGCACTTAGCGCAAAGGACTTAGACAATTTCATTCGAGCCGTTTCGCTTCCTTAAAACTACTTAACTCCATTCGTAAATACATGTACCCAGTAGATATAATCTTAATTCTTAATTTTATTTCTGATGATAAAAGTACATTTATAGAGACAAGAATAAAAATGTATTTTGAAAGTATTAGTCATTTATCAAAAATGACAGACGATATAGCGGAAAAAACTAATAAATCAAACTAAAAGGAACACATTTAAGGAAAATAAAAGGTTAGAAAAAAAGGAGAAGAAATAAAAAATTAATTTGAATTTTGTCATTTTGAATTCAAATTATGTTTTTCGCAATCACGTGTGTGTGTGTATGTAGGCGTGTGTGTTTGTGTGTGGGGAGTATGTGTGTTTGTGTGTAGGGGGTACGTGCATGTGTGTGTAGGCATGTGTGTTTGTATTTGTGTGCAGGCCTGAGTGTGTGGGTAGTTGTGTGCATGAGTGTTTGTGTGCGTGGGGGCGGGGTATGTGTATGTGCGTGTAGGCATATTTTTTTGTGCGTAGGCATGAATGTGTGGTAGTTATGTGTTTATGCGTGTGTGTGTGTAGTTGTGTGTGTATGTGTTTGTGCGTGTTTGTGTGTAGTTGTGTATGTATGTACGTGTGTGTAGGATATGGACGCAACCTGGAGACGGTTTTCGCTATAGGAGCAGCATTGTGAGGAACCGATCGACGGTGATGCTGCAGAGGGTGATGGTGGGAAAATAAAATCATAGGAACGCCAAAAACAGTCAAATAAAATCAATAAGCAATCGTGATTGCTCAAAAATATTTGATTCGTTAAAATTATTTTTCACGGAAATATCTTTTTTCCTATGTAGTTAATAACCTATCGGGATTAAATTACTTCTTTTTTTTTCTGACGAACTCATCCGGAATGTTGCCCAGTAGGAAGTTCAAAGAAGATGTGTGTCCTATATTTGACGCCCACCATTGAGTTTTGCTGAATAAACGTGAGTTAGAAAATAATAGCTAACCAAGAGGTGCCCCACCTACAGCTCGCGTGCAATATGGGCTGCTATATGAAGCGCGATGTTATCTTCAACTTTGCAAATCAAAAACTTCTAGTATTCTCTTCTATCTAGTATTCTTCCTGTATTCTAGAACTTTCTAGAATACAGGATTATCTTCATCCAGTTTTACGATTGACTTTTGCAAATTTGGAGTAATTGAATAAATATTTATCGTAAAATTAATAACATACTTAAAATTTGGTTTGAGAACAGTTTCTGAATGTTCAAGGATAACTCATTTTTAAATTATGACCTAATTCAGGTCAATGAACATTTAAAAGTTGAATTTTATTTATATCAATATCTAAAGTAGCAACAATTTTTGTGCTTTAATAAATATTAAACAAAGGAAATAAGAAATGTAAAAACAAATTGCGAAGTTGAGTTGCTTTACTGCTATTGCTATTTTTTGATCTTTGTCTTGTTATCTTAAAATAAAGTAGGGGAAAACGGGGCAAAGTAAAGGTTACTGAGCTTTTCAAAATGAACAAATTGGAAATTTGTTTTTTTAAATTACAGTACATAAAGAAAGAACATTGTGTTTTATAATAAAACTTGCATTGAAATAGTATTTTTTATTTTTGTCAGTGAATATTCGCTTTCAAAAAAAAAAAAAAAATCACTTTATTCTTTCATGGGGAAAAGGAAGAAATGGAATATTTTTGCAATGGAATGCTTCCTATTCAATCAGACAAAATATTTTTGATCAAATGAATCAGTAAATAAAAGGTTGAATGAAGAAATGAAAAGATGCTGACAAAATAAACGAACTTTTAATTAAATAAATAAATTATTTAATGCATGAGGACAAACAAACGAGTGAGTAAAAGAGTGAATGAATAAGAAAATCAGTGAATGAATAAATAAATAAGTGAATTACTAAATCAATGTATATTAATAAAGTAATTAATAAAAATACTTTAGAGATTTAATAATTGATTGAATAATTAAACGAAATTAACTGTTCCACTTTGCCCCATCCACTTTGTCCCGCATGTATTTGTCTAATTCTACAAAATATTTAAAATACAAATAGACTTAAATTTTAACTAATATTTAAAATGTTAATTACAGTGACTTTGTAATTTAATAATACCAAAAATAATTTTCGACTTACTACAAAATATTACAATATGAATATCATTTTTTTGAAAATTGCTTGTATTATCATGTTCTATGATTTTCAGGGTTAATTTTTTCTTCACTGGAACAGGCTACATGAGTTACTACATAGTTAAAATATTACTAGATAGGTGGCGCTAAAAGCAGAGTAAATATTTCACCGTTTTACTTTACACCACATTCCCCTACTTTTGTCAATTCTATTACAAAAACGCACTTACAAAATCTACAAACACGGATTAATACAACTTAGTGATTTGTTCTGACGTTGATTGATCCAGTTAACTAGGTTACCCATTGTATTGCTTATTAAACTTCATAGATGCTTTGAAATGATTCAAGTTGATGCTAATAATTAATGTAATTATTAATTAAATTAATCCTGTCATTATTGAATAAATTATTTCCTTTCTCCAAGTATTTTATTAACCCTTTAAATATTTGGGTGTTCATGTGGCCATTTAAGCGATCATCGGAACATTAGTTAAAGAAACTGCTGATAAAAATATAATTTCCTTTAAGTTATCAATTATTTTGAATAAATCTTAACAAAGACATTTTAAAATTAAAGCAATGTCAAGTTTAAACCTTTTTGCATCTATAATTTTAAGTCTAAAATTGTCTGCAATCACAAAAGAACTTTATCAAACACTAGAATCTTAATCTCATAAATAGCAGCTATACTTGATCTTAAAAGTAAATTCGCGAAAAGGGAGATTTGTTAATTATGCGCAATTCTTGTTCAGTTACTTTTCCGTTTATTTTATGTTCTACGTTATAGAAAAAACGTTTCTGCTTTAATGTACCTCAACCATGAAATACTTTCAGAAACATATCAGAAGGAAGCATGATTATTCCCACACACACACACAGCTGAAGGAAGAACACCACCAGAAACCTTCAAACTCTATTTTCGTCAATTAATTTCTGATTTGCCTTTTAATTCGTAAATCTTCTCGATCCTCACATAAAAGATCGGTTACTTCATTGTGATTAAGGCGTGCAGTGAACTGTGCAAGACTAAAACATTAACTGCCGGAGGCCTTTTTATCGTCGTAATTTGCAGTTTTTCTGCACTTTCAGGAGAGAAAAGTTGATGTCTTTGAACCCTAAACACTTGTAATAGAATAGAATTTCGTCATTAGAGAAGAAATGATGTTACTTGAGTTGAAGTTGAAGTTGTATTTTCGAAACTTCGTGCTGACTTAACAAGACAGCGGTTGTTCTTTTTAACCCAATTCTTCTCCTCGTCTGCTGGTAAATTTGACTTTCATATAGTTCTTTCAGCATTTAGAAATACATATTACTTTTCTTGAGCATAAATAGAGCTTCTTTATTGCCTTATTTAGAAGTTCTTCCTGGGTATATAAACCGTTCCGCTCTTGATTGTTCATAGAAATGCAGTGCTTTTTGAAATTTATATGAAGTCATAAAATTAAATACTTCTATCAAAAACCGTATTCGTCAGAGAAAAAAATGCGAATATTTTGTTTTGTGAATTACATTTGAACGCATTGGCTATTTCACTTTTGCAATGAACGCTTCACATTATTTCTATACTTAATGTTATGCTATTAAATTCAAAAAGCGTATCGGAAAATTGATTAATCAGATTTTATTAAATATTTGTCAGCTTTCCGAAAAGGAAAAAGCTTATGTATCTTAAAATATTAATTTTGTTTTAGTAACTTTTTTTTTAATTTTAAATTTCTCATTCAAATTTGTCCTGAATCACATGCCAAAAAGGACATCATCTTATATCGACAAAAAATTCCTTCAACTGTAGCGCTAACTCTTGTAAAAGTATCGGATAAAACTTGCTTTCAGAACAATTTGGGGCTTTTTAATTAATTTTTTTTTTGTTGATTAAAGTAGCATTTTTTCAATGCTCTCGTAATATTTCACACATAAATTTTGCTTGCATATGCATTCCTTGGAACATAAATTGGGGAATCTAAGATCGTTATAGTTAATAAAGCATATAAAGAATTTGAGAACTGAAAAATATGAACTTCTTCAAATTGTCTTTTATTGGAAACTATGTGAACATGAAAGAACCTTATGAACAATTTAAAAATATTTTATTGCAATAGAACTGATTATTAGATAAACTTTTTGAACTCAAAAGAGTGAAAATCATTTTAAACAATTTTTTTTCTTTCGAGATTGAGGGGTTTTTTTCCAGTTAATTTCGAAACACAAACATTTTGTCTGGAGTCATAAAAACTCAATAATCCCTGACGTAATAATACTCTTTATAGCTTAATTACCAAACATTCAAATTTGTGATCCACAAATTTCATATATATTATACTGATTAATCATGTATACTATATTGTATCAATCATTTTAGACATATCACTGAATTACATGAAAAATCTTTACTAATAATAAAGCTGAAAGTCTATATCTCTGTCTGGATGTCCCGACCTCCGTTGCGCGCATATTGTCTAGACTGTTCGACCGATTTTCGTGAAATTCGGCACAAAATTAGTTTGTAGCATAAAGGTGTGCACTTGGAAGTGATTTTTCGAAAACTCGATTTTGTTCTTTTTCTATTCCAGTTTTAAGAACATTTTACCGAGCAAGTTATCATAACATGGACGAGTAAATTACCATGAGCTGGACAAGCAAATTACCATAACGTGGACGAGCAAAATAACGTAACATGGGCGAGCAAATTAACATATCAAATTGGCGAGAAATTCATCATCCATTATTTGTAAATATACAGGCGAACCTAATGACCTTTTAATTTTCTATTACGGGCAAAGCTGTGCGGGTATTGCTAGTATATAATACATTGTATCAATCGTTTTAGATATGTCACTGAATACATGAAAAATTAAAATATGTAGCTATTGTATTGGTTTAGTGGGATTGTGATGCGAAAAATAAACATTAACGGTCCTTTTACATACATATGTATTTCAAGACAAGTGTTTCACATTCATTTTCTTTCTGCCTGAAGGGTTAAAGCTTCAGTTTAAATTAGGATAAAAACCTCAGAAAACTCTCAAATATTTTCGTATTATAATGGCTTTTCTCATTTTTTCCGTTTTGCATCATAGTTTAAGGCTGACGTTGAATTAGTACTAAGTTCTAAAATCTCTGAAACAGTCAGTTTGTTGCAAATGATTTCGTGTTTTACATTGACCGACAGAATACAGATCAGTGAGCACGAATAACAATTTCCAATTGCCAAGAAGTATTTTTCCTCTTAGAATTATCAAACGTTTCTCGTTCTAAAATAAAAGCAATCATGTTTTATTGACAAAACAGTTCGCCTGGTCATCGCCTGATGATCAAGGTTCTGTAGTAAACTGAGTTACAAGAAAGAGGAAGAAATATACAATATTTGAAATATCTCTATCAAATCACGAATTGGGGATGTGGTATAGCATATCACGAAACTCAGATCACGCAGTTTGTTTCCAACAGAAATCAAATACCACATCAGATTGGAGAATTTTAATAAGGGGGAAAAGCAACCAAAAAGGTGAATGGTACAGCAACTAAAATGAAATAAAACTGATGGAATAGAACAAAGTAGAATAAATTGCTTCTTATATCAAGCTATTTTAATTATTTTTTTACTTTACTTAGACAGTTAAAGGTTATTATTATTATAGTTTAAACTCCATACCTTTAATTTTTAATTTAGATTTTTTTGAATTATTTTTATTAGAAATGAAAAAAGCAAAATCTTATGCTATCATTTTTCAGTAGCTGCGAGTAGTTTGTTAAACAGATTATTAACATTTCTTGTTAATATATTTTTCACAACAAAGAACATTGAAATTAAAACATACAAACAAACTATAAAGCTAGTTAATTGGGCATATTGGCTTTTTATCAATGAAAATGCCATTCATCTCTGAAATTTAAAGTAAATAATCTTCAGAAGGAGGGAATAACATTTTTTATGGAGTTTCAAGCTGTCCCAGAAAGCTCTCAGATTTTCTAATTCATATTACATTGTCAGGAAGCACTCCCAAATTTGAAAGCAACGTGTTTCAGCTGCTGCGTGATATTTTTATTTTTGAGAAAAGATCTTAGTATTTCTCATAAACAGGGGTCCGTGATGTATGTTGAAACACTTTTTACCTTTTTGTTTGTTACTTAGTAAATTGAAGGCATTATTTAGGCTTAAATTTAGCTACAAATTTTAGTTTAGGTTTGAAATCAACTATCATTTGAAACGTTAATACGTGAAAAACTAATGAATGCTAATGGAACTGTCGACAAAGTGTTTCAACATACCCCATGGTGGGGCTAGCTGACACAATTGAGCAAGTTAAGGCGATAAGAAGCTTTCAGATGAGTAAAAATTGGTCAAAAAAAAAAAAAAAAGGTTTTTCATTCATTATATTCCTAAAGACTAGACCTTTAGCTGAACCGTTAAAAAATAAATAAATAAATAAATAAAAAGGAATTGAATCGGTGAAAAACTGGCGAAGTTATGACACTTTTTGTGGGAGTCACGCCACCTTTTTCTACTAAAATATTCATATAGAAATGCATATAAAATGCATGAGTAAAAATGCATATCAGTTTTATTTTTTAATACTAATACCATTTCAAATGAATTATAAGATCTTATTTGTGGTGAATTTGTATTAAAAAGTAAATTGTTTATTCAATAATGAAATTTGCAATAGTGAAACAGAAAGTGTTGATTTTCTTAAAACCTAATTTTCGATATAATTACAAAATTCAAACTGTTCTTTGAAAACGAACTGTTATTTAAATTTGCTAAAAATTTTATGCCAGGTATTTAAGTGGTTTGTTAACATTTTGTAGTGAAAGATGTTTCTGTTTGGTTTGTTTTGTGGAGTATATTTGCTATATTTTATTGAAATATGAACATATTTTACCGAAAACGTCTAGTTTTTGCCTTTTTTTTCATTATTTATTTTTACCACAAAATTTTGAAAAAGTAATTCCAACATTCTATTTTCGGTTGTCTTACGTATCATTTTTAGCTAGTATTTTATAATTTCGATGAAACTTCATTCGCAAGAAGCAATATGACAAAAGCGTTATAAAATAAAAATTTAAATTAAAAAAAAATAAATTTTAAAATATTTCAATGAAATTTTATATTTGAGTTGGTATTAGCATCATGAAACTATGCTGAAAAGTTCAAAGAAATTCAATAAAAATTACTTTAAAAAAATGAAACCCTTCTATTGCCTTAAAAACTAACTTATAAAATAATTAATTATTCACACATTGAAGTTATAGATAAAACTTAAAACTTGTTTTGAATTTTTACAGACAGTCGTAAATTGATGAACTATGTGAAAATACCATTATTCTAGCACATCTGTAGATGCTACCGACTGGGTAAGGAGATGGAAATATATGGCAATTTTTTTCATAGAGGATCCACGCGACCTTCCTTTTAAAGGAAAGAAACTACTTTTACCGTTACGCTAGTGTCATTAAGTTAATTTCTTCTTCATAATCATGAACTGCTTTTTTTTTCTAGAATTAGTTATTTTTTTCCTTTTCATTTTAAATCTTCTTCATTAATTTACTTCGTATGCGATGTATCTGTTATCATTTCGTGAAATTATCTTATTTATTTTATTATTATTTATTTATTTATTTATTGAGCAATCACGATTGCTTATTGCTTTCATTTGACTGTTTTTGGCGTGCTATCATTTCTCCCACCGGCGCGGCGCCACCCTCTGCCAGCACCACCGCGTCGGCCGGCCTCACGATGCTGCTCCTCTAGCGAAAAAGTTGCGTCCATATCCTACACACACACGCATATATACACGCACCAACACACATACAAACACATACCTACACATACACAAACACCACCATACACACACATACCCCTACACACATACACACACGCATGCATACAGACACCTACACATACACACAAATACACACAACTGCCCACACATTCATGCCTGCACACAGACACAAACACATATGCTTACACACACACACACATACACATACCCCGCCCCCACGCACACAAACACTCATACACACAACTACCCATACACTCATGACTGCACACAGATACAAACACACATGCCTACACACATACACATACCCTCCCCCCACACACACATACAAACACACACTCGTGATTGCGAAAAACATAATTTGAATTCAAGATGACAAAATTCAAATTAATTTTTATTTTATTTTATTTTATTTATTTTTTTTTATTTATTTTTTTTGAATTTTAAGTCAACTTAATTTAAGAAGAGGTAAGGGGCATGCTGAAACATTGTTTGGACATACACTTTCTTAAACTCAGAATGCCCCACACTACACAATAGTTTACCTAATATTTTACACATAACATAACTGTGGCAACATGTAAATGTTTTCGTTCAAAAAAAAAAATTGTTTTTTTTTTTTTAGGAATATGACAGCATAACTTCAGAACAAGTTAATCAATCACAAATCAATATTTCAAGGAATGTGAATCATTTACTTACCTAGCTTCAAATTCTTAACTCCTATCTGCTAGAAAAGTTTAAAGACCTAGAGTCCTTAAAACATGATAGATCTTAGAACGCACCATTCAAATATTAAAGAAATCTCTGATTTTTTTTTTCAAATAACTACCAGTACAGAAGTTTCAACATACCCCAATCTCTCGTATGTCACTGAAATTAATAATTTTTGATTGAAAACAGATGAGAAGACTAGAGATGAAAACAGTCGGAAAAAAAACGGAAAATTTCCGAAACAAACGGAAAGAAACCGCTTTTTTCCGAAGGGGTTTATTTCTCCTCCGGAAAAATTGAAAAAAATGAATTTTTCATCTTTTCAGGAAGTTTTAATTGAAATTTTCAGCAAAAAGTGATAAGAAATTTCTCGTACTTAAATTCTGTTGCGATCCTCCCCCCCCCTCCATGTATGTTAAAATTCTGTCTAACTTTGATAATGCAAGTTGTTGTACGATAATATAACTTGCATAGAAGTTAAAAAACATTTATTTCTTTTTACAATTAAAAAAAAATAAACGAATATCCTTAGTGAAGAATTTATTTTCTTTCTTCGCAAAACAAATAAGCATAACTTTAATCACAGAAATATGTTTCTGCTGACTGTGCGAACCAAATATACAGGCTGCGGCAAAAAAACTTGGGAAAACAATTTTCCATGCAACTTTATTAAAAATAAATAAATTAACAAAATTCAGAAAATAACAATGTGAGAAAACCTTTAACAATCAATAAATTAATTGGTTTCAAACTAGCCGCCATTTTAAATAATACAGAGCTGCAACTGCTTATTGAAATTTTCATTCAAGGGTCGCAAGTCATTTAATCAGGCCTATTCGCTATGAAAGCAATTAGTTTAGAGAGTTCAAACTTGTGTAGTTTAAGGTAGATCTTTGAAATATTTTCATACAGTGTAATAAATGGGATTGAGGTCTATCGAGTAGAGCATCCACTCTAAAGACAATATCATTTCAAAAACACTGCGCCTTGCACCACTCTTGTCTTTTTGGCCGTATGAACTGTTGTGTCAAATTGAAATGCCTTGTCTACATTGCTGTGCTGAAATGCTCTTAGGTCCACAGAAGTACAACAGCTTCTTAACTGTCCTTCTTTTACACTTTTTGATTCATTTTATGGCCGTCATCCACAAAAAACCAGAGATTTTTTGCTGCTTGTGCTGATTCCATCACAGACAAATTCTGACTTCTGATTTTACGATGTTTATTATTTTCTAAGGTGCTTGGAATGTCTACAGACTATATCCTATTGTTCTGGGGGTTATAAGCTGATTGAACGGTAAATCAGTGAAAAATTCCAGCGTGGACTTGCGGCCCGTCTCAAAAGTTTTTGGCATCTTTGGAGTCATACAAATGCCTGAAATTTTGGAACTCTTAAAACTTTTGCTTAAGCTGTTCTTGCCCTTAGTCACAATTATCGGTCACAAATTCCCATCTTACAAACGACTTCTCTCGTGAAAACCCAAGGATTTCATTAAACTCACTTTTGGATGACCTGCCGATTAACTGAAATGTTCACTGTTCGTTTTATTTACACTTTCCGGGCATCGACTATCGTTTCCAAACCACTTGAAGCGGCATACCACATCAAATAATGCTTGCAGAGGCACAACTAACAAACGAAGTGTTGTTCTACTTAGTTAAACAACTTTAAAATAGCAAGTCTTTTGCTTAAAATTGTAAAAAACAAACAAAAAACAATACATAAACTAGGAGATATCCTGTAAACAAGGTTGAGTTACGGACTGTCCAAAACTGATTTAGGACAGGACAAGTGGTTTTTAACATCCCAAACTGTCCGAAACTGTCTTAAACTGTCCGAATCTATTCTAAAGCTAAAAAGGTATAATCTACTCAATTCGTATTTACTGCAATATTCGTAATGCATAAATATAGGTATTAATGAAGTTTGATTAATGAGTATTTGATAATATTTTTCTCAAATGTTCATTAAAAAATATTTTATTTACAAAAATTGCCAATAACTATTACATATAAACTTCCTTAAGAAACAGTTGGTAGAGTTATGAAAGGAAATTCACAACACAACCAAGGCAACTGATTTCAGTTCCGTTCATAACTCAAAGGAATGCTATTAAATGTGCAATATTTAGGAGCAAAGAAAAAAGTTTAATTTTTTAAATGGTTTTTGCAAATCAGTTTTACATGATGTTTTAACGAAAATTATTTTTTTAAATCATAGATAAGGAGCAAAAAATTGATGATTAAACACTTATGTTAAAAAACTTGTGCTATTCTTTTTTTAGTTCATATTTTTAATATAATACAATCTGTAACTACAATAAATTGTAATTTATTGCATTTAAGTCAATTATTGCACTATATTTTGAGCACTTTCTTTTGCATACATGCATAAATGTTGAAAATTTTGGTTTATGTAAAAAAAAAAAAAAAAAAACTCCTGCATACAAATTGAAATTTTAAATGAAGAATTTAATTTCTACTTAACTAGATTAAAATCAGCTGCATAAATAAGTTACATATATATTTATACTTGAATGTTCACATTGAATAAATACATTAAATGGTCAAAAAATAATTTTGACACATTTATTCTGTTTCTGATAGTTTCTCACAAAATATAGTTTCTCAAAAAATAGTTTTGGACACTTTCGGTCACAAGGGTTTGAGCAGCGTGGTAAAAACCTTGCCAACCCTGCTTTCATTAGCACACATGCATAAACATTGGAAAATTTAGTAATTATTATCAAATAAATAAATAAATAAATCAACTCATGCATACAAATTGAAATTATAATCAAGAATTCAACTTCTGTGTAAATATATTAAAATCAACTGCATAAATAAGTTGACTGTTCTCATTGAATAAATGTTAAAACTAAACCTTATTTTGATACATTTTATTCTCTTTTTGATGTTTTATCACAGAACACATTTTGTTTAAAAATATAGTTTTGGACACTCTCGGACAAGTTTTGGACACAAGGGTTTTTACCGTGGTTTTTACCGTAGTGTCCATTTGTTGATTCAATCTTTGTCCGTTTTTTTTCACTGCAACCTGTATACAGCCGTGCTAAGCACAAAAGTGGAATCTGCAGTTGAGCTCAAGCTGAGATATTGTGTTTCAAAGTTTGACTCTTCCATATATCTGATTCAGATAATATTTTTTTTTTTTCAGAATTTCTTTAAAAAACAGTTCCTGGTCAAATGACCCTAAAACACTTTATTCATTGAGTAAAATACGAAACAGAGGAAAACTTGGTTATAATAACTCAGTTTTTTTTTTCAAACGAGCAGGTATGACTATTTTTACTAATGCGCTTAGCACGGCCGTATGAATAAACTGAAACTCCAGTTTTAGTTTTGGTTCACCTTAAGAAACCATTACGCAGTTTTGGTTTGGGCTTTCTGTTGGAAAGAAAAAGAAAAAACAATTTAGTTTTGCTTTGGACATTGATTGGATTGGAAAAAATCAAAACTCAACAGCTTTCATTTTCAGACAGTAAAGCTACATTGTAAAGAAGGGAAATCATACTTATTTTTCTTTCAAACAATATTATTCATTGTAAAAAAACAGTCGAAAACTTTGTACTATGGAATGAGTAAAACGACAAAAACGTGCATAAAGTACAAATAAAGTAATGAAACAAAGTTAAAAACTCAGCAAACAGCTGTTTTGGGGTTGTCAAATGCAAGCCCCTTCATCAGTGCATAAAAGAAGAACGAAAAGTCCACACAATGTAGACCGAACGACAAATGAACAAAAATGGAAGGAAGCAAAGTTTTGCAAAGTTTTTGAACGAAGAAGGAAGCAAAGTTTTTGAAGACTTTGCTTCCTTCCATTTTTGTTCATTTGTCGTTCGGTCTACCTTCTCTGATTTATACTTTTCAGGATCAACACGGTCATTCTAACTAATGATAGCGTCTCCAAGGTGGCACTTTTCTATAAATATCTATCAAATGCTTAAAAGTAAGGAAAATAACCCTCCTTATTCACTACTTGACATATTTCTGGTGTTTGACCAAGAAAGCTCTCAGTTATAAAACAAACGAAAAAAATGTTTTCTAGTTAAACTTACTTTTATTTGTATTTCTGTCAAGCAGAAAAGAAGATGTGTGGATTGTATATAACTTGTTTAACTCTTTATACGTTCCAAGAAACACAGAGCTATTAAGAAACGCCATTTTTATTCATAAAAAAAATCGATTTTTCCATTTTTTTTCCTTTTTTTCCTCTACTTTGAAAATTTCCGGAACTTTTACACATCTAATGAAGACAAAAGATGTTATAATAGATGATGTACAAAAGATGTATATTAGTGAACATCAATACCATAAGCAATACCTTGCCTCTAAAGCAGGGGTTCTCAAATGGTGGGTCGCGGGATGTGTCCAGGGGGGGGGGTAGCGAGATGTGGAAAAAAAGTTTAAAGAAAATTAATTTATTTCGTTTTTTTTTTAATAAAAACACAGCAAATACACAAAAAAGCATAAAAATAGGTCAAAAACTCATAAAACTAGTGAAAAATTATAAAATCAGTATGGTCTACTACTGTTTCTTACTACAAAAATAATTCAAGAGACAAAAATTCATGTTTATTTTACCAGTTACTTGTGTTTCTAAGGATAAAACCTAATCGTTTTGTGTAGTTTTTAGTTATTGTTTTAGGGTTTAGACAGAGTTAAAACTTTGAGGGGTCGCCCAAATACGTTGTCTAAAAAGGGGTTCACGATGTCTAAAAGTTTGAAAACACCTAAAGGATAATCTCTGAAAATTTTGTGGGACGTTTGCCATTCTTTCAAGCCGTTTTCACATTCTCCGATTTATACTTTTTAGGATCAACTCGGTCATTCTAACTAATGATAGCGTCTCCAAGGTGGCACTTTTCTAAAAATAGCTATCAAATGCTTAAAAGTAAGGAAAATAAACCTCCTTAATCACTACAATCACTGAGACAGCAGTCAAGTTGGTCAGTGAAATGGAAATTGTCCAACCTTGATAGTAAACCAAAGGAATGTCTACTGTAACTAGCTTTCTCCTTCACGCGCTCATAAACTAGCTACTCCATTTTGGTTCTAATGTGAGCCAGGAATGTTGGTGAGGCTGTAAAGCATTTAAAGAATTTTCTAAGGAACTTTAACATTTCAAACTACGTATATGTAATAGTAAATCGAGTATACATTGACAAAGGTCTTGATCATGATGAGTACCAAATGTTACTGTAAAAATTTACTTTCGCAAGCGTTTAGTACATCAAATGCATTTGTCTTCGATACACACAAACATTTCTTAGATTTCACTTTCTAATGAATTTATAACCGATTTTACTTTTTAATTGTCAATACTAGGAAAATAAATATGAAAAATAAAGTTAATGTTAGTTTTTGCTTCCGTGAATAGTTTGAAAAAATCTCGAAACAAACTTGAAAGCTACTAACTTGATCAGCATCAGAAAATAAGAATATTTTGGCCCATCGTTTTTACTTTAACAACACCCTAGTTGGTATTCCTTAATTTGTGTGCATGAATCCAGAGTATCTTTGAGTCAGTCCAGATACCCTTGCGCCATCTCCATTTTTTTTTTTGTTTATTTGTCTTAAGGGAAAAAAAACCTCTAGAATTTTCGGTGATGCATTCTTGCTGAAGAGACCATAAAATAAGATTTCTGTTCCTTACAATTTTGAAATGTGCTGTTATGTAAAAAATATGAAGCTGCCAAAAGCTATCCGGGCTGGCTCAAAGATATCCTAAACAACTACTCATAACTGTAAGATTTTTAAAAGTAAATATTTGCTGTTATTTATACTTTAATAGAACAAAAGCATTGCCATTTAGTCTGGCTATTTATTAATCAGAAGATTTTCCTTAGTGATTTCAAAGCTTTTCTTTCCTTTTGAAAAGCAACAGACCAACGTTCCTTTTCGAAATATCTTAAACTCCTTTAATATTAGTAAAATTTTTATTTCCTGATTTTAACCAGGACCTTTTTTTATAACCTGATTTTTTTAGATATTTCTGGCCGTTCATTGTAAAATTTTAGTAGAAAAATGTTATAATATATTTTTTGTTCCTTTCCACAACCTCAACTAATACATTGCAGAGTCTCTATTTTTTAGCCTACTTTCCCAGTAAAACTAAGAGAAAGAAGAAAAAAGCATGAAAAAAAAAAAAGGCTTAATGCATCTTGAAAATATCGCACAAAACAAAAGAAAAAAAAAATAAAATAAATAAATAAATAAATATCGAAAAATTAAAAATTGGAAATTAGGGTATTGAGATGAAGAAACATGTCTATCGGTCTGTCAGTCTGTCTGTCTGCCTGCCCCCCCCCCTAATAACTTTTGAGTGAATAGTCCGATTTTTCTTTTGTTCGAAAGATCTCGGTGAGGACTCCTCATTCCTATGTTTCACTTTTTTGATCTGAACTATTTTTCGTTCAGTTTTGAACAGTTCAAAAAAACTAGCGCCTACGGGAAAGTTCAAAGCATTTCCGAACTTACACGCGAATTTGCTTCAAACAAACTTCTAGGAAAAAATTTTTAATGAAAAACATGCGTATAAAATATCTTTTTGATTTGAACAATTTTCCGTTCAATTTTGAACAGTTCAAATCCCCTAACATTAGCGCCTACGGGGAACTGAAGTCAATGCAGATTCCGCACTTGAAGGCGGATTTACTTCAAACAAATTTTGTACGAAACAGTTCTTAACGACAAACTCCCGACTCCGACTCCGAGAATTTGGAGTGCCTGACTCCAACTAACTAAATACCTTCGGTTCCGAATCTGGCTCTTTTGTCCCAAAATAAGATTGACTAAAAGTCCGACTCCGCAGCCATGGTTTAAACTGTGAAATAATCATTGTTTATTTAACTTGTTTCTATTTCCACTCTAAAGATTTAATTTATGTATTCAGTTTTCGGCGGATCAACTCGAAGTCAATTATGTTTCTACATTAAGATATGCGCAAACATTTTTTTTTTTTTTTTTTTTGACAATGAACATTATTTCTTTAAGTTGATATTTTATCGTTTTTATTTGTTTTGGAAAGTACATTAATTCATTTAAAATAATATTTTTTGTCAATAGGCGAAAAACAAACTTTTTTTTTTCATATAATGTATTTAGTTTAATGAGCTTATTAATTGCAATTGCTATTTTTTCTTTTTGAAAGCGGTTAAAGATTTTTTTAAATGGAAAAAATTGTATTAGCTGCTTTGTTCAAAAGGTGCTGCTATTTTATTTGTTCGTTCATTTATTTTTTTTTTACGCATCTAATTCTTTAGATGAGTGAGGCATATTTTGTTTCTAGAAATCTGCCTAAAATATTATGTTTGAAACGACTTGAGATTTTAGCTATTTTTGAGAATATTGATCAGATACTAGAAATTAGATATGGGTATACGGAAAAGCAGGTTCGTTTAGTTTTAAACGGAACTTTTTGTTTAATTTTCAAAGATTTTTAGGGTGAATTATTCTAAGTGAAAACATACATCATAGAACCATGTTTATATTATTTATACTTCTCAATTCAATAAAAAACTATTAGTCGTTATTTGAATCTAATATCTATCGTCTGGAATACTTCATAATTATATAACCCTTATTTGTATGCACAGTTTCGCAACAGTGACAATAAGAGTGCTTAATTTGTGAATTGTTTTATTGTTAATAAGCATGTTATAACAATTATATACAGACATGCTTAGCGGAAAATCATTCATTTACATCAACTATATTGCTGACAATAATTAAACTTGACTCAAAATGGCGGAAAACACACTTTGCATACACTGTTGCTATAACTTCCTCAAACCTTTTTACTAACAGTGGAAACTTTGTGAGAAACTTTTATCCCTTGGTTGCGTGCCCCGCCTTTCTAGTCGGATGGTCATTCTTGTGTGAAGGGAACTGATTCATTTGCAAGAAACACGACACCAGTTAAAGATCATTTTGGTTCATTGTGCGTAATGTTTCTAGTGCACCAGAAAAGAAAAATAACCTCCAGGATAACGGCTGCAGTTCGATGTTCCCGCAGCACGTGTAGTTAATATGCAACGGGCTGGTGCACAGCTGTCTGATGCTTTGAAAATGAGTGTTTGAAATTAAACCGGTGGACAATAGAAATGTTTTTTTTTCTTCGGAAAGCGTCTGAACCACCACATTACTTGGAATCGCAGATGAATTTAAAATGCAGTCGCTTTAGTAACTGTCCGACCACGGATTGCATGGAAAGGCTATCATCCGGTTTACAGGCAAAAATGGACGTATCTATTAGTTTATAGGAATGTCAGCATTTGCAGATGTATGTTAAGCAGCTAAATTCAGATCATTCAAATGAGCGGAACATGCGCATCAAATTAATACTTTTACCGTTCATTCAGATAGACTCGTCTAAAGTGGACTATTTCCAATTCCATAAAATCCGTAGATGGACAGTACGTCTTCCATAATTCCAGATGAGTCAGCATATGTTTGGCTTGTTTGCGCCGATCTTGCAATTGAGTTATGTTAACATTTTGCAAAACGTTGATACAATTTAATTAATACGCATTCCTTGCAAGTAGTGTTGTATAAAACCTAGTGACAGATTATTTTGTGTATATTTATATAAACTTTGTGTATCAAATAAAAAACTGGTCTTTGATTAACAAAAAAAGTTAATTTTCTATAATAAAGTTATTTATGTGTCATTTATACGTTTTCTCAGATTATAAAAACTGCTCTTTGAACAGCAAAAAAAAAAAGTTAGTGTTGTATAATAATGCTATTTTATGTATTATTTATGTAAACTTTGCATCAAAATATTAAAACTATTTATAAAAAGTAGCACTTTTTCCCAGTGAAATTTGATTTTCGTTCTGGGATAAAGTGAAGTAATTCGGGACAACGATCCAGTGGGCTTGAGCACCTCTTGGATCTGGATGGAAAGCTCTCATACTTTCATCTTCTGTTTTGCTAAAACCTTTTGTTTCAGCGAAAGCACATTGTGGTCTGAAAGTCATCAAATCACTACTTCTGCGTAAATATAATTGGCAAAGTTAATAAAAGTAAATTTTATGCCACAGATTATTCCCATCCTTCTTTCAAAGGTTTTGTAACAAGTTAAGAATTAAAAGAATTGTTTTCGTATTTTGTTTCAATTGTTTCATTGCTAGATTAACAAAAGATGTTCTCTTGTTAACAAGATAAGAACTTACTGTCATATCTCAAAATTGCGTTCAACTTCCTTGGGGAACTAAATTCCGCATCAATTCGGACAGCTGCAAAAATTCTAGATACTATATTTCTAAAGATGTCACTATTTTTCTTTATTTATAATATCTAACAATTGCAAAAATAAATAAAAAACATTTCATTTCATGGAAAAAAAAATGCCTTTTTGATATTTAATAATCAAACCAATTATATTTCATTAAAGTGAAGTGTTGATAAAGTTAACTAAAAATTGGGTAGCACAAATTTTAAGTACAAACAAGAGATCGTATATAATTCAGAATTTTTTTTCCAGTTCACGGGCACTCTTTAAGGGGAACACGATAAAATATAAGCTCGGAATTTACTTTGCAAATGTAGTCCTAAAAACTGAAATTAGACGATTAAAAATGTTGGAGCACATTTAGGGAAAAATATTACTCAAAAAAGTCCTGACAATTGGAATTGCAGGAATAGGTAACTGAAGATTACACAAAGAAATAAGATGCTCATAAAGAAATCGCAGAAACGTTTAGAATGAACACTTTATCCGAACAGTCTTCAAGACCGTAAGCAGCTTTCTAGGAGTAAGAACATCAATGATATACTCTGTAGGTAGCGAGGGAGCCTCCACCTAGGACGCAATTGAAAGAGGAGTGAGCCAGCCCACTATTTAAAGTCATTGAAGTAATTATATTTAAGGGAAAGTGTGAAAAGGATGAATGGAGAAATGGATGTGTCAATGGTGGAAGTGCGTAAGGTCCTCTGCTGAGGCGATAGTTCAGAAGTTTTCTGTGATTGCTTTAGATATAAATTCAAGTTTATTGTCCCCGTTCGGCACAAGGAATGAAAATCTATAAACTATCAAGCTTTTAAATAGCTCTATTGCTTTAATTCACTACTTGGTTCATTAAAAAAAAATAAATAAATAAAAAAAAAAAAGCCTTGCTGGTTTGAAAGTTGAAAAATACTCAAAAAATTCAGTGAAACAATATTGAGCATTTTTATTTATTTACATAGAGTTACTTTTTGATTACCTAGGTGTATCAGATCAACATCAAAAAAATATATATAAAGCAAGGATTTTCGCGATACATTTACACACATGTAAAAAACTCATAACAGAAAATAACAAGCAAAATAACTACTCTATACAAAAAAGAAACTTATCGGGAAATGTACAAAGCTAAGTCACGTGATGTAAAGTTCAGAAAAGTACGTTTAACGATAATTTACAGTCGGATTCCAAAATAAATGATCGAATTCATTTACAATGTTTTGTTTTCTGATTAAAATATAAACACAGCTCCTTCCTATTTTAGTTTATGCCCTACAATGTCATTAAAATTTCTGACTTATAAAAAGAATTTTAGGGGTCGCTACCGAGCTTCAAAGGTTTGAAAATTCACCTTTTTTTTAAATAGTTCGTATAACTTTTACATCCAACGGATAAATGCATTGTAAAAGTCAATATCAACCACTGAATAATGGAAAGGTTACATTTTCCCTTTAACAAGGTCAAACTTATACTAGGTTTTAAATAGTTGAAATATTCATGTTCTGTTGAATAGCAGAGGGGGGGGGGAGTGATTCCTATCACTAAAGATCATATAAAGAGGGTCTTTACTCTTACGTTTGCCTGGGGCATCAGCTATCATGTGTATTCCACCGTTAAAGATTGAAACCTCTATCTGTCTGTAAATCTCGATATCTATAGCTTGAAGTATAAACTCACTCCATAATTCTTTTAAGAAACGAACAGTTTAAAAAGGAATTACCCAAAGGCTTAAAATGTTTCACCTTTGTTACCAATCGAAATTAAAACTCTTTTCAATGTATTTTTCATGTGAATTCTATTTCAATTTACTCAAAATCCTCCAGAGATACCGCAATAAAGACAAATGTCCTGTAACATTTTTTCTGACACCCAAAACCATATTTTCCGCTATCTACAACGCATAGAGCGTGAAATTGTTCGTGACGATGAGAAATAAAGATTTAAAAAGCGTTAATCCCTTCGGGAAAAAATGATCTTGAGCTCAAAAAAACCTTCCTTAACCTAGAAGACTGAAAAAAGCAAAATATTATAGTGACAAATTGCACAATTACAAGAATTAGTGAAGTCAATTGGAGTTATAAGGCTGTTATCACCTCATAAAAAATAAGAAACCAATGAAGCATTTCAGCTCATGATTTGTTTGGTCTCCAGGAGATATTTTCTCCAGTATGTAATAATATAAACAGCGGAAAATGAAGAAAAATACATTGTTTTAAGCAATTATTTACATGCAACCTTGTTTTTTATGTCTTGATGGACTTTTGTTTTCATACGTTAGCAGCAATACAGTGGCTCCCAAAAGTGTTCGTACACCTACGACTTTCAATGAAATAGGCCCTTATGCATTGGTTAGAATTAATATTTCAGAATAGGTATTTAATTATAAGATCTATGATCTATTTTTAACAAAACTACACGAAAATTTTTAATAAAATATTAAAACTTAATTTTTTAAAAATCAAAAACCAAAAAATGCAGCAAATTCTATCTCACAAAAGTCTTTGTACACTTTGAAAAAATTAAAAAATTAGTAAATTATCTAACTTTTAACAAAATTATTATTTATTAGAATATCATTCAGTATCAGCAACAGCTTAAAACCTATGGAAATTGGTTTCATTGTTTTTTCTTTCTTTCTTTTATGCTATTTCAGAATAAGTGTTCAGCCGCACTTCGAGTCTTACTGTTTCTAGTTCGCTTTTCATTTCAATGGTGTATTTTCGTAATCTAGCCACCAGATATCTCCAAATATGTTCCATTGAGTTTAAATCTGGCGATTGAGGAGATATTTCTAAGTTTTAGGACAATTTTTGAGGCACCAAACGCAAACGTGTACTTCTTATCGTTATGTTGATGAAAAAGAAAGTTGTTTCCATTGCCAAATTTTAGCCTAATAGTTCAAAATTGTTTTTAGAAATATTTAAGTGAACAGCATATATCATTATTACATGAAAAAATTCTAAATTTCCAAGTCCGGATGCTGTTATGCACCCTCACACAAAAACACTTTCACCGTCCTGATTAATTGATCCAGCTAAGGTCTTACGATTAAATTCCTCATTTTTTCTTTTATTGACAATTATACATCAATTTAACACAAAATATTGAGTTTATTTCCATCTATAAGTAAGACGTTTTTCCAAAACGTTTTGAGCTTATTTATCATTGATTTTACGACGGAAAGCGTAAGTTTACTGTTTTTCGCACGAACAAGAAAATTTCTACGGGAAGAGGTCCCCTTTAATCCACATAATCAGAAAACTTGGCGAACAATTTTAGGTAAAAATTAAACGTAAAATGTTTCATTCAATTCTGCAGAAACTTTTTCAGCGCTCAAATGTGTATTTTCATAATTGTTTAACTGTAAACCTCCGATCATGCTTTGTTCACTTTGCCAGTTGCCCTTTTCTTACCTTGTTTTCGATCCGATTCTTGTCTTTAAAGCATTTTATCAAGCACTTCACTATAGAACGGTATAAATTGACTAATTTAGAGACATTTCAAACCAATTATTGGCTACTGTGAGGGAAAAAAAATCAAATTTTTAATCGTGTTCGTTGTTTTCTACGCATACCTGCCTTTTTAAAATAATAAGCAGAATATTAGGGAATAAATAAACAAAAAATTAAAGGCAAATTACTTTACAGTGTCATTACAATGTAAAAATAATAAAAAAAACCACATATGATAATTTTAATCATGAGTTTATTCGAAAATATTTCAGTGTACGATGACTTTTGTGGCGTATTTTTTCTGTCTCATCGTTTTTTGACAAATTTCAAAAATAAAATTTGGCAATATTTTGAAAAACACTACTGTGTTTTATTCAGAATGGCATAAGAATGGTGTGAAAAAAAATTGGACTCATATTCGAATTCAGTTAGCGTTATTTTGGTTTTACTACAAAATTTCAAGGTGTTGGGAGCCACTGTATATAAAATTGAATGTTGTTTAATTGTAAAAATTGATGATCGTGTTGCTTCCGCAACGTAAAAAAAAATCCTTTTAGTTAAACATAAATAATCCCTAAAGTGTCATGGAAGAATACAGTAACTCAATTATGTATTTATTCATTTGATAAAAATAGAAAAAAAGGAAAAAAAAAACTGGAAATTTGCTGCTCTCTGTAGAAATTATTATTTTTTATTTTTCTGAAATAGAAAAAAAAAGAAAAAAAAACCTGTAAGTTTGCTGTTCCGTAGAAAATATTCAGGCAATAAACAATTGTTTAAAAAATGTCTGAAATGATGGCATTACTATGCAGATAATATCTGCTGCCTTTCTCAACTTAAAAGTGCTCAAATAACAAACCATCTAATATAGTGAAAAAGTGTGCAGTGCATCACATTAGTGTAGCCAAGACATAAAAAACAAACGAAAGTCTACAAAATTCATTTCTTGATAAATCAAGATACATGTAGATCTTAACTACTTATCTACATGTTCCTTATTAATTTACAAAACTTAAACATGGTGTTCCAGTTTAACCTGCAACATCTCGATTTTCGCAACCGTTAGTCATAAATGCATACTTCCAATTACAAAAATGTTCATAATCAGATGCAGAGTTAAGGTATTGAAAGTTTGAAGCAAAAATTAAAATGAGTCAAAAGCACAAAATTTAATTTTTTATACGGACCCTAGGTCCCCTAACTAATACTTTGGGAAATAACCTCCACTGAAAAATAATTCCAAGACAAAAAATTTGACAGTATTCACCGAGATATGAAACGCAGCGTTTTGCGATTTTCACCACTTTACACTCGCGTCAATAACACCTTTTGGGGGAAATATAGCGGTTAACAAGGGTTTAAAATTGTATGTGTACATACAGTGTGGTTTTTTAAATTGTTCGAGGTCTTGCAGTGCGTTTTTGCGTATCACGGCATAGCATTTGCATGAATTTTTGAATGGCAATGAAAAATATAAATAACTTTTTTTTTTCACTTTAACAATCTGTCATTCTTCTGAAAGGGCGATAAGTTCCAGCCTCATCCTCTGTATGGTCCCATAAAACTTTAAACTGGAATATCTCCTTGAGTTTTGGTCGCACAAAAGTCAAGTTTTTTGTGTCAGTAATAGTTTTCAATGGAGATTATTTCTCTAAATATAAGTTGGGGGACCTAGGGCTCGTATCAAAAGTTAAATTTTGTATTTTTTGACTTATTTTTATTTTTGTTTCAAACGTTCAATATCTTAACTCCGCATCTGATCTTGAACATTTTTGCAATTTGAAATATGCATCTAGGACTAACGGTGGCAAAAATAGAGGTCTTGCATTTTAAAACGGAACACCCTGTATAAATAAGTGGGGTAGACCAGTGCATGGTAACTCGGATTTCTTTCAATGCATTTTCTAATTTTTATGTTTTAACTTAGGAAACTTTAGACATTGCGGATTTATGAAGCAGTTAATGGAGTCAAAATTGGTATATTCAGTTGTTGCTCAGCTCGTGTTTTTAACCGTTAAAAATATTATTTTTGAGTCCAAGTCGGTTGCGTAAACTTGCCCTGGACACGGAGCACGTTTACGCATATTTATTTTGACACCAAACATATTTCTATTAGTGTTTTGAACATAATGTCTTACCATCGCTAAAATAAAGCAAATTTATTACAGACTGAATAATGTATAAAGTTGAAGCTAAAGGAGCATGAAGACAGCACTATATGATGGTAAGCTATAAGATACGAATGTGTAACCTTTTTCAAAATTAAATGACAATTTTCAAATCTAAATAATCAGAAAATACTAAAAATGTTTGAGACAGTGTGGAGCGAAAAACGTGTCAGGGGCACGTTTAAAAAAGACACAGTAAGAACGATCATAAAGGTGTTCCGACGTCCAACACGTAAACTTGCCCCGCCGCCAAGTTTGGATTTATTTTTAACGTGTAAAAAAGAATAATAATATTTCAGTTCATACGAATACAATTCTCAAAATAGAATAAAATTCTGCTAATTTATATATTTTTGTTTTTTTTCTTAACTAAGTATTATTTATTTACAATAAGCTTCAAAACGTTCAACACAAAATTTACTCAACTTGGTAAAGACAGATTATTCTTTCTGCATGCTGGACCGAAGCTCGACTAATGCTCAAAAACTTGTGAGAATATTTGCTTTTGAAGTAGCATCAATTGGTTGTGACTGTTGTCTGTCCAGTTATGATTCGTTTTGAAAAAAGGGCACTACGTAGATGTGCCTCATGCCTTAACGTGCCGCGGTCTACCCTATAGAATATTTCAATTTGTTGCAGCCGTGCTATTCTGTCGTGGTAATAATTCTTAGAAGAATCTCGCTACCTCTCCAAAGTAATGCCTCAAAGTAATGTGTATTTTATTTCTTCTTATACTATTAACTTATAAGTCAAGAGTAATAGTAATTAAATATATATTCTGAGCTAAAATTTGGGTTTGTTTAATCTTAAGCTTCAAGAATACCTTTTGAAAACACATTATAGCATTTTTCGTTTCACCACTGTAGCTTTTTGTTTAAGAAACCTAGAAACGAGTCTCAAATACTAATTATAAATTCATTAAGCATGAACGCAAAATTTTCTTTTTCCATAAAGTCGTCTGAAGTTATATTTGAAATTTTTTTCACTCCCATTAGTAGGCATGCATAAAACAAACATCATATTTAATCATTAGTTGCAACCAAGCAAGATTAATTACAAGAGCGCAACTGGAAAAATAATTTTAAGCGGCCGTTTATTCAGCGAGTAGGTTTAATTGTAAGTAAACAATGAAATTCTCTTGCACAAAAATAAGTTAGCGAGTTGTAAAGAATCCGAACATTTTATTGGGGGGTCCCGGACACAAAAATCGTCAAATTGTGCATTTTTTATCATTAAAAAAATTCTGCTTAAAATTACGTATGAATCTTGTTTCTATATTAATTTCAACTCGCTAAAGATATTTATATTTTTTATGCATGCATTTAACTAATATTATGATTAACTTTACATTTTTCTCCATGATGCAATTTTCCCCTACTTTTTGCATTCAAACTCTTTAAAGTTAAGAACTGACTGAAAGATAAAGTAATGAAATTTGGAGCATATCTTTTTCAAACAGTTTATTTTAATTTTTTTCGGCAAATTTGAAAAAAAAAATTGTTCTGCAAAAAATATGTTTTTTTAAAAAGTATCTTCGAGTTTCTCGAAATTTTTCTCCGAATATAATGAATTTGCAGTGCAAAAAACTTCAAAACTGTATACTGTTTAATTTTTTTTTTCAAAATGTGTCCCGGACCCCCTTAAAACAAGCAGTGAGTACTATTTCTTATAACGTAATTACTTTTTAACCCCACCACACACACAAGGGGGGGGGGGGTCGTAAGTTTGACGTGTCTGTGTATCTGTGTATGGTACTCTGCGCCTAAACGAATGGACCGATTTTTTTTTTTTTTTAATTTTTCGTAAGGACAGTTGATCGAAAGTGTTTTTAGCTAGGTTGCGTCTTCGGATGACATTAATTAACGAAGATACTAATTAAAAATCTCTAAAAGGTTTTCGGCAATTTTTGCAGTGAAAACATATTTAAAAAAAATAAAAACATAATTAAAATTTAATACCAAAATAAAGAGTATTTTTTTCTGCGTGTGACAGAATGTGTTTGGAACTTCCATGTTATATAGAATTCGAATTATAACGCTTTTATAAAGCTATTATAAAGCATATTTTAAATAGGGCTAAGCCTTTATTGAAGCGCTTGGTAACCGAATTCATTGTTGGCCAACAAGGAAATTAAAAGCAATGATTTAAAATTTTTTATCTGTAACCAGTTTCTATTTGTTAACAAATAAAATGCTTGTAATTGATTTGTAATAGTATATAAGGCTTTTAAAAGGATTTCCAATTTTCCTTCTTGATTCTACGATTGCGACTCAGTCGGTTTTTTTTTTTTTAAATTTTTAATTTAAGATGATCACTTGTGTCACTTAATACTCATTTCATTTGTTAGGAATCGTTATTTGTGGAATGTAGCTGGTCAATTTTCATGTATTATATCCATGTAATGGTTCATTGAATATCTAGGTGTTGCGTTAATTTTTCACACCGTACAACAGTAGGAAAAACATTAGAATATCTTTGCAGCATTACGTAATTCTTTAACAGTATTTCTATAAGAAGGGAATGCAATTTACGTGAATTTAAAAAAGAATTATACATTTTTAACAATGTAAAAAATAGTTATCCAAGTAAAAATATTATTTTATATAATTAAGTAATAAAGTACGACATTCCATGTTACTTTCGAAATCATAATTTTGAGTTTTAGCGATTAAAAGCAACCTTATTTTTTAAAAAAAGTATATTTATGTTATGATTTTGCTTATTAAATAGATGGTGAATCAGTATAAAAAAGTTAAAAACTCTAAACTGTTTCATATTTTTTTTTTCAAAATGTGTCCCGGACCCCCTTAAAACAAGCAGTCAGCAATCTATAAAGTAACTACTTTTGTCAATTAATAAAAATTTCAATTGTTAGGAATCGTTATTTCTTTAGTGAAGCTGGTTATTTTATAACAGTTCAATTTTCATGTATTATATCCATGTAATTATTCATTGAATATCTAGGTATTGCTTTAATTTTTCGGTGAAGATAGTTTTATGTTTGCATTCTATTTCTCAATAAAATAACAGTGTTTTAAGGTTATAGCTATATAATTAACACAGTCACTAATATAAGTAAAAGTGCACTGGTTGCCTTAAAATGGGACTATTTGAACCTAGAGTCCAAGCAGCCCCAAACGACATTTCATCAGTAAATTATGTTAAGTAAGGTTTGTAATCTTTTAAAATCAAGAGGTTAGTTACTATTTATACCCGTTTTACGGAAATTGGGATAAAAAGGCTCCGAAAGTAAAAGAGAACCCCTTGAAGTAGGAAATAATGCGGATTAATCGGAGAAAAAATTACAATTGTATCCAGATTAAATTAACCTCACAGAAATGTCTCAGAGAGTGGCTTCTGCCCATTTTGACTCTAAGTATATCAACTCTAAAAAGGAAATTAAAAGGCCGTTCACAAAACAAGCCTGGGCATCCTGTCGCATTTAGTAGCGAGGAAGGCAGGCATTTAAAATTACAATATCAGAGAAAATAAATCCACCCAATTTTCATGCAATTTTCATCCCAGTTTTCATTCTCTCTAATGTTTAAATAATGCGCATTTTAATTGGTTTTAGCTGCAGTTTGATTATATTCCTATTTGAGAAATTATGTTTGCCTAAAAATATTTTTTATGTATACGTTGATTTTATATTAATTTATATAAATAGTGTTTAGCTCACTAGAATGTAGTTTTGAATTATTTTTCAAAAATATTGGTCTTTCTGTATCCCACCACCGCTTTACAACCTTTTCTAATGGATTTGCTGAGTTGAACTACGGATTTACCGAGTTGGGTTCAAATTGCCCAATAATATTAAAAAATATATATTTCATTTTATCTACTTATTTATCATATTTTTAATTGGAGGAAAAATTTATCATACAATCGAAATGAACTTTAGCGAAATTAATCGATGGATTGTTTAAATAAGAAGGAAGTGAAACCAGAGAGGCTATTTTTTTAAAAAGTATTTATAGGTACTTAAACGTATAAAAGTATTTAGACTTTTTGACAGAAATGTGATTATTGAGATGTAAAATCTTCATTTTCATTTTAAATTTTCCTAAAATAAAGAAAACTAATGAGGAAGAAATTTCGTTCGATTAAGTATTAATTTTCTTCAAACTACAATGGTTGAAAAATTAAGTACATCTTAATGGAAAATAGCTATAGTCTTTAAAAGTCAGGTGATAAAATCTGGCGCATTTGTAAAGTATTGAAAAATAGTTCTTGCTTACTTGATGATTTTTTACTACTTAGTCAGTCACCTTATTTGGGGGACTTAGTTTAAAAAAATTGTTTGAAATAGAAATTTTTTCCAACCCCGATCGTCCCTCCCCGCCCCACACAAGAAAACGAGGGGGAGGGGTCAGGTTGCAGAGTTAAGATATCTCATAGCTTGAGAGAATGAATCTAATATTTATATATTTATTTAGCTGTTTACTTTACAAATAAAACATATCTTTTGCTTATAAACGTTGTTTTATCGGTTAAAAAGATAATTTTCGAGTTATTTAGATCCTAAGACAATCGATTGTCTAGGATATATTGCTGTCAGCTATACTACTGACACAAGAAAAAGCAGAGTCGCTTACTTCCGTACAAATGTCCTGCTTTTTTTATATCTTTTTAACAGCCCAAAAGCTAGCTTGTGATTTACATCTGCATGCTTGAAATATAATTCAAATTGATTTGATTCTTATCAAATAGATTTCAAAGGCATTACAAAATAGCCAGAGGTAATAAATTAATGTGAACGCTTCGGTTCACTCTTCGCTCAAATTGGAAACTAATTCCCTGCCAGGATTTTTATACTACGTTATTTGAATCTCGTCATTTGCATTGTTCAAGTTTAAATCGCAACTCATTTCTGAAGCATCTATAGCGTCTGTAGAGGAAAAAGTGTAAGCATGTAATGTTAGTAAATTTGAGAATTATAGTTTATAAAAACATGTCAAGTTTTTTATAAACTATAATAACTATTTGGTTATATTTAGGGATTGCAATATCGGACCAAAAATGCAATACCGGTATTCGGTATTTTTTTAACATGATACCGGAGTACCGGTATTAATACCGGTATTAAAAATCCCCCCCCCCAAATAAAACACTCAAAAACATAATATTTCGTTGTTTTTTTTTTGTGCAAAAAGTACATTATTTACTTGATGGGAAAAAATATAAATAAAGGAACAAGTATCATAACAAAAAATCAATAATAGCAAGAAACATAATGCATCTATTTAATTGTCAATAAGCCTGGAACTCATTAAACGCAGTGAAAAAAATTTCCCGCAGTTGAAAATATTATTTCTGAACTCACGGAGGACCGATGGTACTGTTAATAAGTGCCATACACCTTCTGTACTTGCCTGGATGTCCTTCATCTTCAAATGATTCGGTCTTTAACTTGTTGGTCTTAAAAAAAAAATCTTTTCTGTGAGTGTGGGTGTTTCTTGGGTAGAATTTGTTTTAATAATTATTAATATTTATAGCTGAACAGTTACTATTATATATATATATATATATATATATATATATATATATATATATATATATATATATATATATATATATATATATATATATATATATATATATATGTATGTGTGTGTGTGTGTGTTGTGAACAATTTATTCCAACCATTAACTGCAGCAATTCTTTATGATATTTCTTTTAATGTTTGTCACGACTGTACTAAATTTTGAGAAAAACTTTTTCTTGTTAGTATAACTAACAGTAATTTGTGACAAGGGGAAGGCAAGGAGTACCAAGAAGTGTGACATCAAACATAGTGTTTAAAAAATTATACATACATTGCAAAATGTTTATGTAATCTAGCGGGACACGTAACTAGGAGAGAGAAGGTGTAGTGTGAAGCGTGACAGTTTGACAATGGAGAAGGTTGTCAGAAATGTTGAAAAAAAAAATGTTAACTCATGGACAGCGGCTTATTAATGTTTTAGATTGTGTGCCTCATGTGTGATGCAATCGAAAAGTGCAGTTATAGTTTAAGTATCAGCTGATATTAAAACAATTAATACGGGAGGGAGGGGGTGTATCAAGATAACGCAACGAATGTAACTTTTCACCAAAAGACTATTTACGCATTATCCATTGGCTTTTTCACGCGCTCACTATTTCTTTCAGCGAATAGAACGTGACTGATAAAATCCTATCCTTTTTTAAATCATCAGAGCGTTGAATCATCAGCATTCAACTTATAATCTTCCAAATACTATTTTGGAAGGAGTTTTTAACTTTCAGAATGGAAATGCAAGTAATCGTGACGGTTATCATGGAAAGTTATATTTTAAGGAAACTACGCGGTTTTTATTTTTGCGTTTCATGTATGAATGGATGGTTGACTGAACATGAGATCTGGAGCAAAAGTAATTGCCTTTCCCATCGTTGTAGCATTTATGATAGTTTGGTCATTGTAATAAGAGAAATTTGAAATATCTCAAATCGATTAATTTTATGTGATTCCTAAAAATAGATGTCCGTTACACATCACAATACGCTGTTTAACTTTAATTTACCTTTTGTATTTTCATGTAAAAACAGTTATTGAAATAAATAAAAGATAAGCATTGAGGAAGGAAACTGTTTATAATGAAAACATACGATCTCTGATAGCCTCCTGTTTTAACTCGTAACAGGGGAGGTTAAAAAGTAGGACGTAACAGGGGACGTGAGATCTCAAAGACCGCTCTATTTACAAATTTTTAAAAAATCGTGTAATTATGATATATTCCTCTAATTTCCCACAGATATTCTTTGAACTTTTAGCATGGGGAAAGAATATTTTTGAATTTTGAACCGAAATATACCTTTTCCGAGGCAATTTGGCTAGAGCCTTAAGATTTTTCGAGAAAATCATATGCTGCACTAAATAACTATGTACTACTTAATAAAAATAAATCTATAATTTATTAATGATTTCATTTCAGTTCTTCTATATATACAGAACATTTTAGTACTAGAAAATCGGTTATATCACATTACGGGAAAATTTTGACAGCCCTTTAACTATTAGTATTTTGCGTCGTATTTTGAGGAATAATTACGCCTTTATTGTCCCAAAACATCATTGCGTAACGTTTGTGAACCTTTCAAAAATCTCCAAACCAAATCTAGAATCTTTTGCATCTCTTCCACATAACGCAGATAAGATGAAATGAACCTGAATTCGCGGGTTCTAACGTTAAGGACCATGTCTACTACTGCCGAATATTGTAACACTAAAAAAGGGGAGAGCAGTGTCACAGACCGCTTCTAAGAATGCAATGAAATTTAAACCAGATGCACTTACCTAAAGATACTGATAAGCAAAGGAGATGTTCAAGGTCACAAAACAAAAAGCTATTGGGAAAAACCATTCAATCCGACTGAAAATGAAATGGGGGTGATCGGATGAACTTTTGAGCGGCTTGTGAGACCGCACCTCTCCTGTTAAGGGTTAACATAAATCCTCACGGTAATTAATAAACGCATTTTTTACGTGCTATAAAGTTCATTATTGCGACCTTCTGCTAAAATATAGAAAATGTACAATGTATACATCCTAGAACTTTACTAGATGAGTTGAGAAAGACCCGGTGAGCCTGTTTACATTGAACTAAAAGCAAGCGCATTGCAGGTACTGCAACAAGACATTTCCATGAAAAAAAGACAACAAGATCATTGCAGGTAGAATTTAAGACCTGCTCCTTACCATCTTACCGGGCCCTACGGGTGCGAGGCGTGATACTAGGCGCATTATCAAACCTTACCAAATGCTAAGCGGGATAGTTCAGAGGAGGCATTGATCAATTGCAGGATGTAATGTAACTTGTATAATGTGTAGAATTTTGGACCTGTTCCATACCAGATGCAAAGCGGGGTTCTTGGTGTCTTACTAGCGCTTACCAGCTGCAAAGCGGGGTTCTTGGTGTCTTACTAGCGCTTACCAGCTGCAAAGCGCGATATTTCAGAAGAGTTATAGTCAACTGCGGGATGTACTAATGTGAACGGCTGCTTTCGAAAAACCTAACTCTTGGTAATAAGCCGGGTCATTGCATTTCCTATGCAAACAAGTCAAGGAAGGAGAAGTTAATTGTCTCCTTGGATTTCAGTGCAGTTGGCAGTTGAAAGATGATACAATGCCACTGGTGTTCTGCTGATGAGGCCTCACCTGCTCACATTTTAGTTTGTTTGGGATTTACAAAGGATGAGGTCCTTTGCAACCCACAATTGCTTTTGGACTTTCGATATTAGGATTCATGGGCATTGTCTAGTCCTGCTAGACAATTTCGAGATAAGTCAAGGGAAAAAAAAAAAGATGCAAAGAGCATGTTGAAGTCATTAAACGGTGTGCAGACGCAAGCACGTTGAGTATTACATCGCAGTCGAACTGATGTCTTGAGGTCGTCAAGTGTATTTTAGTGGGACGCGACACTCTAATACAGTGATTCTGAACCGCTGGTCTGATGGACTAGCACCGATCCTTGAACAAACATGGCCCATCCTCTGAGATTTTTTCCTGCCCACGTTAAAAGAAATAAATAAATAAAAATGAAATAAAGCAAAATAAAATGAAAATGAAACAAATAAATAAATAATAATAGTGATATAAATAAGGATGATACACATCGTAAGCACGAATTTTTTCTTCGATTTGGCGCTTGCGTTTTACAATTATTCTGCATTTTCCCTCCTTTTAGGAAGTAAAGGAAATATTGTATTTATCGAAAAAAATTTTACCCAAAAATCGGCCTTAATTTTCATTTTGCTCGCCCCCGAATGAACATTGATTTTTTTTCGACCGACCACACGTGGATATATACCTAAGAACGTATAAACACCCGAAATATACATTTTGACGATCCCCTGAATTAATTACAAAGAGTTTTCTCGTGACGCCTGTACGTATGTATGTGCGTTTGTGTGTACGTGCGTATGTATCTCGCATAACTCAAAAACAGTATGTCCTAGGAAGTTGAAATTTGGTACGTAGACTCCTGGTGGCGTCTAGCTGTGCACTTACCCTTTTGGTTGCATTCGGATGTTTCAAAGGGGATCTTTTATCCCTTTTTTGGGGAAAATCATTGTTAATTTCAATGTTAACTCAAGTGGTGTTATAATTTGGCAAACACTTGGCGATACATCGCCAAGCTTTGGGTCACCAAGTTTTTTCGTCAACTTGGCTTGGCGACAAATGCCAACTTGGCGTTTTTTGCTTCAGTTCGCAACAAACTTGGGGTAAAAATATTTTAAAGTTTATTTGCTTACTCCAAGGCATTATTATCATTAAATTGGTGCAAAAGGAAGTCATGTGATGTACACATCAGCTCGTTCCTTGAAGATTTATTTATTTAAATGTATTAATTAAAATAATATCTTTTCTTTGCAATTAAATATTATTGCAAATGCATCATGAGAAACGCTCCTCTGAAGAATACTCTATTCATTATAAAAGTAGGAGGAGTGTTTTTTGATGAACTATGAGTGTTACTTTATAAAATAAAGTATAAAACCGAGCAAAGTCAAAATTTTGCTTTTAATTTTTCTCAGCAAATTTCGCTTTTCGAATTAAATAGTAACGGGAAATCAAAAAGAACCATTAGCTTTTGAGTTCCAGAAGGATATATTCAATGTGATAAATATTGTTTCCTTTATAAATTTCACTCTTTAACCATTAAGACTTCCTTCGACGTTCCCTACAACGCTGTTCAATATGTGACGTTAAACTAAATACAAAATGAACAACACGAAAGCAAACAATACTTTTTTGCTATCTATTTACCTATTTAGGCACCTATTTTTTTCTTCAGAGACAAAGTGGGTCTATAAGTTTGAAAGTTAGGAAACCGCTGTTCTAGTACATTTCAAACTATGTGATGAGTCGTTCTATCGTCCTGAAAGGTGGTAGTCTTCTCAAGTGATCTGCAAGAATTGGTACGCACGGAGTGCAAGTTTCGAAGTTACAAATGTATTTGTATTTATTTTTACTTGTCAGCACGCAACAAACTCATCTGTCTTCATTGGTTGCAATGAAGTTTACTTAGGAACTTTCCACGTTGTATTGACCCGTTTAATAATGCTGGTTTGAACCCTCAGGGTCGCGAACCAATATTGTCACGCTTTGAGAGGGGACATTATAATAGTTGATGATGAGGGAAGAGTAGACGAGAAGAGAAAAATGATCTTACACACTGAATAAAATCAGATTTAGTATGTTTTAAAGTTTTATGATTTGATGTTTTAAAAAGATAAATTACTGTTTTCTTCGGATAATTTTGTTTCGATTCTGGTTGATTTCATTTTATGTCGAAAGGCATCAATGATGATTAGGGTTTTAATTATGTCCTAGCTTAAAAGTTAAGTTTAAATGTAATTTTTGTTAGACAAGTGAACTTTTAATAATTAATTGCAATCTTGAAGGAGAAAAAATAGCAAAATACTGCAGTGAAAGGCAAGCAAACATAAACTCCCCTATGATTTGTTCTGCCTCTTAGTTTAACATACTCGGACACATACATACGGGAAGGAGTTTTGAGTTTTTAATTCTTAACGTAAAAGATATATTTTTTTCTTAAAGTAAAATTATTCCAACTGCAAAATAATGCTGTTTTTAGTTGACGAATATTATTTTTTATTACTATTGCATTTTGATAACGTTCTTAGGTGCAAACCTTTAGGTGCAAAACCACCTTATTTCTTACAAAACAAGTACACATATATGAAAGCAGACACTAAAAAGCTCATTACGGCATTCGGAGCCGGTAGTTTCAAACTTATTGTAGATCTTCGGAATACCCATATCAGAGCTTCAGAACTGCAAGTATTAAGTCTCTCATAAATGTAGCGACTACTCTCTACTTTTTTTACTGTTAGCTAGATCTTTAAATTTATCTCACAAGCCAAGGATTCCGTAAACACGATGCTATTCCGCCTTGCAAAGGAAACACAAGCACACGTAAGCTAGCTTAAGCATACAGACAAAAAAAAAAAAAAAAACAGCATATTATGGCGTGAGGCGTGCTAAGTCAATAATTTCATCTTGTTTGGAATTTTTATTGACATCTTACTTCAAACTCCACGTACAATAAACTATTCAGTTCAAAAAATTGCATCAAGTTTTCCTTGCTACAGAACGTAAAAATTGAAAGTAGCTTTGTTTTGATTCACTAAAAAATTTTAAGGAAATTGATCAGTGAGTATTTTTTGGTTCATGTAGAATAATTTAAAAGTAGCTAATAAAACATGCTTTATTTACGCTATATTACCAGTAGATGGCAGCACGACATTCTAAAACTCTCCACTCTTTTAGTATTTAGTAGCGTGGGCATTGAAGAGAACAGAGAACACGCTTCTTTTTATTTTTCTTAAAGGACAAGTAAAATGTCTGCACAAATTTAAATAATTGGTATGAATAGGCGACTTGTGCGAGAGGGTACGAATCGCAGCCTCAGGATAGCAACATTTGGGGGGGGGGGGGGAACTAGCTACACCAAATTTGTTTTTCAGGGTTTTAGCTACACGAAATTTGTAGCGTAAGTTCTTAGAAAATGTAGAAATTATGAATCGCACTATAGGAATGAGTAAATATTAAATATAAAGAGAAATTCCCCTCAAAATGTAACCTGTTTCGAAAATCTCAAAGCCAAAATATTATTTATCTTTTTAATATAAACGGGGAGGAACCAAATAAAGTTGGTGCCCAATGCGCTCAAAAGTCATAGTCGGTCCCCCCCCTTCTCTACAGTTTTCTAAGGCCAAATTAACGGTTAATCAGAAAACTATAGTGTTGATCGATTAATGTTTTTTTCGGAAAAATAATTGACTTGATAGGTGTGTGCTTTATAGGTTTCGTATTTTATTAATTTTCATGAAAATTAACTATGAATTGGGAAGGAGGTAGTCTAGTGTGGCCATCCGTACCTATTTTAGAAAGAGTCATGGCATAAAAATCCTATAATTTAGTCCAATTTTCCAATACAATGGCCGCCGCTTATATGAATCACATTTGTTCTAAATAGTTTTGATTCTATAAAGCAGCTATTCAATAAAGCGGCCAATTGAATATAGCTCCCCCCCCCCCGCATAAATTTTTTTGGGGCTCCAGCTGTCTATGGCGGAAAATCGTTGAAAAAATGTAAGCAGACAGAATTTTTTACACTGAAAGGCGAGGGTGAGGGGGGGGGGGAGATTTCTTACAAGAAATCGGATTCGGTCGTGACAGACCTTACATATACGTTTCTTTTTTGCCAAGCTAAATTTAACTATATTAAATGTTTTTGTGTGCGAGGAGGGGAGGAGGGCTTGTGTAGCCATCCTCCGTATAGCCATATTTTTTTGCATATAGCACAAAGTTGAACGTTTGGATCGCTTCGATCAAAAAGGTCATCATTTTCATCGTCGTCACAAAAATTTTTGACGTTGATGTCCTCCTCATCTGAAGAGTTTTCAAAACTAAAAAATCGCTTGCCTCTTTTCTTAACAGATTTATTCATTTTTTTAGAAGTGTTGTCACTGCTTTCTCTTTCTTCTGCCTTGGATTCCGTTTTGATGGACATTCCCAAAATCTTTACAGCAGATTTTCCTTCGATTTGTTTCTTTTTCTTTTTTCCTTTCTTTTAGCTATTGTTTCTTCCAAAACTGCCTTCATTGGGGTACCCGTTAGAATTGACGAGTGGCCTTTTCTTTTAGAACTTTCCTCTATCCTCTCTGCTGCCAATTTCGGAATTGGTGAAAACTTTTTGAGCGATTGAAGAAACGTTTTTTGAGATAGTTCCTGAACGGTCTTTGATGAGCAAGGTGCTACGTCCAGTAATTCACCTTCAGACGTATTGCTCGTATTTACAAGATCATTTTCTTTACCAGCTTTTTCTGTTAGACTAACTTCTTATAACTAACTCTTTTTACTAAGCACAATTTAGAAGAGCGCATTTTCGTTCCTTTAAAAAGTTGCTTTTGACCTATACAATGGAAAGATGCTTCCAGGGGTAATGCCGCCTTGGTAACCTCGATCCGACAAGATGGAAGAAATGTAGATTTAAATACATCAAAACAAGCTTAAGCGATCAATATTGTTGATCAATATATAGGCTAAAATATGTAGTTAAAGGTCGTTCAAAGCAAATGCAGCCATTGCAGCATCTATAGGTACATACCTCAGCTTATTCAAAGTGGAAAAATAAGATCAAACTTCTGCAAAACAGCATTCGTCAATATAAAAACCAAACAACGCGCGCAATGGCTGCCATCGACTTAGGGCATTGGTTGTAGCTACAAGTCAGGTGCCGTCAGGACGGCTATCCGGTATCCTTAACTAAAATATCAGGGATGGCGGCATTTCCCCAGGTGGCGGCAATCCCCCGGTCTACCCTATGTTCAGAGAGCAATTGTGGCGAATTTTCTTTTCTTTCATTGGGGAATAATACTAATAATGGGACACTGTTTTGGTAAAATGGGTAAAGTAGATGTAAACTTGTTGAAGAAAGATGCAATGCTCATTGAAAAAAGGATTAATTTCGAAAAAATGAAGCAACGTGAGGAAGAAAAAACAAGACTTCTGTTTGAACAAGTACCAACTCCTTTAGAAGAAAAGAAGGTAAATATGTGTTTTGTTTTAGAAAGTTACAGCTGTTCTTTAAATGCAGATCAAAGTTTATCGTACAATTTACCCCATAGCAAAAGAAAGACGTAGGAAGAACGTTCTAAATAATGATGTTGCTGTGAGTCTTGATGCAGCAAAGTTGAGTTATAGGAAATCAGCCGTTGTCTCGACAACAATGCTTAAAAGCGTAGGTTGTGATCCATCAGAATACAACTTAAACAAATCCTCAATTCGGCGTTTCAGAATGAAAAGCTGATCAATATTTGAAAAGTAAATTCTCAGTTGATGTTCCTTTAACCATTCACTTCGATGGAAAACATTTGGAAGACATTGCAGCAGTGAAACTGTTGACCGAATACCAATCAGTGTTTCAGGACAAGCTATTGGCCATACTTTCTTTACCGAAACTCCAATCGACAACAGGAGAAGTAATGGGTTGTTTGCAAAACCCTGGAATTCTGGGAAATCAGCGACCAAGTCGGATGCCTGTACTTTCATAGAACTTCGTTCAACACAGGACCACGTTCTTGAAAAAATGCTTGAGGCTGCTGTGGTTGGTACATATGTATTGGACAAGAACAAGGCCTGTGATACTGATATTCAAACGATCTACACTTTTTGGGAGCTCCATCAATTACAGTAGTCTTCAAAGTGCCATATCAGGTGTTTTTATCTACGAGAAAGTAATTCTAAATGCACCAGATATCGTCGAGTTTGCCAAGAATCAACTTGACCAGTTCCAACCTCAAGACAACTGCGGTGAACTTTTACTTTTGACCATCATATTTCTTGGAGGAATTCCCAAAAAGGGAATACGCTTCAGAGCTCCAGAGGGGCTGTTACATCGTGCTCGATGGATGGCAAAGGCAATTTACACGCTTTTAAAATATATTTATACTATCAATTTGAATATTCCGAACAAGAAAAAGCTGGCATTCGAGACATATGCTCGTTTGTAGTAAAATGCTGTGTAAAAAGTTGATTTCTAGCAGCAACTGCTTGTTTTGTCCCAGAAAATAGTTTGCAACTCCTAAAAAGCCTAAAAATGTATGAATGAATAAATTAAGAGGTTTTAAAGTGTGCAATGAACAAGTTTGATGCCATTTGTGATATCTATCAGAGATCTTGCATTTTTTGAAGATTGGGTTCCTCAAGAAATGAAGAGAAGGTGGTGAACGCTTTGAAAAGAAAAGGAGATGATAAACCCTTAACGAGAGCGCGAATAGATCCAGATGCAGTCCTTAAAAAGGGTTTGAATGATTTTGCAACGAGCAACACAGTGCGGTTTTTCTTCAGAATTTACACAAAAAGATGTGACAGAATGAAAAGACGAATACTACAAGCAAAGTAAAGAGATTGTTAGTTCATTAAAAGTTGTAAATATAATGTATCGAAACGTGGAGTTGCACTAATGGAAGAATACAGTAAACTTCTTACAAAAGACGAAGAACAAAAGCAGTACTTGTTGCTGTTAGTGAAAGTTCATAAGCAAAAATCCGGGCTCCAGAAAAAGCACCATATTGTCTTAAAAGGTACTGTGATTTGGTTTTTTATTTATGTTTATTGAAAGAGTTTTTTTTTAAATCTCAAGAGATGTGTTTAGTTATAAATTGTAAGACATGCTTAATAAATACTGTTGTTTTTACTAAAAATACGAAATTTTGAATTTTTTTATAAAAATTCAAAAGTTTCAGCTGCGGCAGCGACCCCCAAAATTTGTTTTAAAAATCTCAAAAAATTACGGTAATTCTTTTTTATATACTAGATAAAAACTAGGGAATGGCCTGTTGAAAATTTAGAATTTTAATTTTAACCTCATATAAAAACCACCTTACTCTCCATAGACGTTCAAGCATGTCCAGGACAACTCAAAAGACATTTTTCACAACTTGATTATTATGCCTCGATGTTTCCTGCCGCTTGATATTCTCAATAAACTTTTTTAGCTGCAAAGGCTTTCGATAAATGATATAAACCTTTGAGGGATTGAATTACTGTGTTCCCCTTGTTTAAGCTTACAGACACAGCAAAAGCAAATTAAGCTTATTATGAACTCAGTAAAGTTTTTCCAGAATCTATACATTTTATGCTCTCTATTAACATTCTCGATGTACACGATGACCAAGCTAAAATTTTTATTTCCAAAAATAACTAAAATACATTCTTCTTGCTTTGTATTCTTCCTGAATTAGCTAATGAGATGTAATTCCATCAAGAAATATGATGAGAACCTATTAATCCTCAAACTAATCAATTTTTCATGTCATTTTTACAAAAATACGCAAAGAGAAGGTAATGAATTAGGCTCTCGAAATTACAGCTTATCACGAATAAATGTGATTAAAAGAATAGCATAAATTATCGAAGGGAAAATTAATGGGAGTTTTATTCGATGAAGTAAGGAATAATTAGAAACAAGTATTGCTATTTAAAATTTTTCGAAGACTCTTATTCCATCATTTCCGTAATTTTGGACGTACTATTGTTTTTACAACTGCATCTTGCTGATGGTTGCTTGCATTTTAACTCTTAGTTTATGAAGTACTTCAAGCTGTTTTATAATGGCTTGCAAGTGGAAATCAATGTTATCAATATCACTACACGCATGGTTCTTTATGATACTTGAAGACCAGAAGTAATAAAAAACTTACTTTAAAATTAGGTGTGTGACAGTATAATTGTCATTGTTAAATTGTGAGTCAGAGAGTACTTGAAAAATTAATTAAAATTTTTACTATGCCAAAGAAACTTCTTTGGATACATGTTATCAAAATCATGCGCATTAATTTTAATTAGTGCAAATCTGCTCACTTGTTTAATTACATCATTAGAAATTATTTTTAGGTAATGGATTGATACGGAATATGCAAGTCCTATTTGCCAAAGTTGCTTCTGAACTTAAATCATCACATTTTAGATTCTATCAAATGTTTCGCTATTGTTTTTATTGTTATTATTCATCAATTAAAAACCAATTTCAATTTTCCAATAATATTTTCAATCGAATTAATTTAATAACGATTCGAAAATGATTTCAATGATGAGCTTTACTGATCAAATCTATGATTATTGTATTGAAGCTTTGTTTTGCTGTTTCTACTTGCATAGCGATATTTTATGATTGCTGGTGAATTCCAGCGGTAACGGAAAGCCGGTTTTTACAAAAAAAATCAATGGATTTCTGTCTGTGAGCATATCAAAATACATATTTTTTCAAAAACTGATGCATGACTTTTATACACATCATAGTAAGTTGCTAAATGGGCCAAAACCAAAAATTTTTCGTTAGTAATTATTTCTATAAATCAAATTTAGAAAACGGTATTTTCGGCATTTTATTATTAACGGTATTTTATTAAAGGTATTTTATTAAAACGATATTTTATTAAAACGGTATTTTATAATATTAAACGGAAAGGAGGAAGAACATCTTTGCGACATAATTTTCATGCTATCTCGTTCTCCCCAAAAGTTCAGCTAAACTATTGAGGGGAAAATTCTATAAAAATTAGAGCACATACGGGAGTGTTCAATGATTACAATTTCATCTCTAGTTTAAAAAAATAATTATTTTAAGCATATAAATTATGCATTTGTTATGGGTAACGGGAGGACAAGAAGTCCAAAGCAATGAAACTTGGTAAATTTCGACTAAAAAACATTTATTCAGTTAATACAGCAGTTTGAAACAATGATACCTAATGAATGAGCCATCTGTTACAATTTTGAATGCTTTAAATACTCAATAATTTTATCAGAATCCATAGAACATTTATCTTCTTTCTCAGGAAATACAAAGATCATTCCCACATTATTATGCGTTCTCAAACAAGCTATTTCTATTCCTTTATCTTCTATGTGAAGTACCTGTCCAATATTGCTCTTTGTTAGTTTCTTTCCCTTCCATCCAACTAACAAAATTTATCCAAACGTAAATGAATCATTTGGCATATTCTTTATGATTTGGTGTCTTTGATTCAGCTGTATCTTCATTTTTAACTTGTTACAGGATTCAAATATTGCATATTTTGTGTGTCAGGATGAGAATGGATATTACTCCATCTTTGTGAAAGTTGATCTTTGAATTTGCTGATCTCTTCGTAGTATGTTTAACAGTTAATCCAGTGCTCTCACCAGTCCTTTCCTGCGACTTGTGGCAACAAATCAGAATGCAGTTTCAAAATATTGTATTGTGCCAATATAAATTTCAAGTTTGTAAGCAAATGTTTCTGCTTGAATTGGCTTGTCATATCACAAATATGTCATATCAAAATGATTTTCACATGCTAAGGAATTTTTAAGTGTAGTTTTCATGATTTTCATTTCATAAAATAGAAGAAATAAAATCACAAAACATTTTTTTTTAATTTAAATAAAAGTTTATTTTTTAAATGAAAGCACTTATAATTTTTGTTCAAATATTACTTATATATGTTTTAAATGTGACTACTAACTTTAAACAATAGTTTGTTTTCTACTAGCAATCTTAAATATCACCCTGTATCAGCTTATAGATAAAAGTCCTTCCTTTACCGTATTTTTTTTTAATTCTTCCGTTACCATTAAAAACCATATAAATTAAATGCCTAGTAAAATTTTAACTATGCCTGCTTGACAAGGGACAAATTCTGTTTTGCATAAAAAAAAACATTAGTTTCTATACCCCATAGGTTCTTGGTGAACTAATTGAGATGTAGTATTTCGGTAGCGGAAGGACATCAAATTGTCACCTCAGAAACGGACCTATTTCATAGTTGAAATAAAAGAAATTTGAAATTACTCACCAAAAAGTTCAACTAGACATTCACAAGGTAAAAGTTAACCTAAATAGTATTTGCTGATAATAAGTTTATTCAAATTACAGTGTGTAACAAAACTGATTTTTCGTTATGTAAAAACATAAAAAGAAAACTTGATTTTGCACTTGATTTTCTGAAAGCCAACAAACTATTTGGGAAAAACAGGTTAAGATTCAAGAAATTCATTTATTTCTCAATAGAATAGTATATGGCAAGTGTAAGAAGATTAATTTTTAAAATTCATGTGACATGTCTCCTTTTTCTTGGAATTCACATGCTCCGACATTCAAATATTTATTCTTGTTTGTATGTCAGAAAAGGAACATAAATGCATCTTTTCAGTTTTACTTCGAATTCAGTTCATCTTTATAATTATTTTCCTTTTGATCACGTGATTGGTTTCCCCAAGTACGTCATTTTTTTTTTTTTTTTTTTTTGAAGACTTTTCTAATCAATGCAGCATTTCAATTTTGACATCTGGCGATGTTAAAAACCGGCTCAGTTTGAAAATCTGCCCAGTCCCTCTATTTTTTTCTTCTAAATAGCAATAAGCAAATGCATCTGATATGTCATGAAAATGTATGAAGTTTTTTATTTTTTTTTGCTAGAAAACTAGCATGCATGATCATCATATACGCACTCATTGGCTAATGAATTTGAAATCCAAAAGAAATTTTTGTTGAACCACCTTTTACACGAATAACTGCTCTGATTCGTTTGGGTATCGAGTCTATAAGCTTCTGAAGTGCATTTGCATCCAAAGAATACCATTCAAAGAATGCATCCAAAGAATGCCATGCATTGGCTATGCATCTTTTTAGATTTTGTAAATTAGATAATGGAGGAAAATGCTGTCGGATGTATATCCACCATGTCCCACACATATTCTATGGGGTTATGATCTGGGCTATGCGATGACCAGGGAAGGTTTTGGAAGTCAGAGTGATGCTCTGCGAAGCATTTTTCAACACTTCTGGCAGGATGTATAGTTGCATTATCGTCTATGAAGTATCCGTAGCCATCAGGATAAAAATCCAACATTGCAGAAGGCACTTTATCTGCCAGTATATCTAGGTATATAATGACTGCTGTTTTACCCTCGAGGAACACCGATGCACTACTTTCATGCCAGTAGAACAGCGGTTCCTAAACTTTTTGAGCTACGGAACCCTTAGTGCTTCAATTTTACTTCAAGGAACCCCTAAGACAAAATGCTAATGATCGGGAAGTCAAACGAAAAATGATATCATTCGCTATCATTCTTGCTTTATCTATATAAAAGGAACTATTGGTTTCATGAGTTTTTTCATATTTTGCCAGATTACAGATTAGCCAGTTTTAAGTTGTGTCCAACCTACAAGCGTTTTTCGAAGCTACCTGTCAGTGTGTCCGTGGCTGCATGCATTTGGCCGATTTTTTACGGGCACTAAAAATCAAAACGTAAAGCATGGAATCGGACGAAATTCGGTACACTTGCGCAACCCTATGTGGTGGTTATTAGGTCTTGGTACCAATATATTCAGAGGATGCCCCACTCGAGCGCGTTTAACGTGACTGCTGTATGTCAAAAATTAATACAAGGATTCACATAAAACTGGTGTACATATTCCTATCATGACGGGAGAGGTACTGATAAAAGTTTGGTACCAATCATTTTAAAGGGATGCGCAACAGAATGATTCTTTTGTCAAGCATGACTACTTATATCTCTAAAAATAATGCAGGAATTCAAACAAAAATTAATATACAAGGGAACCCCAATCGAAACATGAGTGGATTCGTCTTTGACTTTGGTGGCGATTAGTACAGGAGGGGGGGGGACACCGAGTACTTTTCAGTGTCCATGCGTTATTAAAACTCCCGTCCAAGACACTCTATCGAACCAACCTGATTGCGATTCTAAATTTGAAGTTCTACCAAGGCAACAAATTGCGCCATCATGATTGCCACAATACATTCATTTGATTACGTCACCATAACACCAACTTTTGGTTAGTGTGATGATTCGTGAGCATCGATTGTTCATATGAAATATATAGAGACGTTCTATGAAAGTTCCTCTAAATATGAAGTTTCTTACTGTACACAACATACTTCACTTCACTTTTTAGGGTCCACCGTGCATTGCACACTGCACATGGATGGCTTTACCGATATAGCCCCGAAAACAGCTTTCTTTTTTTTTTTTTGATCTAGTCCAGAGCAGAGCAGCCCTTGATCCAGCACACAAGTCGTATTTCTTGGTTTGGGAGGAAAACTTTGAGGACTTTGCTAACATGGCAGGTTTACTATGTGCCTATCAAATTAATTCCTTGATCTGCCGGTATCGAACTAGTGATCCTACATCCATGAGCTCAGCTCCTTATCGATAGGGCTACGTCAGCCCGAATCCACAATTTACTAGATAACTTTATGCCTAAAAAACTTTTAAATAATTGTGAGGCTAAGCGAATAAAAAATATTACCTTCGATTAAAATGCGACCTATTTATAAGGACAAAATATTCTCATGAATCTTCAAGAACTGTCAACAACTGCTTTTCTTTGCAACAAACTGCATAAATATGAAGGCTCAGGAATATGAAGAATGCTATCGATTCGTTGTATTGCTGAAAATGGTTGTAAACATTTTACAGCCATAAAGCAAGGCTGGCTTTATGGCGGAAATTTGAATATGTACAACCAACTATATACAGATCTGAATTCGTTTTTTGTGTATCCAGAGGCTGGAAACTTCGTTTCGGATTGATATGGTATTGGGAGCAGAAGAAGATTTAAGTTTAGCTTTCATATCCTTGATACTATCTTTAACCCGAACCACAAAACAAACGTGTATTTAAAAGCAGATAAACTCAAAAGTTTAATTAATGCTTCATACTTCGGCATGGACAGTGTCATATGGTTTTCTAGCAGAAAATTTATTTAAAAGAGAAAAACATTCCGTATCTTTCATTTTCAACATTTTGTTTTCTTTTAGGCAGGGAATACAGAGTTCAGCTTTATTTTTAACTAGTGGTACCCGCACGGCTTTGCCCGTAGTACAAAAATTAAAAGGTCATTTGATTCGCCTGTATATTTACAAATAATGGATGATTAATATCTCTCCAATTTGCTATGTTTTTTTGCTCGCCCATGTTACGGTTTCACGTTATGACAATTTGGTAATTTACTCGTCTACTGTATGATAATTTGCTCGGTGAAATGTTCTTAAAATTGGAATAGAAAAAGAACAAAATCGAATTTTCGAAAAAACGCTTCGAGATGCTCACCCTTATGCTACGAACTAATTCTGTGCCAAATTTCATGAAAATCGGCCGAACGGTTTAGGCGCTATGCGCGTAACAGACATACAGGGATCCAGATTTCCAGAGACATAGAAATACAGACAGACTTTTAGCTTTATTATTAGTAAAGATGTTATGGTTTTATCTCTTGTAACGAATGTGGTAACTTTTTCCTTGCATGGAAAAAGCGTCTTCGTTCAGCTTACCAAAAATGTCCGCAAGATAAGCTGATCTTATTAGAAGTCGCTCGGTGGGCAAAACGTTAAAAAGTGTTACAGGTACTGATGTTTTTCTTTTTTTTTTTTTTTTTAAGTTAAAAAAGCTTTAGTTCGTCATGAAGTTCAATCTCCCAAAAACGCTTCCTGCAGAAAGCCAGCGTATTTCTGTATGGAAAAGTAGTTGTTTGTGTTAACTACCCATTCTATCCTATTCTCGGACTCTAATATGAATACAGCTGAAAAGTCTTAACTGGAGCGGAAGAAACTTGATAAAAATACTGCTAAAGCTTAAGAAAGAATTTGCAAAAATATTTTTTGCAGTAACTAACTCGTGGCGGAACCCTTCTCTTCCTTTGACGGAACCCTAGGGTTCCGCGGAACTCACTTTGAGAATCGCTACAGTAGAAAATACTCCATATCCTGATACTCCCTCCAGACCCCTACACAGTGCACGCATTCAAATGCAAATATCAATGGTTTCTTATTCATTGACCGGTGAGTGTGTTTCTTGGATTTTTTTTTTCTTGTATTAAATTTAAAAAACATTTAGCTATCACAATTAATCACAAGAAACGTTTGATTTCACCTTTTAAACACATCTATGTGTATCAAATTTTGTATGAAACAATGGTTTACTTCTTTAGATATAGCAGTCACAAATTTTGAGAAATTTGCTCAATTGCACGAGGTCTTAGAACCCTTGGCACCAAAATCGACTCAGCATCTGTGACCTCTGCAGTCTTCAGAGATGAATTTTTGTCTCATTCCGTCCGTTACTTCTTGGGATTTCACAATCACGCATAACTCAGCGCTCGATTGATCCATCTCCCTCGACGGAATTGGCTCCAAAAAATCAGCACCAAATTCCGTTCAATTTTATGCTGCAGTTTTTGAGCTAGAGTAGCCGCAAAAAAAAAAAAAATGTTCACGAGCATAGAGACAATCATACACGAACTGACAGGAATTTAACGGAAATGTTCAAAATTAATTCAGCACGTTTGAAAACTTATAAATCCATTGAAATTCGAAAAATTTAAAGTGGCCAGCACTGTCTTCAACATATTAGATTGAAAAAAAGTTAAACAAAAATTTAGTTTGATTTTGAGAAATATGTCACATTAAAGTGATTTTTAATCGACATGCGCACAAGGCTTGATATTTCCGCAACAAAACGAAGATTAGGGCAGAGTGTTGTACCTTGCGACAATGCAAATTTCTAAGAATCTATGTTTAACAGCAATGTTTTTTGTAATCTCTAATAGTAACCTTCACCACTCAATGGTGCCATAGTAACAATCATCATCAATTGAGTAAAATTGACGATTTTGTGAGAATAAGAAAATTTAATGACTCATCAATATTTTTTTCACTTCTTTTTTTCATTTTCTGTGTTGATATTTGTAAAACTAATCAGCTGAATTTTATTTTGTAATAAAAAGAAGTACTTAAAATATTTTGGTTATTATAAAATAATGATGGTGCATATAGAATAACCACCATTTTGGTTTTTCTTAAACCACGTGGTGGTTGTACCTTGGGATAGTCAAACATATTGTACCTTAGGTCACGTTACAAGGTGCAACTTATTCATGGTTCTTCATTATTAAGATATGTTAAGGAACATGGAATAATGGCCTAATCTTATGTAGTCTTTTCACTAATTCATTATTCATTAGTTATGATTTAATTCATTACCATGAAAAAAAAATGGTTTTGTTTTTTGGTGCAAAATTGGTTTAAGTTTATGGCTGCTTCCTGGATCATGAAGGCTTTCCTATGGTACAACAGGATGTGTCCCAAGATACAATAGGATGTTATACCTTGGGACAGCTTGGAACTCTTACTTTAAATGGCTGACAATATTTTATTTTCAAACTGTGGGAATCTAAAACATATATATATATATATATATATATATATATATATATATATATATATATATATATATATATATATATATATATATATATATATATATATATATATATATATATATATATATATATATATATATATATATATATATATATATATATATATATATATATATATATATATATATATATATATATATATATATATATATATATATATATATATATATATATATATATATATATATATATATATATATATATATATATATATATTAGGGTGGTCCTTATTTATATGGGAAATTTTTTTCTCGGAATTCAGTAAGTGACGCCGCCCTAGTTTTGTGACACTTTAATAAAAATTAACGTGTGCAAAGTTTGAACTCGATCGGTCAATAATAACACGTGCCCCTAGGACGTTGAACTTTGATAACACTTTTGATAATTTTCCCAACAATCTTCGAGTTTTTACTTCAGACCCTGTTCATCGTTTCTCCTAGGTTAGCAAAATATTTTTACAGTGAGGTAGCATTAAAATTTACCTTTTTAATTACTTTATATCATCTAAGCATTTTACATTGAATAAGAATGAAATAATGCTTTAGAAACTTTACCTTAATCGTACGCTTTTCTCAATGTATCTCGACCGTGTGTATTTTCTTCCGATAGTTTTGGACATTCTGTAAAATAAATTGCTTTTGTAACTCATGTTTGATAAATTGTTTGTGAAATTCTTCGATTAATTGTGCTCCTCTTTCAGTTGTATGATTCACAACTTTCAGCATTTTAACGATCTCTCTTCCCTTTAAATAGCTTCCTTCATTTTGCCATAAATCAGGATCAAGTAGGAAAACATCTTTTGGTATTTGTAACTTATCAAACAGTTTTATTGACTTGTAATTGATTCTATAAAGAATTTATTTATATTTTCTTTATTTAAAAAGTATTTCAAATCATCTACCGTTATATGAAATTGTTTATACAAACATCAGACACGTCTTCCTTATAAGCAAGCATTTTTTGGAGTAGTCTTTTCGTATCTTCAAAGTTAACTCTTTCATTCAATACGTTCAAAGCTACTAGTTCATCCGCTAAATACCACAAGTGATTTATGAATTTTACAATCGCTGCTTCTGCTGCATGTTTGTTATCATTTTGTACGCTGCTAGTTTTTTTTTTTTTTTGGCTCATTATATTATTTAAAGGAGCTTCGATTGGTTTGCTGCGAAAAACTATATCTTCATACAGCATTTAACTGTAAAAACAGCAATTGAGGGCTTTCTCCTCATGTAAGGTCAACTTAAACTGTTTCCTAAATATATAAATTTTCAAACAATATATTCCTTTTGCCACCCGTCTGGCTCAGGGATAAGCTCCAGGTTGCCGAAAACATATCCCTCTAGGAGGGTCTTTACCAGGAAATATTATTACAAGTTATGCGAAGTCTCTGTAATCTTAAAGGGAAAGTTCTTTCTCAATATTCGCTTTTTACAAACAACAATATATCATCGACTTCTTGTTTAAGAATATAAGTGGTGTGTGTACTTGATTGAAGTTTTATAAGTTTTGAATGATGGAGATATTTCCACAAAATGCTTAATAATGGAATATCGGGTCTAGAACTAAGAAAGGCAAGAACTTCTTTAAAGACACACTCTGCAATACGATTTAAAGGGCATGATGATGGCAATCCAAATGTAATATCTCACCGTTCAGTGTTTTTTCTTAAAAATGCATGCACAATTTATGCGGCCGGTTTTGCAAGCCGTTGTATCAAACACTACAGCTTGAACAGTTAGAAATAAAGAGCAATCTTCTAAAATATCATATACAAATGAAGAAATATTTCAGGAATTTCGAGTAGCTGTTCAACATTGGGACTTGAAGCTGTCACGGTAGGCCTATCCGCGTTCTTTTTGCAGTTACATACGGATGTAGCTTTGTATCCCAAATGAATAAGTACAAAATCTGAATTTAAATTCATGAAATTTGATTTTTCCTCTAGAAGATTTTTTCTTGCTCTCTTGAGGGATGTACGATTGATCACAAGGTCATTTGGATTTAAATTGACTGCATTTACATAGACTGTTAATAAATGAACAGCATATTTATCCCTATATGGCATTTGTCTAACAGTGATGAAAAGCAAGAAGACATCAATAATTGTCAAGCTTTTTTGCGTTGTAATAGACCAGATGTAGAAAAAAGGTTACAGGTTAGGATTTATAAATAAAGACTATGTTCTGAAATAGAAGAAAATTAATTTAAAGTATAGATTTTTACGTTATTCCGATCTGGAATTGTTTAAAACTTATATTTTAGATATTGAAAATATGGTATCGAGGATTTTTCAAAATTTATATTTAAAAAATTAAAAATTGAATAAACATTTAAGTATATTTATAACTAAAGAAACTAATAATATTGTAATTTATAACTAAAATTAAAATATAATTGTCATTTTTTATTTTATAGCATTTTATATAGCATATTTAACCTAGCAACCCTATTTGACACACCTATTACATACGCAGAAAATTTTGTAAATCGACACCCCCAAGGCCTGGAGGAGGCAATCTGTTATTGTCAAAGATCATTCATTAATGGCCCAGGCCATTCATTAATTTCCTTTAAAGTCCTTTGTGTCCATCTTGGTGGAAAGAAATGTTCCCCTGCCGCTTAGTTTGGAACGAGCTCAGAAGAGCAGTATATCTGCCCCAAGGACATTGGTGTGCATGTACCCTCTGTAACACGTAAAGTTTTACGGAACGAAAGTGAGAGAATGGTCAGTCTGGAAGTAGCAGCATTTATTGAGATTCCAAATTACTGTAAATATGAAACGTAAGAATATTTGAACATAAAAATGAGAAAATGCGCAATTTTTTCTTTGAAACTCGAATGGATTGACTTAAAATTTTGCAAGGATCATTTATTTGTACAATGGAACAAATTGAGGGGGCGTCGCGTAAAATATCAACAACTTCAAAAATAAGGACCACCCTAATATATATATATATATATATATATATATATATATATATATATATATATATATATATATATATATATATATATATATATATATATATATATATATATATATATATATATGTATATATATATATATATAAATAATTGACGTTAAAAATCAAAAATCTGAAAAATGTCCCAAGATACAACAATCTTCACTAATCTATCGTCTTTAATTTGCCATGATGCTCTGCTCTGTGACTCTACTCAGATATTACTTTTCTCTAAATCTGTCACAAGGCATTGACTTAGCAACTTTGTGCCATAAGAATTGAGGACTAAGTAATAAAACAAAGACAATTGCCTATTTTTATCTTTTATTTTTATACATTCATGAGCAATAACAAACAATAATCTAATGTTTGAGCGACCTTACACACGCTTAAAAGCTCAATCGCAATCAGTTAACAAAATTCAAGGGACAATCAAACAAAGAAAAACGTAATTTTTAACATGACGTACAAAAATATGAGAACAAAACTTTTTACAATATGATTGTCTTTCGTTTAATGTAATAGAACACGAAATTATTACATAACTTTATGCAAAATAATTCCTTTTTCTTGTAGCATTAAAATTAACTCCTCAGAAAATGTATCTATTTACAAGCAATCACCAGAAAAAGTTCTCCCAAAAATTAGTCTAATAATAACACAACTACTACTTTAAACATAAACTTATTTAATTTTTCCAATTCGTTTACTTTTTATTAATTTTTCTGAAGGGAGAAGAATTGAAGAAAGAAATTTTACTGTAAACTGTAAATGAATCAACATAAACATGAAGAAATATTAGTTATATCAGTGATTATTTTCAAACATGATTTAATTTCTTTTGAAGTTATAACAAACATTCATTATTCTCCTTAAAATAGTGGAAGGAATCGATAATGAAGTTTTTTTCTGGGGTTACCACCATCCTTTGTTGTTATTGGTATATCCACGTTGATTATTGCCATACCCTGGTCTGTATCCAGTGTTAGACCAGGATCCAACGTTGTTCATTCTAGGACTTGAAACACCTTTGTAATTGCCTTGGTATCCACCCCAAGAATTTTCTTGGGGATTTATATTGCGATAGCCTCCGCCTTTCTGGTTTCCATAGCCATATCCACCTTCTGGCCTTCCACCATAGCTTCCACCACCAAGACCCTGATTACCACCCCAACCCCTCGATCCACCACCTACACCCGGTTGCCATCCTCCCCCTCCATAATTACCACCATAATTACCACCATAATTACCTCCATAACCGCCACTTCCTGCTCCGTAACCACCTCCACTGCCACCATAGCTCCCTCCTTGGCCACCGTACCAGCCTCCTCCCTTGGTCTGCCCGCCGCTCCATGGTCTGCCATAACTTCCAGAAGTACCCGTAGACCAACCTTTATTGTTACCGTATCCACCACCTCCACTTCCTCCGTATCCACCTCCCCCGTATCCACCTCTGCTATATCCCCCTGATCCTCCGCCGTATCCACCACCTCCACCGACGTAGCCACCTGATCCTCCTCCGTAACCACCTGTCCCACCGGTGTATCCCCCTTTGCTTCCGCCGTAATTTCCACCATATCCAAGTTGGTTCCCACCGTATGCGCCAACGTTTCCTGCATATGAAGCACCGCTGAATGCACTAGGGTTTCCGCCAACGGCTGTTTGAACTCCACCAGGATAATAAGTTGGGTATCTGTTATAATCGTTTGAGCCGCCCCATCCTTTGTTACTTCCTCCTCCTGATGGGTACCACACTTGAGTACCATACGTGGGTTGTTGCCACCCAGTAGCTTCTCGAACGAGATCTTTGGAACCAGTAGTACTAACACTCTGCAACGTCACTTCATCCCCACGATCTCCTTTGTTTCCAGAGGCAGCAAAGACATGCGGTAAAACTGCACTAGTAGCTATGATATGTATCACAAGGAATTTCTGGAAAAGAGGAAAAAACACCATAAGACAGTAAACTGTAAATAAAAAAATAGCTGTATATTCGCAACTCCAATAAACTATAGGGGGCGCTGCAGCCACTGTCTAATGGCGGATGAAAAAAGTAAAACAAACGCGTTCCGTTACTTTTGACTTGCTTTGACGCTTAGTGAATGACAGTAATTTTTCATTGTGTTTGTGGAAAACTTTCTTTTCTATTCTTCTGAAATTACATTACATCCCAAACTCTCTGAAGCCTGTAATTTAACCCAAGAAAACAACTGGAATGGAATGTTTTACCTTTTTCGGTAGTATTGTTAATCACCGCAAGGTAGTGTATTCGAGCGCTGGAGTTGCGAATAGGTTAAATTGTATGAAGGAGTTTGTTTTATGAATTTTAGATCGTCGAACTAATTTTGAAGAGGCAGCAAAACATTATAAATTAGAGTTTTTTACATGATGCCTTTTATTAGAAGACAAACCTTCCTAATGAAAGGAAATATTCACATTTTACTTTAGTTTCTTGGAACGTGAAATAGTTAGTGAATAGAGAACGTGAGTAGGGGTAACTTAGAACGTGAATAGGGGCAAACCTCACCTGGTAGAGTGGTTGTGCTGTTGTTAGGTTCTACGTAGACTACAAAATGCCTTCAGTTTTGGTTTGCACAAATACAGTTCATATTTTCAGGAAAAAGTTAGCTAATATAGATGCAAGTTGTTAATCCGATTACTATTTTATCCTACACCTTTATTGTTGTATATTTTGCTTTGATCACGTGTCGATTAAGAAATTCTGGTGTTTTGTGGTACAAGACTATTTTTTTTACAGATTAAAAAAGAAGTATCTGATCAATTCCATTCGAAATGTTCTTTAGTTTCTATATGCTTTAGGTATCTGTTAAGTATTTTAGAACGTGATTAATAAAAGCTAAACTCCGTTCTAAACAACTAGAAAAAGTCAGAAAGCACTAAAAAAAGCAACATATTTCTGATAAATGGAATCAATCATATGTCACAAAATGCATTTCTTTTTGCCTTCTCATTTATCTGATTTTGATTTCAGACGCAAAAGTTGCACTATTTGTGAACCACTTTCAGAAGACAACTGTCGTGTAACCTGCTTTGATTTTAGGTTTGTCTGAACTTAATCCAGACAAAAGATAATTTATTTGAATCTACATCTACCTGAAAGTTCAAATTTTTAGTTAGTAGCAAGTAGTCAGTTGACTCTTTAAGCTTACTGACCACTTTTTTTTTCGAAATCTTAACGAGTCAATGGCCGACAGTCATTAAACTGGTCGACAGTTAATCACAATCTTAAACCAAAATGAATTGCACATACGGAGTTTAACGATCTTAAGCCAAGAAAAAGGGTCAATTCTACATAACTAATTAAAGTTAAATTTAGGAGGAGATGTTACTTTTTAACTACTTTTTATTCCTTTACTGCGTAAACCTAGCAAAATAGGACGTGGGAAATATTTATTACATTCGTTGTTTCTATACGAGTTACAACGTGAACCTCTAACTTTAGTAAGATAATCTAAAATTTCATTTTTTTTTAACTCATTGGATCTTTAAAATTGTACACACTTATTTTTAACCATCGTGTAAATTTTTCCAATAGATCCATACACTTCTTGGTAGACTCATTATAATTTCTTACCCACACCTCAGCTCATGGCTATGCATTACCTATTCCTATTGTGAAGAATCCAAGAGATATCTTTCTCAATATTATGCTTTGTGCCTTTTTTTCGTTTTGTAAATGATTAAATTATCTTACAAATCACTAAAGAACATTTATCCAAATATTTCATGCAAATGTATATAAGTGCTCTTGGAAATAAATCGCGTCAGTGTATACAAATCCGATGCGTGCAAAATGGTTTTAGCTCTATTTTATTATGGAAATCCCTTTTCCCAAACATAACAACCACAATAGGAAGCATAATGTATTCAACTTATTTTTAAAATTGTTTCCTATACTTACTTGTTGATAGAGCATGCGTGTGAATAAAATATCAGTATTTAAAAAAATGTTTCATTCTTTAAAAATTTTATGACAATTGTTCATTCATTTGAGTTCGTGACAATTTACCTTTAGTCATTCGTTTAGAGGTTGTTTAATAAGTCATCTTTAAACATGATATTTATTCAGTACTTAAGATTACTTTATCAGTAGAATTGATTATGTACAATATTTCAATCTTTACCACAACGGTTACATCCAGTCCATGACATCAAACACACACACAAAAAAAAAAAATTAGCAAATTTTTGAAATGATTTGCTTTATTGTTTTTGAATGAACTTTTGTCCCATAACATAAGAGTACATTCTGATTCTAGAATTTTCTAGTTATTGCTTAGCAATTCAAAATATGTTCGACGCAAAATCAAGTGCTTTCAGACAGTATTGCATAAAAATTGCTTTTACTATTTATACAATCGTAAACCATTTTTAATAAAAAAACAGTACGGGATTTTAATTATTAAAACATTTACGGGATACTTTTTGTTTCCGTAATTTTGCATGCATTTTATTTTCCCTTCGTTTATATTCTCATACCTGGAAACAATATATTTGAAAGGGAGAAAAAAAAACTATGAAAAAAATCTCGATAGCTGCAGTTTATTAAACAATATTTAAACTCTATCAAATCGGACGAATGAATTTGACATTATTTTTGTTGTAACAAATTGCTTTTATTTTATACGTTAAAGAGATACTCGTACACTTTAGAAAGATTAATCATAATAACTGAGAAGAATCTGTGAACTAATGTCGAACCAGAGACTGATACTAGCTTGCATTACACTGACTTATAGGAAGGTACATTCATTTACTTGTACATGAACTTCTAGGTTTTTCTTTTTACAGAACTTCGCATATGTACTACAAAACTTTGCAACCAAATTATAAAAATAGTGGATTATATTTAATAAGAAGTATTACCTCAAATAAATATGTTACGCAACAATGACAGTAGGAAATACTAAAGACATTCTTTTTTTTAGCCTTTACAAATGATTTACTATATACTGTCCTTGAGTCAAAAAATTCAAGAAAATCACATTACTTCAGATAATATTAAACAAATAAAAATTAAATTTCATGGTGCAGGGAAAATACCTTTACGAAAATGCAAAAATGAAAATAAAATAAACAAATGAGTTAAAAAAACAATAAAAGGATTTTTTAAAGTTTTATCAACTTTTATGTTTTAAGTACTTTTGTTCCGAAATGGTTTTTGGATGGTCTATCTTTTCCTAGTCGGCAACTACTGAAATCGTTAACTTGCAACAATGTGCACTTAAGCGTCTGATAGCGTGCCAAGATGAATGTTGTGTTTTGTGTTTTTAAAGGCTTTCCTGCGGAAGAATGTTTGGATGCGTTTCTTAGAAAAACTACAATTCAAGAATGAGTTCCTCGAAGTAACTTCTCAGGGAAGCACTTAAAACTTGTGACGATTGGTTCATCCCAATTTTCAGATATTCGTCAAAGAAAACATTATTGCTAATTATGAAAAAAATTAATACGGGTAACTGAGTATTCCATCCCTAATAAAAAAATGCGTGCATACAGTTCTTCTTTTTCATAATAATATCTAAGTAGAAAAAAATAGATGAAGAACTACAAACGTATTGCGAACGGTTCACGATTTTACTCGTGATTTGTGAACCAGTCGTTAGGAATGTTTTGTGACATATCTCCTGCTTTCTCTGTGGACTCTTTATAAAGAGCATAATATAACAAACTTAAGTTTCAAAATAAGAAATTTAAATGCTACAACGTATGACGAAGAAAACCACCTGCTGTGAAACATAGGGGAAACTAAGTTGGTTGAACCTATCATCCCTTTTTAATATTCAAACATTTATTTAACTGCTGAGTACAAAGTAATAGCATGGTATCAAGTAGAATCAATACTCTCTATTCTTTAGCCTTTTTCAAGCAGAATCAAGGAGCGATCCCATGTGATGTGGTGTTTTCAGGCAAAAAAGGATTTAAAAAAAAAATTCCCTAGCTCTTCTCGCCTGTGCTATTTGTTTAATAACAAACTCAGAAATAAATTGATTTATTTGCTTTCTTAGATCAAAATGTTAAAATAATGCATAACTCTACGTGATTTCTGCTCACGTATTTCTGCTTTAGCCCTGGCTAATGGGCGGTAATTTACTGAATAATGCATAACTCTTTTTTACTTTCACATTTCAATTTAATGTGTTTTTTAATTTTCTTGCTGAAATGACTGTTAAGAAGGTTAGAACCACATTAATTCTCAGATGTTTGATCTGGGAGAAATCTTCCCATTTATTTTAATCTGATAGTGTACATTTTTTAAAACTGTTTGCATCACTTTGCTAGTTTAAAAAAAGAAAATAATTCAAATGAAAGACATTTTTGTTCTTAACCTACAATCAAAGTCACTTGATATAATACAGATACTCCTTTGTATCACTTCCTATTAACACATTATAAGGATCAAACTAAACAGAACGGACGTTTGCTTTTCTAATTTGTTAGCAACCTTATTAAGACATTAAACTAATTTTTATTTTCTAAATTAATAGCTACTCTTCATATTAATGTAACTGAAGCAACTTTTGTTTCAAAGTTGAAAACCAATAAAGAAATGACGTAGGAATGTAAAAGGTGTCGGAAAACGTACCTAGTCTAGATTTTTTAGCGATATCCTTTCAAAGCAAAAATTGAAAATAACCAAAAAAAAAGGGAAAAAGGGGGGCTTAAATAATAAGTCAAACCATTGTGGCATCTAAATTGGATATTTTAGGCAAATATTTAACTGCACATTTTTTTTACATAATATTAGTTGCTCCATGAAAGAGAATAGGCATGCATTTTTTTTTTTTTTTTTAATAAATTTCCTTTGATTTGATGCGTGCGAGGTCCTTCACAATAAAGATTGAACAGCAATGTCATTCCTTGACTTCAAAATGCTGCACTCTGTTGGTTATGAGTTATAATAATGAGTTTTCTACTTTTGAATTTTACAAAATGAATTGTCAACACTGTACAAGCCCAGTGTATTATCAATAACTCTGAAGGCACTGTTTGGAAGCAACTCCTGAATTCCGATTAGTTGTCGAAATCTTTCGTCATTTATTATAAAATTCTACCTATGCAATGTAATAAATTTCAGAAATCTTTTGATTCTCGGAAATAAATATGGTGAGTTTTTAGACATTTAGACATATTTTTTATTTTCCTTTTTCCGGTTCTACGTTCCACTACGTTTAATAAATTTACTTATTTCATATCACATTCATGACTTTAAGCTTTATGACAATAAGAGCACTAATAATTTTAAAATATGAGTGGTTTAATACAGAGAAATTGTAAAGCAAGTTACCCTTAAGGACTGTATGTAACCATTAAAAACATTTCGACTTCTGCAAAGCGCAGATAGATGTGTTTTTTTTTTCTTATGGGATTACTTGCTATTTTTGTTAAACATGATTTTTACCTGAAACTTAATGCTTTTGGATGGATACTTTTTTCTCTTAATTTTATAATAAATATGGAGAATTCGATATTTTTAGGTGATGCAGTTCTATTCTGTATCTTGTTTATCAAAAAATAAAAAAAACTTTATTTTCATTTATTTTACTTTTTGAGCATTTAGTTTTTTTTTTTTTTTCATTATTTTTATCAGTAAAAGAGCAACTCAAATGCTACAAAAAGTAAATTTCGAATAAATGTCAAGATATTACGTGTACCTATACGAATTAATGTAGAAGTCTGGTAATTTGAAGAAATATATATTTTACAATGTATTTTGAACGCTTTCTGTTTACACTTAAATAGTTAAATTCAAAGAATCTTTCACATCCAATTTTAATACATTTCTCATTTTTAGGACGTTAATTTAAAGAAAGATTTAAGGAATTCCTCCCCATCTCCACCTCCTGAATGTTTAACGATTACGTGGAAGCTAACACCACGATTAAATGGTTGAAAAAGATCGAAGTCTTGCTTTCCCCAGCCAGACTGTTTTAAAAGAAAATACCATTAAACATTTACAATATTCAACCATATCCCACGCGCTCTCGTGATCTGATTTGATGTTACCATGACAACGATACGTAGGTGGATCTAATTTTTGCATCAAGATATGGCTGCCCTTTGCAGGTAGTGCTAAGACGATACACAAAGAAACATTGTATTTTGAAACGGTTGTTCTTTGCATTTTATAATGTATTCCATTCTTTGAAACAACTTTAATCAATTTTATGGAAAAGGTTATGAAAAACTGGTTTTTAAGAGCTTGAGTGGAGTACTTAAGCCTCTTGTTCTGCTCAAGAGTTTTTACATGAAGATAAAATTTTCTAATTGCAATGCAAAAGATATCAAGAAATGAATCTTATGAATCTGAAAAGTTTGTATTTAAATTTAAGCTTATGAGAGGAAAGTTATTTTGTGTGTATATATTAGGAAATTTTTTCTTTTTTTGTACATTTAACTGTTTCCCATTAGTTTACTGTCGAACAGGTCAATAGTTAAGCAAAGCGAATTTACGCACATGAAAAACGAAGCTAATTAGACTTAAACTTTAACAAGGTGACGTTTGAGCTTAGAAATTTATTTTAGATTTCAATAAATTTACAAATTCGTGCAATTTATTAAATCATTCTTTACGTTTTTGCCCGTTTGAAGTTTTTTAACTATGTATGTACTTTCGTCGTTTTCGAAAAAAGGTTCAAATGCGGCTGGTGCAGTTAGTTCTTTTCTTTATTGGTTTCTCTTTCCATTGAAATATTGCTTTAATTAACCGTTTCTAGCCGGGTTCATAAATTAAAAACAAATAAAGTTAATAATTTATACTTTAAAAGTAACTCCGAAGTTTAAAATATTCTGCGATGTTACTTACAAACAGCAAATTTTTGCATGAACAGTTCTTTTGATATCATTGGCGGTAAATAAAGTGAAATAACGCAGGGAAATTGAAGCAGTTAAACATTTTACTCTAGTTGCTCGGCACCCACCTGAAAATATTTTAACTGTGTTATTAGACATTTTGGTGATTCCAGTACTAAAAATAACGCTGTAAACCAAGGTACATTTCATACACCCCCCTTTTAAGAACATGATGTTGGCATCGTAATGCTGTGTGATATTACAAAATAGTATTTGTTTTCTATAAAATGAGAGAGTTCTTGTTATTACCATTTCAAACACTAATTAAGATTTAGTGCTGGTTAGTGCAGAGCTTATTTATTGAACATTAAGCATGTTTTGACAGTTATTGTGCTGTGCAATTTAACAAGTGCTAATGGAGCAAAGTGGAACAGTTTATTTCCTTATTTATTCATTCATTTACAAGTTCATTTACATAGTCATTTATTTATTCATTTAATAATAAATTCTTCAGCATTCTTTTATCTACTCAATCACTTACTCATCTCTCACTAAATCATTCACACATTTCTTAAATCATTCGCTAATGATTCAATTTATTAATTCTTTAATTAATCCATATGTATTAATTTATTTAGTTGGAGGAAGTGCTGGCTTTCTGCACTTCCTCAGTTTACTTTCATTAAACAATGCCATGAGTTATGGAGCTAATTCAAGCTACATACCTATACGTAGTTCTGCACCGTCCGATTTCATGGTAAGAGGCTGTCCATAAATGATGTTATACTTTTTTTCAACTTTTTTTGACCCCTCCCCCTTTGTCACAAAGTTCGTTTTGCAAGCTACTTTTCATGAACATATTCGTATAGAAAAACGCTTGATGTCACATTTCTTACTCTTTCCTTCCCCCTTGTCACAAAGTCACAATTTCACCCCCCCCCTAAACATTATTTGTGTTGTAGTAATCCCCAAATACTTCTTTATTGTCCATCAGGATTGTCAAATTCATTGAGGAAAGAAAAATTGCGCGATCTTTTCGAGTCAGTTTAAAATTTTTGAATGGCAAGTGTTCCATTTTTTGTCATGATAGTGCGTGTTTGAAATTCTGTAACTTTCGATAGGTTGAATAAAATATAACAAAGTAGCATATCAAACTGAAGGAAATTTTATTCTCTACAACTTTGTTACCGACAATTTTCATAAATACTCATTCTGGGAGGCACTAGGGGCAAATGTTTCACAAAAAGAGAGAATTTTTCCCTAAATAATCGATTTTTCATATCATATGCCCGGAAAATTATTAGAAATTTGACAAATATGTGTAGAAACAGTTTCGTAGAAAATTTATTTAGCTTGAATTTTCATTTTAAATTCATTTTTTCTACCGTTTCCGACATTTTCTCGAAAAATCCAAAATTTTCTTCCCCCTCCCTCCTACCTTTAGCTCACCCCCTAAGGCCGGGGACTTTTAGTATGTTTGCTTACTAACTACCCCTAACAATAATCTAAAGTCAAAAATTTTCGCATATTCCATACACGCTACACCCCTGTTTTGAGCACTCATTGACTGGACTAATAATAATAGTGCCCCGTCCCAACCTTGTTCGAGTCAAAAAAAAAAAAAAAGAACTTATCTATCTTAAATAAATTTTATGCAGGTACTTTTTAGTTTAAAATTTAATAATAGGCAACATTTTTTCATTTCGTTTTCACAATTTTCGAAAGAAATTTATTTACCTCATTTCCTGATCAAGAGAGACGAATATAGAATCCCCAGTGAACAATACAATCTTCCCTTATGCAACGTTGTACTATATATCGTATAGTTGTACGATTGAACTTCAGATTTTGTGATGGTGATGGCATGAAGAATTTTCATTGGAAACTATGATCACTTAAATTGGAAAATTCATTATGCAGGGACCATGGTGATGTAAGGAAAATGAGTCAACTCATCTCTTGCAGAGGTTGTAAGAACAATACTCTCAATCATATTATTCGTTGGTTATTTTAGTAGGGGTCTGATTTGCCATTGCATAGATTATTCAAATTAAAGTTGCGCAATAAATTTTTTTTGGCTATCGCCTTTAATTATAATAGCATGAAGAGAAATCCTGAGGAATTAAGGGAGTTAAGGAAGTCATGTGCATGATACAAAGAGTTCGTGGCAGAAACAATTGTCCTCTCGCACAACCACGTGTAATTTTGTTGGCAAAGTGTCTTGGTTTCAGGATAAACAATCAGGATCAAATCATTTAGAGAGAAATTACCAACTCATGTATTTTTAAAAGATATCCTGTGCCATGTGTTTTCCGGTTACTTTCTTGCCGTAAAAGACTCGAGTAATGCTTTTGCTTACCACCATCTCTGAAACGGGCTCTTATAGTTTTTCTTAAGATACAGAGATTGTAAAGGGCTCCTAAGAGGAGACGAATTTAATCAGGCTTGAAGTATATCTTCACGCCTTTCTCTAGGGCTCCACATGAAGAGTTTGATAAAAGTACCGTCAAATACAAAGGTGACACCTCTCATAGTTTTGTCTGAAACTTTTTGGCCTTTTAGGGTTCTTTCTACGTCTTTTATGGCCAAATGGTGGTTCATCGAACATTTGTACAGCATAAGGAGACATCCTCTTGAAGAAAATTTCCCGATTGCCCGTCTTTACTTGTGGAACATGCGAAGATTTTCTGGAGGTGATATTCAAAGTAGTTTAAATGTGGTACGGTCAGTTTTTTCACCACTTAGTAAAGTCTTGGCAGTTTCGTAAAAGAAACATCGCAAACGCCTGGTGATTGATTTTTAACTACTGTTGCATTTATTAAATTTTCCCGTTCCACTGGGTATGCCGTGAAAAAGTAATTTGCGTTCCTGGTTTTCATGTACCAATCTTGTTTTTATAGAATTGTTTTCAATGATTTTCTGCGACAATGGCGGAAAAAAGTATCCTATTGAGTTTCCGCTAAAAGTCACTACTTCCGCTAAAATTTTGCCTTATATTTAAATTAGACTTTCGTTTATACACTGTAAAAACAATTAAGAAACGTTCCTGGACAATAATGTTCAGCTGATGTGCCAAATTTCTGCATGGAACGTACCTTGCAAAAAAAAAAAAAATGTTTTCTGCTAAAATTCAGTAACCTTCCTGAAATGATCCTGGATTATTTCTGAAGAAAACCGTTACCTTCCCGGTTAAAGATAGTCGTGTTATCTGGAATGTTTAGTAGGTGTAATATAATAGCTTCGTCAGAAGTTCTCCAAAAACTTCTTTACAATAATGGCCACAGCAATGACGAAATTGCGCCATAAATCTAACTCGCTTGCGGATTTACGGAAGACCGTACTCGAGCTGACGCCGATACACTTATTAAATACGTTCAGTTAACTTTATACTGATAGCAAAATATATTTTTCACAACAGTGAGAAGTACGCATTCGTATAACTTTTAGAAATTCAGGAAGCTTTTTGACAAAGATATTTGATTTTTCCCAGAAAGAGAATAAAATCCTGTGAAATATCGAAACGTTCCACGGAAATATACAGCAACTCTTCGTTTTTTTTTTTTTTTTATAACTGTGTCATTTAATATTGAACGACAATCATAGTATTTCTGATGAAGTTCTCCTTGCAATAGGTCGTCATAAAAAACTTTTTGAAACGTTAGCCATATAGCAATAGGATCTAAAAGTTGACATAAAAGTTAAAACAGTTATAAACAGTTCTCCGCGTTTAGGAGCGAAGTAAGTAAGCTACATGTATCAAAAAGGCTTAGTTTCAGAGGATTATTGTCCTCTATAAGAGCAACTTCTGAAATTCCTGCTTGGTAGGTCGGCAGGACCTTTAATTGTCAAAAGACTTTGGAAATATGTTGGACCAAGAAAATGTTCTAAATGAACTCTTACGTGACAAAACTCCGATTGGCTAATAGGATAAATATTGTAATTCGACTAAGAGTTGAGTCTTTCTCAATCCCGAGATGTTTTTCAACCTCTTGTAATCGTTTTCTTCTGAAAATTTGCTTTTTTCATATGCCTCTACATGGTTTTTATTTTATTTTATTTTTATTTTATTTTTTTCGCAATTTCTTTCTGGTATTATATTTGTGAGCTATATTCTTCAATTATATTGTTTTAAATGCCTAAGTACGATCATGAAGAATATTTCTCCAAATAATTTTATTTCTTTTTCCTCTTTGTCAATTTCTTTTCTATCGAATGTAATTTGATTATCATTGTTGTAACTCTTGACTTTGAAAGTAGGGTAATTGAGCGCACTTACTCTTTAAGTTTAGAATTTGCTAAACTACATGTACTTAAGTAGATTCATTAGCGGATGTTTTTCATTTCGATTTTAGCATGAATAAAAAACCTTAAAAGATAGCCCGAAATTCATGCAAAAGTGCAACCTTTAGATGCACGGATTAATTTAGACTATGCACTGCTTGAATTAAGACACTAATTTGTTCAATGCGAATCTCACTTATAATTCGCTTGAATAACTTTTGAGGCATTAGCATTCTGTGACTAATTGGTTTGCAGTGTTTTATGCTAAGAGATGCTACCTAATAATCTGCAGCCTCAAATAAAGGCAAAGGTTTTAGCGGTTCTCACGTTGGCATCGTGATATTTACTCCTTTCATGTGTTTCTAAACCTCAGCATTCTGTTCGAATCGTCATTTATTTTGCCATTACGGATGCAGGACAGTCAAAAGCTGTTTTTACGTATATTAAAACAAAACAGTACGACACAAAAACTGGTAGCGAAGACAAACTATTGGTTTTAAAAAATAGTATAAATACATATATATGCATAAATTATAGCCCATGTCACTCAGTAAGAATGCACCTTTTATGTAGTTGAAGAATTTTTCAAATAGCTGTAGTGGTTCCTGAGATTACCTCGAATCTATAAACACACAAAAATCCGCTCTCTCTCTTTATGATATTAGTATAGATATATTGTTAAGGAATCGTTCTTGCTTTGATGCTTCTTTCTTGGCACTCCCCCTCATATATAATATTATATTAAATATAAATTTTAATCTTTAATACATTTTTTTCTCTACTGCGGTTAAAAAATTAAATAAACCATTAAGAAAATATCATCTTTTAAATTATTTTCTGCTTAAAAGTACTAGGATCTAGCAGTATATTATGAAGAACTGATATTAAAAACATTCATAATTTCATAATTTGTTCGTTTTTTTTTTTTTTTTTTTGTTATCATTATTTTTTTGTTTTTTTATTATTTTTTTACATTTTCAGGAAATTTTTGTTGTAATTTATTTGAATACTTTGTTTTTTTTTGTTTTTTGCTCCATGAATACTAAGAAGATTTTAAAAAAACCCGCTCGAATTTAAAATACGTATTTGTGTTTAAAGAACTTAGTTCTCGGAATGAAGTTCTAAGTGGTGCCTAACAGTTTCAAAGAACGATTCGATGTCATTTAAAATTTTATTGTTTTCACAATACCGTATCTAATGTCTTTCTCATTTGTCACTTTGCGATTAATAGCTATAGAATCACGGGATCAATTGCAAGAGCTCGAAAAATTTTCTAAAAACTATTGTATTTTTCCTTTTTTCGATCCATTTCAAATAATTTCTTCATTTCTTTCGGATTTGATATTGTTTGTATTGTTTCTGTACTTTTTTTTGACTGTCGAATTTCTAATAAGGCAGAATGGTGCCTTAGCAGCTTGGGTGACAAAATTTTACTGGCGGCAAATTTTACTTTAAATCAATTTGTCTCTATCCTTGAAAGCAAGTACGTACCAATTAAAGCAGAAAAAGTAGCTACCCATCGTCCAGTAATTGACGCTGTGATCACAAAATAAGTACAAAACAGTGAACATAAGTACTTTCTGAAAAATTAAAGTTCCTTCGCTCAATGATTTTTCTCTGTTCGCATTTCAATGTTCTATAATAGTTGGTTACTCTATATGTTTTATAAAATTATGGTTTTGCATGTATTTCAGATTTTCTTTTCAAATTTTGTGTTTACTCTTAAAAAATAAAAAAAAGTAATAAATTGGAATACTTTAAAAGATTTACCGCAATACATGAAACAAGCATTATTATTATCTATAGCGCAAGAAATGTAAGCAATCGCAACATTAAGCAAAATAGCATGCATGATGCTTCAAAAAATACTTGTATTTAAAGACAAGAAAACACTTGTATTTTAAATGCTTGTATAAAAAATACTTGTATTTAAAAATAAAAAGCAAATACACTGTTAAAAAATTAGTGTAATACCCTACTTTATTTAATTTTCATTTAAGGCATATTTTTTTTCAAAACACTGCTTTAATTCTTAAAAAGTTATACACCCGAATTCGCTTATAACAAGCTCTGATTTAATGAGAGAAACTGGAATTTACGAAGAAACCTGAAATACTTTATTTGGGACAATTGGACCATAACTCGCTTTTAACGAATCAACTCCGCTGAAATGGAACAATATTTTGAGATTCATTAAATTTACATTGATTTTTAGCTCTGGTTAATCATTCTTAGAAATATTCCTTTGACATTCTGGATTGCATTGAAAGTGGATGATGAGTCATAGTGTTATTTTTAAAGTAACATTTATCTTTGGTTATAAAATACGGTAATTTTGAATATATTTCTTTAAGTCATATCTAACTAAAGAACATTTTTATGAAAACTATATTTTATTAAAATCATTTAGAACGTAATAATTGATATCTATTTTGCACCAAAATGAATTTTTTATACTAATACATTTTCTAGCAAACTTTCTTTATAGAGTGAAATTCCGTTACAACGAATACCGATACAAAGAAATTTCCGTTTCAACGAATAAATTTTCGGTCCTGATTTAATATCCAATAGTCATTGTTTGAAATCTGTTACAACGAAATTCTCGTTACAACAAACAAAATTTGCGGTCCATTGAAGTTCGTTGTAACGGGATTTCACTGCACATATATTTAACATTTTTTAAAATTGCATGGTTTATTCACTGCGTGCAATTGTGCACATTACTTACAGGTAAATATTTCTTTTCGATGTTTGTTTTATACAGTCTGGTGTAACTTTCAAACTGTTCTGATTTATTAATATTCTTTTTACATCATACTTTATGTGAATAAAAAAATTGAAAAAAACATTGAGGAAATACACTCAAGCCTGTTCTTGTGCGGCAGATAGAGACCATATAAAAAACCCGTTCATTTTATGAATAACTTCGCCCGTTTTATAAATAATTTTGTCAATTGAGTCCCAATCAGATTGAAACTTTCATATACCGCACAAAAAAAGTTCGTGCAAAAAAATAGCACAAAAAAAAAAAAAAAAAAAAAAGGACTCCACAAAAACAGGTTTCAGTGATATTACAAAGCTATAGTTTTTAAAACATAGAGTAATCAACTAGGGAGCACAGAAAATTGAAAAGAGAAAAAAAACATAGCAAGAAAAAAATTCCAGGCTCAAATCTTTGAGAGAGAAAACTTTAATCCGTCAAAATAGAGGAAAAATAAATAAATAAAATAAAAATAAAATAAGTTAAAATAATCTGTTTTGTATATTTTATTGTGATGACAAGGTTCAGGAGAAGCTAATTTATTGCTTACTTGGTACATGTGTTATTTTCAAGAAATAAATAAAAAAAGAAATGTTATTTTTTAATGAGAAAAAGAGATGTGAAGATTGACAATTAAATTACAGTTTTCATAACAATAGTGACGAAACATTTAAGGTTAAATTGTTTGCCCCTAAAATACAGCAGACCTTAGTTGCTGCCTGTTCTGTCCTATTAAAAATCCCGAAATTCAAAAATACAGAGAAAAATAGACAAATATAAAGAATATCCAGTCCAAAATAATTTTTGAAATTGCCGAAAGATAAATAAAAGAAAAATATTTTTCTACAAATTTGTCAAGCAATAGATCACGTCACTCGCTACCTACCAATCACTAAGCGAGAATAATTTACAGGCATTAGTTACGGTATAGTGGAACAACAAGACATATTAATTGTTCACAGTGCAAAAAGTAACTAATCTTCATTTTACAAAATAAATAAATAATAATAATAAAATGATAGATTCAGTGATTAAAATATCAAATGACAAGAAATAACCCCTATACAAAACACATAAAACTCAGGATTTTAACTTTTTAAATGGCTGAAATATTTATTCTGGGCAACGTAAAATATCATTGATTTGCAAATTTATTTACCGATATTATGTTTACAAGTAGACATGCAACTACGAGAGAGTATTACAGCTGTAACTTAATTATTTCAAAGTGATATTAAAATATTGCTGCACAGTTGTGACAAGCTTGAACATTATGCTCTACCTTAAAAAAGAAACTTCGTTACAGTTCCTATTTTACCCCTTTTTCCGCCTTACAAGTTTTTAAAAAAAGAAGGAAAAGAAAGGGGGGGGGGAGACAAAAACCTCATGCGTTACATTTACTTATACTGAAATAAATACAGTAGAATCTTCTTAATTTTGACTAATGGATATCCTAGTCGTCCGAATTAATGAAAGTACGGATTAAACAAAATAACTTATAAATTAATCAAGGTACATAAACAAACTACTATACACAGTAAAAATTGCATTTTAAATTCATGAGGATGTGAAACTATAAAAGAAAACTGCAAAATTACGTAATAAAAATTCAAAATACGGGATACAGAAATACATTGCTGTGATAGATCCCATTTTATTTACAGAGTACGCACATCTAGACGGCTGACCGGTTTAATGGACGGTCTGTTTAATAGGGTCTGGATTAAAAAGGGTTTGTTGTGATACCATAATACTCCCTCACACTCCTAGTGACTCAAAAATTTTCTTAAACACTACTGACTATCTAAATGTTCTCGTGATCAAATAACTTTGTTTTTTTCCCCTCTTCCTCTTTTTCTGAAATAAAAACTTAGTACTGCTTTCTTCTCATTTTGAATTCTTAATCTCGTTGCAATTTTAATTTGATAATGCATTTTCTGTTAAACACATTTGTTAAAAAACTTAACAAGGCGATAATTCGAAGTAAACTCTTGTATAAACTGCTGCATTATTAGATAGTATGATTTTTTTCTTAATAGCAGTTTTAAGTATTAATTACTTTAATATTTTACTGCATATATTTTTACGAAAAAAATAATAATAAATAAATAAGTAAATAAATAATAATAACAATCCAAGCATACTTGGAGTATGAATTTTTTAGTTCTTGTTACTATTAGCATCAGTGAAGTACTATATTCGACTTCAATTATTTTAAAGGAAAATAATTAACTACTATTTTATGCAAATGATATTTAAAGAAAATTATACGATTAAAAATCAGTAACTCTTGACTTTCTTTACATAAAAAATGCCTCATAAAATAAAGCAAAGGTAATTTTTACGTGCAGAGTAAGTGATCGGAAAAAAAAAAGTTCTGTGAAGTTTTATACCACAAGATATTCGTAAGAAAAATAAATAGATATTCGAAAATTCAAGAGAGAGAGAGAGAGAGAAGAAGAAAATTGAAGAAAAAGAAAACAGAAGAAAAAGCAAAATATTGTAAAAAAATATAAAAAATATTCGAACATTCAAGAAAGACAGAGAAATAGAAAAGGTAAGATGAAGGAAAATAAAAAGAAGAAAAACAAGAAATTCTAAAGAAAAATAAATAGTTATCCGAACATTCAAGAGAGAGAGAGAGAGGGAAGGAGAAAAGAGAAGAAAAAGGGAAACAAAACAAAAGGCAAGACATTCTAAATCAAAATAAACAAATATTCGAATATTGAAGAGAAAGACAAAGAGATAAGAAGTAAAGACAAAAAAAGGTTATAAAAAAATTAAAAGTAAGACATTCTAAAGAAAATAACTAGTTATTCGAATAGTCATGAGAGAGAAACAGATGTATATGTATAGATATATATTACCGTTAAAGTATATAATGCAGTTATTTTATAGAATACCTTGTTATTCCACGAAATAACTGATCGTGCCCGTTAAAGTGTGTAGTATGTTATTAATTTGACACTTAAACTAGTTATTCTATGAAATAACTAGGTATTCTTTAAATTAACTAATGAGAGACAGTTATATTTATATATACAGAAAGAGAGAGGGAAGGAGAAAAGAAAAGAAAATATAAAACAAGGAAAAAAACAAGACATTGTAAAGAAAAATAAATAGATATTCGAACACTCAAGAGAGGGAGAGAAACGAAAGGAGAACAAGAAAAGAAAAACGAACGGCATCCTGAAGAAAAATAAACATTTATTAAAAAAATCAGAGAAAGAAAAAAGAAAAAGAAAGGAAAAAAGCAACAATAAATGTGTTTAATAATATAATATTTGCTATGCAAACATTAAAAAAAAGAACTCTCTCCGTGAAAAAAAAAAGCAACAACTAGAGTTTTAAATAATAACAATACAAAACAAAAATTAGCTACAGATACTATGTATCAAAGGAATTCCAACCTGAAGAAAATAAACATAGCTTTTTTTCGTACAGAATAATAAGGTACTGAAACACTTTTCGAACGTGCATGAAATTATGAAAACTAATTATTGAATATCCATTTTTTTTTAACAGAGAGAGAAATGAAAAGAAAATCAAAGAAAAGGAAAACAGTTATACATGTGCTCCCTATCCAAAACAAAATAATCAAGATCTTTTTAAGAAAAAGAAATTTAGAACAAAAATTTTCTACATTGTAAAGGAAATTACACTAAAATGACAGCAATCATGAACTTCTTGTATAAAGTATACTCCATCAAAATAAAATAGTTATATGTATCTTTTTTATATATAGAAGAAATTTTATAGGAAAATTAACTACAAGTTTGTTGACTTTTCATATGAAAGAAATGTTATGCGAAAGAGAATAAACCAAAATTTTTTACAGCAGCACGATTCGTACTTCACAGAAAATATTTTTCTGGATATGAGTCCAATATTGACAAAAATATGGTTTTAACTGTTTTTATTGCAGAAGAAAAATAATCCATCATAAAGTTTCACTCTTTGCAAGTAAAAGTTATGCGTGCGAATGTCGGTTAAAAAAAAAGTTCATGTAAAAAAAGCAACTTTTGAAATACTGTATGATATTAAAACGGCATTCCTTGTTTTCAATGACAATAAAAAAAAGCAAGAAAAATTTGATGAAAAACTAGTTTAACATTCTCCAAAACTTGCAAGACATTTTATTTTATGCGAATAAAATTTGAGAAGAAGTATTCGCCTTTTGCAATAAAATTTCATTAAAAGCCTCATGTGAAAAAAGTGGAAATAATTTTGTTTTAAATTCTTCCGAAACCAGTTATTTCAGTTAATATTCCGATAATAAACTTATTTTAATTCAATGTTAATTTCGTAGAAAAATAGTATCGACTTACCATTAGAACTGCCATTTTTCTACCGTTGAAAAACGGCAACAATATATTTATTCAAGTTCAAGCACTTTCCAGATTCATCAGTTTGAGAATGAAAGCAACGAAAAATACATAAACTACTACTATCTACCTATAACTACTATCATGTGTGTGAATCCCAGCTCTAGCGTCCCGCATATTTATACAAAACTGAAAACACCAGTCATAGATCGTTGCCATGGAAACGACGCATGCGCTCGGAGGCAGCCTTGCGGTTGCTTGGAATTGCTCGTTGTTTGGAAAACAGTGCAAAATATGAATAAAAGGCTGGCATGCCTGCGGGTCGGAAGGACTAACGATGCTTTTTTTCCTACCTTGACATCGGAAGTTTAGGAGAAATATGCTCGCTTGATTTGTAAGTGATATTTATTAACGGAACATTTTAAAAGGAAGGAAGTTGTTTAGAGGTGTCTGGGGAGGCACAATGGTATTTGTTCATTCATATGAAGGCTGGGAGTAAAGTAAGAGATTTTGAGTCCTGATAGAGGAAAAATGTGATTGTTCTAGTTTAAATTATCTTTATATATTAACTAGCACAATACCCGCACGGCTCTGCTCGTGCTATAAAACTAAATAAAAAAACTCTTAGAGCAAGTGTAAGTTTCCCTTTCCACTCCGAAATAAAAAGAAAGATTTTGTTTCGTTAGTTAAATTGTGCACATATAGTTTTGTCTAAGATCCAAACATAGTCCATAAAGTAATTAAAAAAAATCCTGATATAAAGATCACACCTGTCTGTAAAAATTCTCTCTTTCAAAGGAAATAACATCTAATTTAAGTACGCTTAGAATCACTTAAAATCGCCGTAGAAAAGCGTTTTAAGTTTGAAAAAATATGATAATTACTTTTAACTCTCCAATCCGAAAGATACTGCCAATAAAAGAAGCAAAGAAATAGAAATATCACTAAACTTAGATTTATCGTCTCAAAATATTTCTAAGCAGAACAAAAAGTAATCAATAAAAATAAGCACTGTATTTGTACATGCAAAAACATGATAACGATCACGTTACTCGCTGGCTACCGTTTTCAAGGAGAGTAGGTTTTGACAATCATAAGACATTGGGCAATATGACCACTATGAGCAATCCTGATTGCTGAATCAGAATCAAGTCAAAATCTCCCAACCCAAAGAATAAATAATTTTGTTGAAATACTCAGTACTTAAAGAACAGAATGAAAATCTGTGCCACTCCTGATAAAAAAGTATTTTATTGAAACATCTACTACAGTTACAGCGAAGACAAATTATTACCGAAGAAAAAAATCTTGTCATCAAAATACTCACTTCAGTTGAATCAGCTGAAACTACACATATATTCCTACGAAAAAGAATCACAAATTTTATGACAAAGCTAATTCTTTATAATTCTTAAAAAAGCTTATTCTTAAAATTAAAAATTATTCTTTAAAATACGCTTCTCTTCTAAAGCGTATGTCAAAACGAATTTTCACGGTGCCTTTAATTTCAGTGAATTGCAATTTTACGAAAATGATAATTTTTACGAAAGAATTTTTTTTTCATTAATTTATTGGAATGATTTTGTAAACTTTTTCACTCATTATGCCTCATTCATTATGTGATGGGGGACTTCATGGCTTTGTGGTAGTAACTTTACTTCCAATGCCGGTAAACGTGGGTTCGGTAACTCGGATGCTCTGAGTGGTATATTTCCTTTCTTTACGCTGAAAATCTTTCTCATGTTGTCTTATGTGAATAAATATAAAAATCCAAAATCTCAAGGCAATGGCTCTCAATCCTTCCAAGGTTATTAACTACGGACACGTAAACAACAACAGTAGTGTCATATAAGTTAAAGGCAACAATTTTTAACTTAATTAAAAATATGGTCATTTTTAAGGTTATCAACTACGGACACGTAAACAACAACAGTAGTGTCATATAAGTTAAAGGCAACAATTTTTAACTTAATTAAAAATATGGTCATTTTTATAGTAATGAATGGACTTTAAAATCCACAGCACCGCAGTCATTCCGTCAAAACGCATAAAATTGAATTTGTCAACCTAGTGCATGAAAAATTATTTAAATTAACAGTATTTTATTGTTACTTCTCTTTCACGAAAGTATTCGTCAGTTAAAAGATTGAATTAATACACAATTTCACAAAATTATCGTTTTGCTCTAAGAAGTCCAAAAACTTGGTTCAGAAAAGTGTCATTTTGCAGAAAATCGTACAAACATTGAGGAAAAAGGAATATAATTTCTCTGTCTTGTTTTCCATATTTTAACAATGAAGTGCAGATAAAAAAAAGTCAGATCATTTCGAAGATATCTCGATAACTGGGGGTTCGGCGCTATCGTCAATTATGGGCTATAATCGTTTGCTTCTGTCACTATCAGCAAGGCCATGGCCGAAGTACATTAGCTCTTGGTCTTTTGGCTTCCACAAATTTGTCGAAAATTGGGAAAATTGCTTAGATTCCTAGTTTTCAAACTCTTCCTGCAATTTCTACATTGTCCGGGGAATTATCATAACGTAGATCGCAAAATATGCAGAATTGACGAAAATATGCAGAATTGCTTATAATTCCATGGCGCCAAGTTTGTGGACCTTTAAGAAATTAAAATGAAGCGAAGCTAAAAGACGTAACCATGTCAATGCGAAATAAAACATCAGTAATTTTAATGGAGATTAGATTTATTCGGAATAGAACCTAGCGTAACTGACAACCCACCAAATCCTGAGTTAAACTCTAATTTAACAAGAAGCGAAAGTCTTTTAAACTAAATCTACTTAGCTGATGTCTTTGCTATGGAATTAGTGTTGGAAGCTTAATGAGTAAAATTTAATTTATTTCATAAATTTATTTGTTATAACCTTCAAGAGATTAAACGTATCAAACATCCAAAATTTTAATATAAATATAAATAATTAAACCTATATTAAAACTTGCCCCAAAAAGTAGTCTGAAAATATAATTTCTCTTAATTTAAGTTAGAAACAACAAGAAAGAAAAATCTTCCGTTAGCTGCAATACATAATAAGGACTATCCTCCCGCCTTAAACCGCCAATGCGTATTAGACATATTAGTGCTACTTTTTTTCCGTCTGGCACATCTTTTCGCATCGTTCAATTTTCAGAAATGCAAATAAGCTTCCCTAATTTTGTGTATTCTGTATTCCTTTCGGGATTTTGCCATCCACCCACGCCATTTTGCTTCAGAAAGCTAAAATAATTATTTCCTTGCTGCCGTGAAAATTCTCTTTTGTGTTTGCAATCAAACCATTGTTCACTTTATTTCTTAGAGCAAAAATATCCTTTTAATTAGTGTTAGTACTTTATCTTCTTTACTCTTTCAATCAACTGGTAAGAAATGAATGTCATTAATTTTGCTTTATTTCTCTCCAAGAAACACACACAAACATCGATTTCCCTAGAAGTTTATTTTAGTAATGAAATCAATATTCTGAACTCTTTATGTTAAGAGCGTCTAACCTTTTGTTCCAACATAATCACGGAATGCCTAATGAGGATACGCTAAAACCATCTTGTTAAGAATAGTTGCGCAGTTTAGTCTATAAATTAAGTTTTTTTTTTTTTTTTTTTTTTTTTTAATTATTATTATTGCTGTCTGAGGAGGGTTATTATTTCTCAGGATGGAAAGATGTTGTAAGTGTATTTTCTTTGCACATTTTATAGCGAGCATTGATTTATCTGCTAAGTTAACTTGGTTTGTCTTTATTGTTTATATTGAGCAGTAAAAATGTTTGTTTTCTTTTAAAACATTTTCCATAAATAGTCAATTACCACATTTGTTAAGTAAAAGAATACTAGATTACAATAAATCGAAGTTGACTTTCATTCATAATACTAAATGTTGAGAATCTTTACAGAAAAAGAAAAAAACTCTTCACATTCGTCAGAAATCCCCCCCCCCCTACGAAACATCTCTTTTTTCTTTTTTTTTTTTTCTTAATTCTAAATTTTCTCACCACGTGCAAGCATTTAAAAAAGTGAGTTGATCTCATCACTATAAAATAACGAGCTGATGTGTGCATCACATGACTTCCTTTTACTCCAATTTAATGTCATTTTCCCATCATTGGTAATTTTAATGTGATTCAATAGTTTCCTTTCTAAATTTCACCAACAGTGGCCAAAATGAAACCAGATTTAAAAAAAAAATCTCCAAATGTGTCGCCAAGTTAGTGACAAAACGTGGCGACCAAAAGACTGGCGATATATCGCCAAGTATCCGCCAAATTGTAACACCACTTGAGTTTACATCGAAATTAACAATGATTTCTCCGCAAAAAGGAGAAAAAGACCCCCTTAGAAACACCCGAATGTAACCAAAAGGGGAGGTGCACAACTAAACTCCACTAGGAGTCTACGTACCGAATTTCAACTTTCTAGGACATACCGTTCTTGAGTTACGCGACATATATTCGTACATACGCACATACATACATACGTACATACAGACGCACGAGAAAACTCGTAGTAACTAACTCGGGAATCGTCGAAATGGATATTTCGCGTGTCTTTACGTTCTTAGGCACTTATCCACGTGTCATCAAGTCGAAAAAAAACTCAACATTCATTCGGGGGTGAGCAAAATGGAAATTAAGGTCGATTTTTGAGTGAAATTTTTTTCGCGAATACAATACTTCCTTTTTTTTGTAAAAGGAAGTAAAAAACTACCACATTGCGGTTTAAATATCTGCTAAACTTCTAGTAGCGTTTCTTACGTTCTTTGATAAGCGGAGCATTTTTTAATGTCCGCTTTTTTCACGGAATTATTGGTTTTTATTCATTTGTATAGGCGGAATGCATCATTATAAAATGGTTTACCTGCGATAAAATCAAAAATCCTTACTATTAAAATCAGTTCGCGTCCGTCTGTATGTCTGTCTCTCTGTCTGAGGCTTGATCTTCTCGAGAATTGCTGTGAGTCGAAAGTCAAACGAGGTACCGATTGATTCGAAATTTTACAAAGAAAACAATAAGACCAATCTCGTAATTTTACGACATCAATTAGCGGATATCAAAACGTCAATTTACATCACGTTCTTAGGAATTTTAATTTCTTTTCTGTTACCATTTTGCATATTTGTTAGAAAATAAAATTCTCATAACTGTTTTAAAAACGGAGTTTTTTTGGCTGCTATTAAAATTTTGAAACAACTTTTTCGTCTAGAATTTTAGTGTAAACTAGCGATACCCGCACGGCTTTGCCCGTAGTAGAAAATTAAAAGATCATTTGGTTCGACTGTATATTTACAAATAATGGATGATGAATTTCTCGCCAATTTGTTTTGTTCATTTTCTCGCTCATGGTCGCATATGGTAGTTAGAATGGTTAATGAAAATTGACCTTAATTTCCATTTTGCTCACTCCCGAATGAATGTTGAGTTTCTTTTTCGACTCGACCACACGTGGGTAAGTGCCTAAGAACGTATAGACACGCGAAATATCCATTTTGACGATTCCCGAGTTAGTTACAACGAGTTTGTTCGCGACGTCTGTATGTACGTATGTATGTATGTGCGTATGTGCATATGTGCGGATGTGTGTATGTGCGTATGTATGTCACAAAAAAAATCCCGAAAACAATTTCACTCAAAAGTCGGCCTGAATTTTCATTTCTCTCCCCCCCCCCCCCGAATTAATGTTGAGTTTTTTCTTTCTTTCTTTTTTCTTTTTTTTCAACCCGACCACGCGCAGACAAGTACCTAAGAACTAGGGGTGCGACATCGATGTCGATGTTTTGGAAACATCGATGTTTTTCGATGTTGATGTTTTTGCATTTTAATTGAAAATTATCATAAAATTTGCTCCAATTTTCTCGCTAGGTAATTAAGTTTACTTAGAGAGTTGCCAAAAAAAAAAGATCATTTTTTTTGCACCCATTTTATAAGATCAATTTTTCGGTGTAGAAGGAGATTTTTGGGAAGATAATTACAAGATAGTAAAAGATTAACCAGAGAGTGAGGAAGAGGTCAAAGCTATTGGAAGAACCTAACACTGGTAGTCTGGTCCCAGAACTTGCAGTCTATTTCAAGGCCCCAGTTCTTAAACTAAAGGGATATTCTATACGTTACTAAGGTGAAAATTTTAACTGGTAAGAGAGCGCTAGTAAAAGTTGCTTTAAAGTATTTGATAGTGATAGCAATTTCTGTTAAATCGGAAAAAGGTGTTTCTCTGATTGGTGGGATAGTCTGCGAGAAGAGAAATGTGCTTCTGGGGGACAAAGTAATCAAACTTCTTTTTCTCCAAACTGTCAATACCAATGTTCGGGGTTACTTATTGACTTCCCCCAACAAGTCGTCCCTCTATTACTTACAATTTGTGTTTAATTATTAACTAACAGTACAACACATATTTCTTGATCTTAAAAATAATTGTTAGAATTAATTTTGTAATTTTAACATAATTAGCACATTTTCTCTTATCACTAAACTGACGGGAAGTCCTATGATACATTTTTATTAGATTCTTTTTTGATGTAAATTTACTTTTAGTTTCATTCAGTTTGAAAATATTTCCTTATTACTATAACTAGTTGTATTAATCGGTGCTTATCTTATTATCAATTGTTGCCCTATTATAATACCAAGATGTTGCGAAATTATTCTTATTAAATTATATTCATGGTTTGAGGTTCAGTATTTTCAATATATTCGTCTGATACGTGTTCTTCAGTATCGCTTAAATTAGTGTAGTATATTCAAAAATGTATGTTATACATTGATAAAAAGATCGATGTTTTAAAACATCGATGTTTGGAAACATCGATGTTTTTTGGTCGATGTATCAATACCATCGATGTTTTAATTTCTAACATCGATGTTTTGAAACATCGATGTTTTGCTATCGATGTCGCACCTCTACTAAGAACGTATAGACACGAAATATCCATTTTGACATTCCCCGAGACAATTACAACAACTTTTCTCGTGACGTCCGTATGTACGTATGTGCGTATGTATGTCGCATTACTCAAGAACGGTATGTCCTAGAAAGTTGAAATTTGGTACGTAGACTACTAGTGGGGTCTAGTTTTGCACCTCCTCTTTTAGTTGTATTCGGGTGTTTGTAAGGAGCTCTTTTGCTCCTTTTTGGGAGGAAATCATTGTTAATTTCGATGTAAACTCAAGTATTGTTACAATTTGGCGGACATTTGGCGATATATCGCCAGTCTTTTGGTCGCCAAGTTTTGTCACCAACTTGGCGACAAATTTGGAGATTTTTTTTTTTTTTTTGAGCAATCACGTGTGCTTATTGTTCTCACTTGACCGTCCTTGATGTTCTGGTTCCTTTTTCAGCTTGGACCAGGGATATCAGCACCACCGCACACCGGCCTCTGCAAGCGCGGCTCCGAGCACTGCCTCCTGCAATCCGTTTCTCCTGGTCGGTGGCGTCCATGTCCTACATACACGCGCGCTCATATACACACACACACACATACACACACAAGCCTTTACACACATACACACACGCCTACGTGCATACACACAGGTCTACGCACACACAAGCCTACACATACACACACGCCTGCGCACACACACACACACAACTATACACACGTAACTGCCCAGGAGGAGGGGTAGGCTTGGGGGGACAGGAGCTGTTTCTAGAAACAATAGCCCCCAATGAGTAGGGTCCTGTCGCAACTCGTGATTGCGAAAAACATAATTTGAATTCAAAATTTCAGAATTCAAATTAATTATCATTTTAATTAAATAATTTTTTTTTTTAAAATTCGGTTTCAATTTGGCCACTGTTGGTGATATTTAGAGAGTAAATTTTTGAATCACATTAAAATTACCAATAATGGGAAAATTACATTAAATTGTAATAAAAGGAAGTCACGTGAGGCACATATCAGCTCGTTTTTATGTATCATTTATAGTGGTAAGTGTAATAGTTTATGAAATATAAATTTTAAAACCGGAATATTCTTTTATGCTAACCCTTTAGTTTTTTGTTGACATATACAAGGTGTTTCAAAACGAATAGCGGGGTTTTAACATGTTATAATATTTATTACACCTAACTTAGAGCCACAAGTGATATATCAAATGAAAGAGAAACTCTAACAGTTTTACATAATAGTCTACAAGTGTTCAATGTGAGCACCATTCGTCACTCGGCACACGTCAAGACGATCTGCGAGTTCTTCCCAAACTTTGATGAGTGTCTTATTAGTAATTGCTGCAACAGCTGTTTCAATCCTGTTCTTAATTCAGGAAAGTCGGCTGGCAGTGGAAGCACATACACACGGTCCTTTATAAACCCCCAAAGATAGAACTCACACGGCGTTAGGTCGGGTAACCGTGCAGACCATGGGAAACAAGCCCTGTCATTAGGCCCCTTACATCCAATCCAGCGGTAGGGTAAAGTTAGGTTAAGCCAATCGCGTACCTCATTATGCCAGTGAGGCGGCGCACCATCTTGCTGAAAGATGAAGTTTTCTGGTTCATCTTGTGTCAGTTGAGGGAAGAGCCATAGCTGTAAAGTATCCAGATAAGAAGGCAGATTGCAGCAGAAACATTCCAAGCGCAAGTGCCCTGATGTCAACAAACAAAACTGTTTGAGTTTCTTTTTCATTTGATATATCACTTGTGGCTGTAAGTTTGGTGTAATAAATATTATAACATGTTAAAATCCCGCTATTCATTTTGAAACACCCTGTAGTTTCAAAAACCTCATTTTACATTTTTATGTAATTGCAAATGGTAAAAGTGGCAACAAGATTTTTTGTGGCAATAGGAAGTGCATTCATTTTTTACACTGCATCGTAATTCCAACTGCAGCATCAATTCAAATTTCTGTGGCAAGGATGAATCAAATGTCGTTTTAATAAAAGTTAATAAAAATTGCTTTTTTTTGAACAGATCTTATTGAAGAACGTACGATATCAATGAAGTTATTTTTGATTTCCAGTTCCCTTTACATTTTCTATGCTGTTGTTTCAGAAAACACTAGTTATAAGATTTAATCTTTCCTGATTTTTATCGAATTTTTAAATGACCTACGTAATTTTAAAAAGAAAAGTAAAGTTTAACGGAAATCTAGAGTGATTTCCCGTCTTATTCTAGATCGTGGCCTGGGATTTCGTAGGACACAATTTAAGAAACGTCGGCATGACAATCAATAAATATATAAATAATTTAAAAGAAAGACACATGAAATCTTAAGGAATATGATTTTCTAGAGGAAGAATAGCGGTCATCCACGCACAGTGTTGTTGAATTATTGTGATTACTTTCAGACTTTACGTTTTTTTTCCCTGACATTGCTTCCAGAAAGGTAAGTATATGGGAAAAATGTATCTAATTTTTATGTTCATTAAAAGAAAATGGTGTGATAGTGCATAAATGATGTTACTAGTGAAATTGTGGAACTAAAAAATTTCAGAAATGTTGATCACTGGTTTTTGCTTCAAGTTAAATAAAAGCAATTTTCCTTCTTCTTAAAGACAAAGGATGGTGATGGCAGGGAACAAAAGTCGTGATGATATATACACAGTCCAGTCACATTAATGTGACCATCTGTCAAAAGGCAGAATAACCACCTTTCGCAGAGCGAACTGCTGCGAGACGAGCAGGAAGAGAGTCACTTAGGTCCTTGAAGGTGTTCTCTGGGATGTTGAGCCGTGCCGACTCTAATGCAGTGGCCAGCTGCGCTAGATTACGCGGTTGAGGATCCGAGGCGCAAACAACTCGATCGAGATGGTCCCACAGATGCTCGGTTGGGTTTAAGTCAGGTGAGTTTGCTGGCCAGGGGAGGACGGTAAACTCATCCTGGTGCTCTTCGAACCACGCACGTACACTGGTAGCTGTATGGCACCTCGCATTGTCCTGCTGGAAGATGCCATCATCCTGAGGAAAAACAATGCGCATGTAGGGGTGGACATGGTCCGCAAGGACAGATGAATACTTGTATTGATCCATCGTGCCTCCCACAATGATCAGTGAACCCAGAGAATGCCAGGAAAACATTCCCCAGACCATAATGCGCTCGCCTCCAGTTTGGACCGTTCAAGCAATGGTTGCAGGGTGGTTCATTTCAGAGGTTTCACGCCTTATACGCCAACGTCCATCTGTCCCATGGAGCATAAAACGCGATTCATCTGAAAACGCTACCTGTCGCCACTCAGTGGACGTCCAGCTGCTGTACTGGCGTGCAAATTCTAGCCTTCGTGGTCGATGAACAGCAGTCAGCATAGGTACACGAACCAGGCTTCTGCTTCGAAGGCCCAGACGCAGCAATGTTAGCTGAATAGTAGTTTGGGAGACACTTTTGGTAGCCCCTTGGTTCATTTTGGTGGTCAGTTGCTCAACGGTAGTCCGTCTATCTGCCCGAACGCATCTCCGCAACCGTCGTTCGCCTCTGTCATCTATGGTCCGTGGTGCACCACATTTGCCACGTCGCTGATTTTGGACAGTCCCATTTTGCCATGCACGGTACACTTTTACCACGGCGGCACGCGAACAGTTCACAAACTCAGCCGTTTCGGAAATGCTTCCACCCTTGGCCCGAAAGCCAATGATCATGCCCTTTTGGACGTCGGATAAATCGCTTCGTTTCTGCATTACGCCAACGATTGAAATGTTTTTCGAAGCCCTCACCACACACCCTTTATATACGCTCAACTGCACTGTGCTGCCACCTGCCTTCTGTGATTGGTTATTTAACTCTGACGTGGAAAGTACGTGGTGGTCACATTACTGTGACTGGACTGTGTATGACAGGTTTGTTGAAAAAACAATCCATTTTACTAAATGAAATCTCCCTTGTAATTCGAGAATACATGCCTAAAGAAAAAAAGATTAAATAATTTTCATATACCTTTGTCATCTTTGAAAGGCTAATTTTGGTTTGGCTTTAAAATAATCGTCTTTTGTGAAGTGCTTATATCCCCCTTTTAGGATTATTACGTCATTGCTCTATCATAATTTATTCTATTATTACTCATTTAAGAAATTTAAAAAAATCTTCCTCTTCTGATTCTGTATGACTCCGTTTTCGCTTGTCTTTCACTTTATTGAGAAAAAAATCGTGATGAGCTCTAATTTATTAGTTCTCTCAGTCACAAATTTTGTTCTTTCCCCTTTTACTTTATAAAAAGTAATTTTTGAAAATGGAAATCACTGATGGGAAAATAATCACTTGTTTTTGTTAATTTCTTATAAACTTCGCAAGCTTTTAAAACGTTGCATTAAAAGTCACGTTTCGAGAAACAATATTTCTTATTTCCAGAAAGATATATAAAATTAAATAATACTTTTAGACAACAAAAGTAATTCGTCATTACCGTTGCTATTAACGCAGCTAAATTCTGCTTTTGATGAAAGTATATCAGTAAACTACATTTTCCTCTGTGATTGCGGGTAAATTTGTCTCAGTTTTGGTGTCATTTTTTATACTAATAATGTAGTAATTAATGTATTGCACATGAGGCAGTGAAAAGCAAAGGGATGTAAGGGTCAAAATTAAAAAACTGGAGATAACCAGTACAAATGATAGGTGAACCTCTTGAGACAAGAGATAGAACTAGTAACCCTGGTAGGTGCTGTTATACAGCTTGATTTAGAAAAAAAACATTGAAAGCATACTTTGAACGCGTTTTATTCAAGTAGTTAATTAAAGGGCGCAAAAAAAAAAAAAAAGCCATTAGCCAGGGCTAAAGCAGAAATACATGAAATACACCGCCAGCTCGCAGTCATTTCCATCTCCAGCTCAGTCACTTTCCTATGCCGGGCTGATGAGCGCTAATAAGCACGAAACTGCAGTCCTCGGCTGGGAATGACTGAGCTGTTGCGGTGTATTTCATGTATTTCTGCTTTAGCCCTGTCTAATCGGCGATAATTTACTGAATATACCATGCCTTGCCATATCAATCTTTGAGTTGAACCGAACCATTGCTTCGGTCACTCGTCTGGTCTGTGCTAATTCTATATTAGCTACCAGTTTGTTTGGCACTCTTGGCTTCCTTAAGAGGTTTTCCATCTCCAGCTCAGTCACTTTCCTATGCAGGGCTGATGAGTGCTAATAAGCACGAAACTGCGGTCCTCGGCTGGAAATGACTGAGCTGGCGGTGTATTTCATGTAATTTAGAAAAATGTTTAAAGTTCAAACATAATTTTTTGAAATGTACTTTTTTTGCTTAGAAAGGCAGAACAGATGGAGGGATTTTTCAAATGAAAAAAATTCTAATACATATCATCAAATAGAATTCTATTACAACATTCTATTAATAAATTTTAATGAATGATGAAGTAAGAATATTTTATTGCGGTGTTGTGAGAAGAGCAGTATTTAAAAAAATAAATCGCAACAGCACTCTTAACTTATTGGAGCTCTTTCCAGTAAAGCAGCGGTCCCCAACCTTTTCCCCCTTGCGAACCCCTTCCAAATCAGGAAAAAGTTGGCGAACCACCTCGGGACTAAGCAATAAATTACAAGCAAAAAAAAAAAAAAAAAAAAAAAAAACGCACACACACACACACACACACACACACACAAACACAATAAAATTTAAGAGATTATTTTTTAATTTGGTATTGCTTCATAGTTTATTACAAGAACGAATACTAATTGCCTAATGCAGAATTACAAATATTGCTAAGAACTAAAATGATAACTGAAAATGTATATATGCAAAACCCCCAAAAATGTTTCCAGTGAAAATTCTTTTTGAAGTTCACTCAACTTTGAAAAAGTTTTTAAAATGGAATATTTGTGGTACAAAGAAGTTTCAAAAGTTTGGCTCAAACATCTGACAGTTTCAATCTTACCTTAGGTTCAGCTTTCAATTTGTTTCAGTTTGTAATGAAAATCCTTTTTCACATACAGACGTACATAGTCCAAAATTTATTAAAATTTAAAGTATATTTTCCTGACACAGGGATACATTTATCTCTTTCGCTAAATCAGAAGTCAATAAATCAGTCAATCTTTAGAAAAACCTTTCGAAGAAGTGTGTCAGATTAACTAAATGATCTTTTTTCTTTCATTAAACTTACAAAAGTCTCTGAATTTATGAATTCTTGAAGAGGTGTACGAGATCTGCTGTTTCACTGCCTACATTAAGCGTTTCCATGCTGTAGAATTTTCTTGTCCTTATGCTGTAAGTGAGGAATAAAATGCGTATATTTAAAAGTAAATTGTTACACAAAAGAAATTTTCACACACACACACAAAAAAAAAAAAAAGAAAGAAAAAATCTTTAAGCTCACTTAATGCAAGAGGAAATTTTTTCACAAATTTCATTAATTCCTTATTTATTTCTGGTTGCATTCCGTTGGGTTCATATGGTTCCACTTTTTGTTATTTTTTTTACTGCGTGAACCTCACACTGACAAGTTTACCCCCAAAAATTTTCTGAAGTAACTAATTTTAGCATACTTCCTGTGGAATTTTTGGGTTGCTAGCTTCTTTTTAAACAATAAAGCTCGAAGTAAAGTGTATTCTATGCAGTGTGAAAATTACAGCAGCAAATAACAGCGTGATCGCATTTCTACGTATTTTCGGCACACCACGAAAGAAGTGCAATAGCTCGTCGTTGCACTCAAATAATAAAGAAAATAAACTTCAAAAATCAATTAAAGATATTTCAGACGCTTGCATAAGCTCCATGTAATGTTTTCAGCAAATTTAATCGATTTTCCGATCAAAAACTACTGAGAAAACCAACGCCTTCATGTTCTATCATCTGAGGACTGTGTATTCAAAAGTGAAGCTTTTTTTTTTTCATGGGTACAATGCTATCATTCTTAATGGCAGCGGTAAAAATGGCACTTCTACCTACGTAATTCTTTAAGAGTAAACGATGTCAGCCACGTATGCTTCCAATGCCAAGAGTGTCGAATGTGTGAAAGACAAATGAATAACTATTGAACAAAATTTGCTTGAAATCGCTTGGCTTCATCTCAAACAAGCATGTTAAAACTCCGCCATTACAATATTATTTCGCGAGCCCCCTTCGTACCTCTTGCGAACCCCTAGGGGTTCGCGAATCACCGGTTGGGAATCTCTGCAGTAAAGAATACAAAAGGTCTAAAAGCCAATTCATTTCCAAGAAGTTCATTAAGGTCGACTATGATTTAGCTGCACTTTGTTGATGAGTGTCGATGAAAACAATTAAACGTATCGGCAAAATAAAACGTCTTCATAAAGAAAGAAATGCACAGATGTTATAAAATTAAAATCGAATGAGCTGTGTAAGATAGCTGACCGTAGAAACAAACAGAAATTAATGTGCTTCATTAAGTTGATTGCCTAAATTATGAGCAATAGTCGAACTTTTGGGAAATTTGTAGAAATGCGAGTGTAAGGAAAATAATGCAAATAAATATTCGGAAATCTAATCTAATTAAACTTTTTAGAAACTTTTTTTAAAACTTTCGGGAAATTTGTAGAAATATGAGTGTAAGGAAAATAGTGCAAATAAATATTCGGAAACCTAATCCAATTAAACTTTTTTTAAAGTGCACTATTTAATAAACAAAACCGCATTGTAAAAACTATTTTTGCAAAAAAAAAAAAAAACACTTTCGCATTTTTAATCGACAATTAAAATAAAAAATTAGTAGGACAAAAGCAATAGTCGGAAAAACTATTTTTTTTTGCAGGCCGCTACTACAATTAGTTTATTATAAATGTTGTTACTTTAACTACAACTACTTTTTTAAAATGTAGCGACAACAAACTACTTTTGAAAAGTAGTCACTACTTCACTATTCTTTAAAAAAAAAATAAATAAGTAAAAAACATACTCACAGTTTGAGGATTGAATGAAAAAATTCAAAAAAGAGGTTTAGATTAATGAGTTACCCTATTTAAACATATAATTACTAAGAACTTTCTGTTATTTCTTTCTTTCTCTTTCCATTGCACCAATTTATGATTCTAAATCATTTTTGACGATTTTTATGAATATTCACCCTAAGAAAGGATTAAGAAGTTTAAAGAACTCATTTGATTTAAAAGTAGTTTCCAGAAATTGCTACCAATTACGATTATTTTGTATCGCAATTCTCACCACTCTGCTTTTTTTTCCCTTTAAGTAGTGCGCTGCACTACAAACTATTAAAAAATGTAACTATTACAGTAGCGTTGCTATTTCCGACCACTGGGCGAAAGTTTTCTTATAGAATGTATCCAAGTTTAGAGAACAGAAATGTTCTTTTCCTAAAACACTTGAAGGAGATACATGACATGCACCGCCAACATAGTCATTCCATCCGCGGACTGCAGTTTTGTGCTTATTAGCACTCATACCTCATTATTAGCATACTCACTTCGCAGAAAATACTCGAGGAGATGCCTTGGGAAACGTGGAAAGTACCCCCTGACTTGATTTTCTTTTCTTCTTTCACTATTGCTTTCAGAGTACAGTGCCCGCCGCTTATTAAAATTACATTCGTTCGGTGGACATTTGATTTTATAAAGCGGCTGATTTTATTAACCGGCATTCAAAAAAATAAAAGGCTTTGAAATTTAAATACTTTGAAAATGAATTGAATTACTCCATTTATTTCTGTTTTAAGTATTTCAAAATACAGTTATCATTTTAACTAAACATGAGGTAATTTTTTTTTTATAATTACTTGCACAAGGTTCTTAAAAAGTAGGTGTATTGTTGTTTGCTTAACAGAATTGGGAGAGCCAAGATTCAATATCGTTTGGGAGTTTACAAAGTGTTTTGTAACGTTCAACATATTTTCCTCTTTGTTCTAAAGTGCATCGTACATTATCAAGCGCTTTTCTGTCATCTATTGAAAATGAAGAGGCAAATTTGACTCTGAGATATTCTCATCTTCTGTAGCCGATTCCTTCACTTCTTGGTGGCGCTTCAACAATTTTTTACGTATGATGTCCAAAAGTTTGATTTTATAAAACGGCGATAGTGGTTTTATTAAAAGATGGTTTTAACATGTTTTGGTATTGCAATGATTCTGTTTTTCCAGATTTGATTTCAAAAAGCGGCTGATTTTATAATGCAGTGATTTTATTAGTGGCGGGTACTGTAATAAGAACGTGTATTGGTATGTGTTTTCATTTACATTTTAGCAATGAGTGCCAACAGTGATACCGGTGGAATTACAAATCTAACGTAATGCATTACTACACAGAAACTGTATGAATATTTTCTTTTTCTTACTTTAGCTGCATTTTTATGAGTAAAATGGAAACGAATCCTTCGTAAAAACTTTGACTTATAAGCAGTACAATCGAGATATTGAGACAACTTTGTATTGAAAACATTAAACTATTTTGGGACCGAATGAAAACGTCCCGATAAAAGAATATTCGAGTTATAAGGCTTCAAGTTATCGAGAGTCGACTGCATTTTTATAAATTTCTGTTATAAATAATTTTACGTAATTGTGGCAAATGGAAACAAATTTGATTGCTACAGCTATGATAATTTTTGAAACTAAACTGCTGGTGAGTGAAGACTAGGTAATATGCAGCAGGAATTCTTAGAGTTCAATAAAGCTTTTTTTTTTTTTTTTAGTTTAGTGATCTTAAATTTTGACATGTGACTTGGATTTGGATGAGACAAAAATGTTGAAAAGTTGTGACATCATTTATGGACAGCCCCTTATTGGAAAGTTAGTAAGGTGAAAGTTTTACTTTATAGTTCACATAATTTTAAATGTACAGAAAATTTGGAGCTATATACTCGTGGTCGCTTGTATCTAACAAAGCAGTGACTGGTTACAACGAGATTTACTTGTCATATAGAAAGTTACTAAAAACATTTGTTTTTGAATTTCATCTTTCTAGCCATTTAGCTTTCCATTCTTTCTATTTTTTGGGAGAATAAATTTTGGAGTTAATTACATATTTTGTGTATTTAACATAAATTCAGTTCATAAGTTTCTTTTTTGCGTTATTGATCAAAAGACAAAAATGTCGGATGTCGGATTCCTTTTCATCCATAAGTTATTTATTTATTTTTTTTTTTTTTTTTGTGAAAGGGGGTTCCTTGTAACCTTGAAACACGTGTGTATAAAGTGCTCTGCCAATCTGGGAGATTTAATGTTGTATTTTTTTTTTTTTTTTACATCGTACATAAGTTTGAAAGTTTTTGTTTTGCTCATTTTTCCTACCGCCTGTTCGTGTTCAACGAACGATTTATGATTTGTTTTTCTAGTCTGAAGATATTAAGGAGGAAAAAAAAGCATTAAATATTGCGTTTACGAAAACTGTTAACAAACCACCGGTTCCTTGCTATAAAACAGTTTTTGGCAACCATCGAACAAAAACGCATTTAAGTGCTTCAGAAGAATTTTATCATCCAAGCACGTAATTCCAGTAACGTATTGCACGGAAATATGGGGTGCTATTAGAAATCTGCGTCAACAGAAAGTTGCTGGTGGCCACGCAATTCCTGAAATCAATACTTTTTTCAATGTTAAATTTTGAGCATAGTTACTCGAAAATAAGAAATGAAAAATTATAAAAATTCAAGAAATGATCTATGTAATATATATAACGAAAAGACTATGAAATATGTTAGTGAAAAAACAATTGACAATAATAATAAAAAAAAATTGTTTCTCGGTTGAAGTACGATCGATCGAAACTCTTTTCTCCGGAATATTTGTTAATCGAAGTCGGTTTACTGAAATGCATCTATTTATTTATTTATTCTCTAGCTGTGTCGTTCGGCTTTGTACGGTCTACGTCGAAAATAAAAGTTACGTCAAGTGACGCTTGTTTAACAATCAGGCTTGAACAAAGAAAAAAAAATCTGTAAAATTTCCGACAAATCGAGGAAAAATAACCAAAAAGGAAAACTTTTAATTCCCCCGATCACAGGAAAAGCATCAAAACAAAAGCAAGGATTTTATTTGTTCACAGTCGTGAAAGAAAAGACAACTGATCTTTCTTCTCAATGATTTTATTCACGCTAATGAAAACTGAGCTCGAGAGAGGAGATAAATTTCTGATTTTATATTGATGTTCCTTTAACTATACAACTTTTCTCTTCGAGATTCTACAGCCATGCTGGTTTTGAAATCCAAAGGAATTAACTCTACTTTGAGATATTTGTCACAGGCCTTCGAATGAGACTGAAATCTAGACAGTCGGAAAATTATTTCGGGCAGAAAGAGCCATTTAATGCTTTTCGGGTTCTAAAATAAAAGTTCGTACGGTTCGGTACTTTTTGGCGTTCGAAAACCCCCCGACGTTCCTTCTCGGGTATACTCTAAATGTCTAAATAGTAGATCGTCCTTTACGTTTCCATTTTAAGCAAACAAATCTCGTCAAGTGAACTTAATTCCAGTTAAAGTTCCAGTTTTGAAGAAGAATTTCGGCTGAAGGCGCTTTGAAAGCGATACTGAAGTCAGACAAGCAGTTAAACACTTTCTTGCATGCAAAGTCCTGTGCATTCCGGAAGGATTTTTTTTAAGTTTATCTAGCGGTAAAACGAATGTCTCCATGTCCTTGAGTTTTATGTGAAAAAATAAAGTTACATCTTATCTTTAATGTCTCACTCTATTTTTCGACTTTCATACGCAACTCGGAACACATTCAACTCTAGAAACTTATTTTCCGACCCCCCCCCCCTCTCGTACATGGGCGATTTCATGCCATACAGACAGACAGACAAACAATTTCAGAAATTGGACTGAATGAGTTCAGCACACCATAATGCGCGTAACTCTCAAAATTCAAAAACTTTTCACAAATCGAATGTTTTTTCATGTGTGAGACAAAAAACAAAGCAGAGTTGTACTCATATAAGTAACAAAAGGTATAAATTAAAATATATGGGAGCATATCATAAAACTTTAGAGGAAATATGATAGATCGATAAAATAGGTGCGAAAAATGTTTATGCTAATGAAATTACATGCCATGTTGCAGGGTGGGATGCATATTCGCCTTTAAAATACAAAAGACTTATAATGCGTAATGAAAAATAAATGATTAGTATTAATTTAGAAAAAGAGACATGCATGTCTATCACATTTTTCTCAACGATATTTTTTGCTATTATTGTTTAAAATCTATGAAATAAAAGCTAAAACATCAGATACAATAAAAATAGAAGGAAAAACGCTATTTTTTGAAAGAAACCAGTAAATATACAATATATACTGCCGTATGCCCATCCAATAAAGCACCGAAAGAAAGAAAATATAATAGGAGAAAAGCTCAGGCCTGCTTAAATATTGAATAAAAATGTGGAAATCATTCTTTTTTATGTAATTCCTTTCCATAGTTATGTTCATAACATATTTTTAAAGCCAATTATTCAAAATTCGCCGGATATTCTAGCTATACTTATTTTCCTCTACATTGCTCTCAATCAGGCCTGCCTTTGTAAATTTTCGCAAAACCTATAATTGGTCTCATAAAATTCCCAAGATCTTGTAACTAATAATTCTAAAAATGAATTCCCCTTTTGTTTGTTGTTAATACTATTGTATCAGGTCTATTATTAATCTTAAGAACGATAAAGTAAGAAAACTAAAACTGATCTGTCGATTACAATTCTTTCCTTAAAAAAACATGGAGTAGAAACCGTCATATAAAAAAAAAATAAACTTCTGCGTAATTTTAATATAATTACGCAGATTTCAAAAGGAAAGGATATAAAGAGGGAGAGTACCCCTTAAGAGGGGTAAATATTTTTCCCTCCTAACGAAATCTATTTATATAGTCATATCTTGTGCATTAAGGAAACCTCCATTTTAGATTACTAAGCAAAAAATTATATCTTTGTGAAAATATTTCGCTTTTTATCGTTAAAATATTTAATAAATGTCTTTTTCATCATTAAATCGAGAGAAAAGAATAACTTTAAACAAAATGATAAGATCCCAAGATCTCTATTGAAATACAGAAGATATGTCTGTTCTGATATTTCTTGATGGTAAGTATTAGCTTTGTGAACGTTACTTAATAAAAGATAATTTAATGCTTAAAAAAATTAATAAATACTTGAGTAAAAAGACATTTATTAAACATTACACAATTATTATATCTAACAGATGTCTTTTTCATCAATAAAGAGAGAGAAGAGATGAACTTCAGACAAATACCAAGAGACCAAGATCTCTATTAAAATACTCAAGATCTGTCTGCCCTGCTCTTTCTTAATGGTAAATATTAGTTTTGTGAACGTTACTAACTAAAAGGTAATTAATTACTTGATTAAAAAGACATTTATTAAATATTTTAACTATAAAGAAAACATTTTGTTTTATCGTTGAAATATTTAATAAATGTCTTTTTCATCAATAAAGAGAGAGAAGAAAAGAACGTCAAACAAAATACCAAGAGCCCAAGATCTTTATTAAAATACTCAAGATCTCGATGTCCTGCTCTTTCTCAATGGTAAGTATTAGCTTTTTGAACATTACAAACTTAAAAAAATGGCATAAAAAACTGTAGCCAAATGAAGATGGATTAAAATTAACTAAAAAAAAAAGACATTTTTATTGAACGAAGCGTAACTGCATCAGAACAACAGATATATTTTTCATCGATATTGGCAGAAAAATATTGCAAATGTGGAAAATCCCATGAAAATTTATCTAGTGTACCCATAACCTTCAAAATGTCAAGGAACTTAAGCGTTTTCTTTTTCCACGCTGAAAGTTCATAGCCGGATGATGATTGTGACATAAACCTTTCGATAAATTCACAGTTCTGAAACGCACGAAAATTTATTTTTCTTCCTTATTTTCAACGAAAAAAAACCCGATGTGAGTGTAAGTAATAAAAATGTATTTTTTGACGCTTGAAAACAGAACGAAGATTTTTTTTATGTTTCTGTATTTTCTCTATTTATTTATTTCGACATCTTTTGAAGGCCATTGCAGAGTTGTAACTGCGATACAATTACTTTAAAACAACCCAATGAAATTTTACGTTTCTAAAATGACAAAATAATTTGGGAAAATAAATCCAAGTGAACTTTATTTTCTAAAATCTCTATAGGGAAAAAATATGGTAAAATGTAACCACGAAGAGTTAACCCTCGGCTCCGCCTTTTTTTAGAATTATCCATTTTCGTGGAGGGGCGATATGGAGAGGAAAGTTTAAACGGAATTTGTAAGTGCGTCATTGGTTCTCGAGTTTGAATACGGCACCTTGAAATTTTAGAAATTAGCCAAAGAGGTAAAATATTTTAATTTTGTTTGGTCGAGGCAGATGTCTCATTGGATAGGTTACATCCTATGTTAGTGGGTGGATCTTAGTCACTTCTTTCAGCAGCCATTAGACAGAGGTAACAACGCCTCCTATAATTAAGTTCAATTGGAAATTAGCGAGAGTAGGGTTGCAATTAATACTGTAAAGTTTGTCATTTTTACTGTTTCGCCAACTCAAAGCAGTTGCTGCTGCAACTTAATTTTTCAAATCTCCAAAATGTTGTTCAACTCCAAAGTATGGCACGCGTCCTTCATTTCTTCTCTACCTATTTTAAGGAATGGACTCGTTTTTCCAAATGATTGACAAGGGTCATTTGTTCGTGGTCGGACCATACCTTGTGCAAAGTTCTAATCCTCCAAAACAAAAGTGGGATATAAATTCATTTCTCGTTGTCTTTTGATTTGTCTGTCGATCTAACTTCCCTGACAACTTAAGAGCAAGCAGTCTCATACTCCAGTGGCTTAATTAAGTTGAGATTTTTTTTTCCTCTCGTAAGGTCTTGGAAATTCACCTTATCCCCATGCTCATTTGCTCGTTTCATTTTGAACTGCTCAAATAAATTTTATATATATATAGGCCAGGCAAACCGATAAGGCCCCCCGTGTAGCATTAACTCATCGGCCGATCATCAGCCATTCATCGAAATCCGATCAAACTTTGATCGGCCGATGAGTTTCATCGAAAATTGCTCCAATATGTCTCATCGGCAATAGTAGAATCCGATGAATTTTGCTCCCTATGCCGAATTCTATTTTCTTTCTTTTGATGAACGTGATTCATGAGTTTAACCTAAGATGCTTTGGCCGGGAATCGAACCCTAAGCCTCTGGAATTCGAGCTTCTTATTCTAACCACTAGACAAGTTATGTCCTTTCCAAGGAGGAAAATAATGTGTTAAATGGAAAATCATTTGTGGCGCCATCTATCGGGGCCAAGGCCATGACAGATTTCTGAACGGAAAGTGAGAATTTTATTCTGTGAATATGCTTGTGGCGCCAGCTAGTGAAGAGTCGGAGTCGATCATTTTGCCCACAAACCGAGTCGGAGTCGGCAATTTCGGGAGTCAAATTGAACGGAGTGGAATTGTTTTGGAAATAGAGAGAAATCATTCAAGAGTCGGAGTCTCATTTTGTTCGCAATTCCAGTTAGGAAATCGTTGAGTTGAATTTGAATTGAGTTTGCAGCAGGAGTAAACCCTTCCAAAATCCAGGAGTCGGATTCGGAGTCAAAATCTCAGTCATTTTTCCTCCGATTCTCAACCCTGAATGTTAATCCGTATAGCCTTACGTTTGATCAACAGTCGGATATTCGAATAATAAAACTTATCCTATTCTAACAGCTGAGAGATTTCCAAAACTTTAGATTGGGAAAATTTTTATCGAAAAATTTAAACGACCTCCTTTTTTTTCCGATAAAATGTAACTCGGCAAATTTTCATCGGAAAATTTGATCGTTACGATCTCTTTTTCCGATGAAATTTTAACCGGCAAATTCTAATCGGAAAATTTGATCGTTACGATTTCGTTTTTCGATGAAAAACAGCTCATCGAAAACCGGTTCTCGGATTCTGATTGCAACGATATCAGCGTGCGTTACGCGATGAGTTTAGGAGAAGTCGATGATCGACCGAGCAAAATCCGATGAGTTGATGCTACTTGGGACCCCCCCCCCTCCTTTTATTTTGATATAAGATTGAGAAAACGTTCAAGATCGGGACTTCTTTGCCGTCAGGAAAGTCTATCGGCTAATAAAGTTTTATCAACAACCATGTTTTATTTACCAAGCATTAGTATTTTTAAAGTGATTGCAGAAGAGTGTTGCCAAAACTATCTAATATTCCTCTACAGTAAATTTAGTTTCTATCATGGTTCACTTCGGCATAAAAAAAAGTTGTTAATTTTATGCTCTTGAAACGTAATTTACGTAGTTGACAACTTCAAAGAAAAATGGTCGCTGTTGCTGCTTTTTTTCCTGCGATTCGATAACATAGAAAAGTACAGGTAGTTATCAAAATAATGGAAACACCTGTGAATAAAAGTGACCTTTCTGAATGCGCTTCATAAGCAATAAAAAAGAAAACTAGGTGTCTGATTTTTTTAGAAAGAGCAATGAATGTACACTGCTCGACATTAAAAATGCAACACCAAGAAGGAGTGATCAGAAAGTGTTGAAATTTGGAAAAAAGTCAGAGACAGCAAGGAATAATAAATGATCTTAATTTCAAAATGATAGGCAGATTACAGAGGGAGAACGGAGTTGGCTCAGTAAGATGTAGGACCACCGTGGACAGCGACTCACGAAGAAACACGTCTAGGCATAGAGTCAATAAGGGTGCAGATGGTGTCCAGAGGGATGGCTCTCCATTCCCTTTCAACCATTTGCCACACTTCGTCTTCTGAACGAGGCAGGGACAGAGTCTGCAAACGGCGTCCAATCACATCTCACACATGTTCGATTGGTGGCAGATCAGGAGAGTATGGTGGTCAGGGAAGCATCTGCGTGTGCCTTGGAGAGCATGTTGGCAGATGCGAGCACTGTGTGATCGGGCGTTATCCTGCTGAAAAATTGCATTAGGTAGCCCTTGAGGGTAAGGGATTGCCACCGGACGCAGCACATTATCCAAGTATCGTTGGTCCGTCATAGTGCCCTGAATACGAACTAGAGATGATATGGAATTGTACGCAACTGCGCCCCAAACCATTATGCCACGTTGTCGTGCGGTGGGACGTTCCACAGTTACTGTCGGATTAGATCTGTTTCCACGTCGACGCCACACACGTAAGCGGCGACTATCACTCGATAAACAGAAGCGGGATTCATCTGAGAACACGACATTTCGCCATTCTGTCATCACGTCGCTCTAGTCCGGGACCATACTAAACGTTGCTGTCTATGTTGTGGGGTCAAGGCAGTCTTCTTAGCGGACGCTGTGATTGCAGACCACGTGTGACCAACGACGACGGGAAATGGTTCTGGTTGACACGGGAACATTCAGGGTATCTTGCATCTGCTGCAGAATCTAGGAACAAGTGACTTGTGGGTCTGCTACAGCTTGTCGGTGGATGCGTCGATCCACGCGTTCTGACGTCACTCTGGCTGCCCCTGCACCCCTTAATATTACCACACTTCGTTGTTCCAACCATCTTCGGTACAGCCGATGCACTGTGCTCGCATCCATGTAGGCATCAGCTGCGATTAGACGTACGGACCAACCTCCCCTTCTCAGTCCGATCACCATATCCCTCGTAAAATCGTCTATCTGCTGGAAGTGCCTTCGTTGACGGCGGCCTGGCATTCTCTCGTGTTACACGTATCCTCCAAGACAAAAACAAAATTTCTTCGGTAATTCTCCAGCCAGAAATAACGATACGAATATTGCCCATTCTGCAAGTTCCTTCCCTTATATCTTACTTTACGTGCGTCGGAGAACTGCGCATTTCACATCATTTACATAACTCAGTAATGTACGTCTACTCTAAAATTTGCATAAATTTCTGAACACTCCTTCTTTGGTGTTGCATTTTCAATGTCGAGCAGTGTATTCTGGTTGTATGTGATGGCTTAATTGAAGTTCTCGAAGGCTTGAATGTTTTTTCAAGCGCTCGAAATGTCGGACTTCTCAAATTTTAAAAGAGATCAAATTTTTCGAGCGCATCTAGCTGAAGCAAGTGTAACTAAAACATTTCAACTTTTTGGCTTTTCTAGAGGTGCAGTATCTAAAGTCATGACAGCATACACACAGTGCGGTAAGACAAGCTCGGTAAAACAAAATAGTGGGCGGAAAGAGAACCTCAGTGAAAGAGGTCAACGGCTATTAAAGCGGATTGTAAGGTCGAAAAAGCGAGCAAACGCAGCAAAAGTGACCACAGAACGAAATCACCACTGGATTCACCAGTATGAGTGATTACAGTTAGAAGGCACCTTTATAAACAGAACATTTACGAAAGAATAGCGATTCCCAAAACATTTGTCACAAATGTTAATGCTAAAACGTCGTTTTCAGTGGTGCCACACTCACAAATCCTGGTTGATTGATGAGTGGATGAGAGTAACATGGTCTAACAAAACGTCTTTAGCACTTTTTCCTACTACAGGACGGGTACGAGTTTGGAAGACACCAACACAAGCGTATGATCGTGATTCTGTCCTTCCAACGGTCAAGCATGCACTAGGATCTGTCATAATATGGTCAGTCAAGTCGTGGTTTTTCGCTCGACCAGTCGTAACCTTAAAAAGAAGGATCACTGGGGGGGGGGGGGAAGTATAGACACATTTCAGCTGACCAGATCCATCCTATGATGCAAACTTTGTTTCCTGAAGGAGATGGAGTTTTCCAAGCTGATAATGCTTCAATTCATGCAGCGAGATTTGTCCAATCGTAGTTTGATGAACACGAGGGTAAATTTGAACATCTGCTTTAGCCAGCACTCTCACCTGACCTTATTATAACTGTACCGTTATGGTCTATTTTCGAGCAATCGATATCCTCCACTAACGTCTCTCCCAGATCTTTCACAATATCTCCATGAAGAATAGTACGAAATTCATCTGAACACTATTCAACACTTTTATGAATCGATTTCTCGGCGAACCCAAGCTGTATTGCATGTCAAAGGTGGTCCTACACCATACAAATAAAGAATTCTTTATAAATCTCAAGTGTTTCTATTATTTTGATAACTACCTGTAGATTGTTGCTCAGTAAGTCCATGGTTCGTCTTATTAAGATGCCGGAGCATCGGGTGGAGGAACATGATCATGTGACTAAAAAAAAAAAAAAAAATAGAAAATAGCTAGTTATCAGTGCCCCTGAATGTGATGATTGATCTTTCTCCTTTCCATTGTAGGATTTTTCGATAACGTTTTTCAGTTTATCAAATGCGGATTAATATGTTTTTATATTGATATAAAAGAGTTTTTCAATTAGGTTTAGTTTCATGGTACTTTTTTGAAGTAAAACTTTTTAAGCGAGAGCTTAGCAATTCTGGTCGGCAAATTTTTCTGTGACGGAAGTGACGTTGTTGGGTTTTGATTGTTGCCAGAAACAATAAAAACAATAGAAATTTTTAAGTTAAATACTTCCACTCCTATTTATTTGTAGCCGAAAACAAAGAAAAATACTAGTAATTATAAAGTTAGTTTTGTTAATAAACTTACCAAATTAATTTCAAAGCTGAACATAAGCAGGCATATATTTGCGGCTTTAAACTTTTCAAATATTGCAAGTTTGTTTGATTCAAGTCAAGTCGTCCGTTTAAAAGTGTAAGCCACATTGTTTAAGTTGAGCCTTGAAATTAGTTTTTTAACTTTTATCAACAAATTTCACTTTATAACTACTATTATTTTTCATTGTTTTTCACAACAGCTAAAAAACGGATTTCGTGCATTGTTCAATTTACTCGTTTATAATCTATTTTCTTCCTTAAAATGTACAATGTCAATATGCTTAAGTCAGGCGCAGAAAGAGCAAGAGCGTGGCATGGGAGAGAACGTGCGAGTGAGGTGACAGTTCAGAATGTAAAAAAGAACGGAAATGAAAAGTTTCACTTCTATCGTGTGTCTTTACAACACAACGATTTTTTTTTTTTTTTGATGGTACCACTTTTTTTTTTTTTTTTTTTTGGCTTTAACTCTGCATGAGTTAATATTTGCCCTGAATTGATCTGGTTAGGGACAAGTGTTCCTAACAAGACTTTTCTTTGTTCAAGTTACTAACTAACATAATTGAAACTTAAATTTTCACTTGGAATTATGATCTTTTTTCCTTTTTCTTTTTTACAAGACAGCTGATGAATAAGCAAACGTTTGAGAAAATTGAGTCATAAATGAGTGAAATATTAGGCTACAATCCCTCGAATGGCCTTTTTTGCTGCATTTTCTTTCAAATCTAAAAAGTAATAATGTATCTAAGAAATCAAGAACACTAAACATTAAAAAGTAGAGAAAATTGCACATTCTGAATATGTTTTTAGTTTTTTTTTTTTTTTCGAAAAAATTAAGAACGAAAAAGAAAAGTTAGTCATTAAAGTTGAAGTGCATTTACTTGTAGCCTTACCATTGAGGGGATTGATTGAGTAAGTGAAAATGAGATTGAGTTAACCAAAATGAAGTGAACTCAAAGGGAAAAAAAGCTTCGAACGATTTTATTTTTTAATTTATCACCATAGACACGCTTCTTTATTTTCTTATTAAATTTTAAAGTTGCAATTTTTAAATATTTTTGACGAGTTAAAAAAAAGTAAAATTATTTTTAGAATAAAATTACCGTTTTAATGTTTTGTTTTTCGAGCAAACAACGTGCGATAACAGAAGTTATAGTTCGCTCATTTTGTATTCTTTGGGGTTCGTTGGGTTACGGCAGTGGGATCACTTGGTGAGTTTGGCGATAAACAATAGATTTGGAGAATTTTTTACTTTTGAAAGCTACTGTTAATGTAATTTGACGGCTTTTTCGTTTATTTGGTGAAACTTTTTTAATTGCAAGGGAAAAAAAATATATCCGCTTCACTCGCAAAAATGCTGGGTTCCGGTATCGAGGTCCTTTGGCGAATTAGGCAATAACAATAGTTGGAAAATTATTTAAAGTTTTAAAGCAACTGTAAATATAAAATAATTAATTACCCAAAGTTATGAAGCACAACGATGGATAACTAATTATTTTAATTTTCAGCACAAAGGTATTTATTTGTTAACTGTAAATGTTATTCAATGTTTTGGCGAATTGTTTTGAATTCCAAAGAAACGTTTGATTTGTTTTTAACCAAATGAAATACGACTTGTTCTTCTTCTTTTTCTGACGATGATTTTCGAATGTCCTACGGGATTCTTTTACTTTTTTCGTAAAATAGGATGGCTAATCCATCGGAGTTTGCTTCGCTCGCTAAGAGCTGGGTTACGGTAGCGTGGTCGCTTGCCGAGTTTGGTGACAAGCAATAGAGTTGCAGATTTATTTTACATTTGAAAGATACTATTTGATGTATTTTTTTGGTTATTTGTTGAAACATTTCAAATTGCAGATAAAAACCGCTTCATTCCCTAAAGGGTGTAAGGTTATGGTACCGTGGAACCTTGGCACGTTAAGCGTTGAACTATACAGTTGTACGATTATTTTGAGTCTTAAAGCTTTTGTAAACCTTTTAAAATGTTTTTGCGAATAGTTTTGAATTTCAAAGAAACTTTTAAAGTTTTTTTTTGAAAAATGATTATTTTACATGGGGGGGGGGGGGTTGTGGATTTATTCAACGGAATTCCTTTAAATTCTCAGCACGGGCATCGCCGGGCGGGTACTGCTAGTAATTGTATAAAACTTTACATTTCAGCATCAATTAATGCAGTGTTAAATTGTGCAAAACGTGAATAAAAAAACAAAAACTTTTTCATAATCATACTCCTTTTTTGTTGAAATTTGAAAACAACAGAAATAAATTTTTAGTAAGGATATGTTGAAACTAAAGATTTCGATCAATTACTTTAAAGCTCACAATAAGAAATGTCTAAATGGTTAAAAATCAAAAAATCTACTCACGTAAAAGAACATTTAGTAGTTCTCATTGTTCTTAAGTAAAAGAAACATTTATCTCATTGTCCGTATTACACCTGTTACATGCATTGCATTCCATTGAAATGTTTGTCATTTTAATTGATAGTTGTTAATTAAACCTCCAAAGAGCCAATAGTCATTGTGGTTTCTTGATACGTGAGGATTATAACAATTAATTGCAGCAAAAAAGAAACCAAAGTCGAGTTCGAATTGAAAAAGAATAGGTTCGTATTCTTTTCTTTTAGATGTTTAAACATGCATTTACAAGGGATGTTGCTTTGTTTGGAATATCGTTAGCCTTTTCTTTATCATTTGAATTTGCAATAATTGAATCGAGAGTTTTAATGCTACAAGACTCACCATTGTAAGTATATTAGAAGGATAAAATAAAATAATTAATTCTTTTATTTTACATTTCGTTTTGAAGGACAACCAGAAGATTTTTTATTCGTTTTTGTTCCAAAATTTGCTCATGTTTTTAATTTTGTTATGCAACTATTTTCTTCATTGAAGCATTTATCTTATTAAAAAAAATATTTCAAATCCTAACACTTCTAAATAATAGCAATAATAAAATAGTTTTACAGCATATAAGTCATTGGTTTTGCAAGATTCTCATAAAGCGATTGATTGATGTTGTTTTTTATAAGAATATTAAATCTTTTAAGATAGAAATAGACATTTATATTTATTGTTCTTCCTTCAAAATTTGAACTATAAAACACGAAATAAAATACAAGTCATTGTTTAACTCAATCTCAAGTATAATAGCCGTAAAGTTATATTGGTTTTATTTGATATCAAACATTCTATATGGGACTTAAAGTAGAGAAATAAGCTCTAAAACATTAAACCTCTGATGTCTTTTTGCCATATAAACTATTTTCACTTTCGAACGTAGTACGAAGTTTCGATCAAAATAGCGATGAATGAGTACTTTTGTTTAAATTTAAACCACCCTAAAAAAAAACTAAATTTGAGTATACGACAAGGTAATATTGTTTTACTATAAAATACAACTCACTGCTAAAACATAAAGCTGTATTCATCATTTTAGTCTTTCTTCCCGTAAAGGCAAGGAAACCTAGTCATTATTGAGGGGCTAAAGGCATCGTAAAAGCGTCTAAAAGAAATACGAAAGAGAAAATAAAACTTTACCTCAAGAAATAATGTCAAACAACAATGTCAAATTTCAGTTATGGTACGGTGAAATTATTTGTTTGTCGATTTGTCCCTTGCTAACAACTTTTGAGGATATATTCCAATTCCAGCAAAACTATTTTTGTTCGAAAGATTGTGGCTCAGTTCCATGTTCCAGTTTTTGATTTCTGCTATTCTTCGATTAAACTATCACATATGATAAAAAAAACTTAGTAAGCTTATTGGTGAAATTTGAATTCTGTAAAAACCATTCGATTTGATTATTGTATGTATTTGAATTTTAGATTTCGTGAAGTATTATACCTGTGATAATGAGGCCCTTTTTCTCACTGTATAAAAACAAAATTGTGAAATACTCCTAAACTAGATGTGGAACTGAAAAACGAATAGTTTAAAACCATTTTTATTTTACATAATCGTTTATTCCAGACTGGAATGTTTCGAGTTTGAAGTACGCACTAACCATCTTAAACTAGTTTATAGCTAACTCCTGTAATTCGACTCGTGTTTAATCTTTACTAATAATAAAGCTGAATGTCCCTCTGTTTGTCAGGATCTCTGTGACGCGCATAGCGCCTAGACCGTTCGGCCGATTTTCATGAAATTTGGCACAAAGTTAGTTTGTACCATAAAAGTGTGCACCTCGAAGCGATTTTTCGAAAATTCGATGTGGTTCTTTTTCCAATCCAATTTTAAGAACAAAAATATCATAAGATGGACGAGTAAATTACGAAGTTATCATAACGTGGAACCGTAACATGGGCACAAGCCAATTGGCGAGAAAATTCACCATACATTATTTGTAAATATACAGGTGAACCAAAAGAGATTTTAACTTTTCTATTACGGGCAAAGCCGTGCGGGTACCACTAGTGTTACATAAAAAATAAGATTAATTTAAGATTCCCAAAGAAATGTGGTAATTTTCCATACTTTATTTCTCATTTTATTCATGTAAATAAAGGAAAAAATAAATCTAGGATTTAGAGAAACTTTCAGGACCTGAAAACTAGTTTTTAACGAATTCTAAAAAGCTCATTGTGATTTATCCTGTAAGGTATCCCAATGTATAAACTATCACTCAAGGTTCCCAGTTAAATGTGTTACTTCTTATTAAATTTCTCATCTTGTTTGATTTCAACTCATCATTTGAAAAAGAGAAAACTAAAAAAACTAGAATTTGCCCACATTTGTTGCGTGCTGTGTAAAGGTTTTTGTGCAAAGGTTGTGAAACGTGAAAAATATTAAACTGTCCCTTGATTCACCACATAAGAATATTAAAAGTATGTTTCATGACAGCAAAAAATATTTTATTTCTCAACTTATTGGGTTAAAATTACTTATACATAAATGCTTTGAACCCTGAAAAGTATTGAAATGTCCCAGTTACCTTGGTGTTTTCCAGATAATATGGCACATCACATAAGATTCCCATATATGTATATGTATAACTGAATCACTTGAATTTCACTTTCAAATGTTCAGCTTCTTTTTTTTTCCTTAACTTATTGGATTCAAATCACGTATAAAAACATGAAAGGCAAAAAAAAAAAAAATAAAAATAAAAAAAAAAATAAAATAAAATAGAAATCTGTACGCGTACCAATATTTACACCATTTCTTACTAACTGTATTTAAATTTTTGAATCCTGAAAATTTAAAAATAAATTTTGGGTTCCAATTACGTACAAAAGAAATAAAAGAGCAGAAATCAGCTGGCGTGCCTTTATCCACTCTATTTGCTAAGTACTGTACAAGGTATTTCAATACTGAATAGTCTTAAAATGTCACACTTGCCTTCTCTTTCCCTCATCAAGTAAGACTCCTATATATATGTACGTTTCATAAGTTAAGATTCGAGAATAAATTTCTTCATAATTTGTTTTTCAACGCATAAAGCTTCTAATCACGTTTAAATGATTTAAAAAAAAGTCAAGAAATTCGTTGGCCTGCCTATGTTCACTTCATTTGTTACGTTATATACTAGTTTTACAAATTCGGAAGATTCGAAAATGAATGTTTTATTTTTTCATACTTTATTTCTTAGTGCATAAAGCTTCTAATCATGTTCAAATGATTTAAAAAAAAAAAGGGCAAGAAATCTGCTGGCATGTCTATATTCACTCCATTCGTTACATTCTACATTATTTTTACGAATCCTGAAAAATCTTTACATTTTCCAGTTGCCATGACTTTTTCCAGACAATATGACTCATCGCATACGATTCTAATGTGTAACTCTCATCACTTAAGATTCTCAATTAAACATTTTTCTTCTTCATATTTTATTACTCATTTTTTTGAGGTTCTGATTACATATAAATGAAAAACAAAGAATAGAAATTACATGATGTACGTATATTACGTCCCATGTTTTACGTACTGTACAACATTTTTCAATACTGAAAAGAGAAAATGTCACACTTGCCTGTTCCCTTCCTTCATCAAGTAAGATTCCCAAGTGTGTGTTTCACACCTTAAGATTCGAAAATAAATGTTTTACTTCTTCATATTTCATTTCTCATTTTTGGGGCATCTAATTTCGTATAAATGGAAAAAAAAAAAAAAGAGAGAGACCGGAAATCAGCTGGCGTACTTATATCCACCCTATTTGTTATGCATTGAATACAAAGTCTTAAAATGTCTCATTTGTCTTGTCTTTTTTATTTATTTATTTATTTATTTTTTGGTCAATATGATTCATCACGTGTTTCAAATGCATTCATTGAAAAGATGTTCCTTAATTTATTTTATTTCACGGAGCTTTCATCGGTTACTTACTGCTGGGTACGCTTCCTGGTCCCAAGCTTGTTGTCAGGTTCAGCCACCCGAACTTCACACGCAAACGCGTCGCTCGCGAATTTGTCAAAGCGTGAATTTGAATACGGCGATGACATCACTGCGGAGAGATCTCGTGATTCCTTTGTGCGAGGCCAAGAACTTTGAGGTGCATTAGCGTTGCGTGATAAATTTCGTGATAAAACTACTTCATAGTGTCGGTTATTTATCATTACCTAATCATAATCCGAAATTCTTCCTTTTTTCTTCTTCTAATTTTTGTTTTGTGATTCGGCTAGAATAATACAACCAGAGATCAATTTTTTTTCAAAAATTTTTCTTTCCAGGCAGGAACATTCTACTTGACATTTTTTAGAAGAATGAAATTCATTTTGAAAAAATGAAACATACAAAAAGTATTCCGTAAGAAGAGCTACAGGTCCGACGAGAGGCCATGTCAGACTTGTCGGAAAATAGGGGGGCCGTGCCTTGAGGGGGGAAGGGAGACACTGACATTGCGATGAGTTGAATCAAAATTTTAGTTGATTCAACTCATTGGGACATTTCCAAGCGTCAGCTCTGCACCCGAGTAAAATACTCGAGTCAATTCGGTTCCGTTTTAACAGCGTCGTGTAACAGTGAATAAGTTCTGCTTATTAGATGAAAAGTTGATTCAACAAAGGTGCTTTGCGTGCAGACAGCTAACACTAGTTATCAGGCAACTTCTTCGAAAATTTGATTCAACTAACTGACTCGTTAGAATGCTTAACATTTTAATTTTGTTTTTAAACCAACTGTAGTATTTTAAAACTCAAATTGCTTTTTTCCCAACTTTCCTTGCTGCTAAATTTGTCTGTAAAATGCAAAGCGCAAAAATACGTTTACTAAATTTTTTGACTATTTTTTCAATGCTTGAAATATGCTCACAGCATATTACGTTAAAAATGTCTTTGTCTTTTAGTTCTAGCACAATTTTTTTCCTAGTGTTTATGTGAATATGATAAAAGGATTTTTAACCGGAATTGAAATTACTGCAATACATTTTATGCTATAAAATCTTGAAGTTAATTAACTCATCTTAATTTGTTTACATCTTGTGGTCATGCGAAGAATAATCACCTGTAATAACCGCACCTAAGCGTTTACTGTCAATAATACAGTCAAACCTCTTTGTTACGAACATGCTAAGACAAACTACATTTGAGATCTCTGTCCCATTATATTTACACATAGCGATATACATTGATTTTCGCAGACCCCGAAGTGGTTTTTTGGGGGGAAAAAGTAGGAAATAAGGAATCAAAAATTTAAAAAGTAGGAAAATTAGGAAAAAAATCAGTTAAAAAAGTAGGAAAAAATAGGAAGAGATAAGACTAAACAGACGTCAAGAGGAAACAGATTTAGCGTAAACTTTATTTCTAATGTAAAATAAACTAACAGTATTTTTGATTTAAAACTGTCCCAAAAATAAACTAACAGTACTTTTGAAGTATTAAAGGGTTTTAATGAAAGACCGAGTCAAAAAACAAAACAAAAGAAACAAACTGACAATTTTCAGTATAAAAAATAAAATCCAAACAAACACCTTTCAACAATACAGTAATAAAAATTTCAAGTGTGAAAGAATAAAATGCAATATAGCGATCGCAAAAAAAAAAAAAAAATAATAATAATAATAATAATAAATAAATAAATAGTAACAATAATAATAAAACTCATATTTTGGTGCAATAAAACCATTTTTGTTAAAGATTTGTTTTGTCAAAAACGAAAACATTCCTTCGAGAGCATACATTTATCATTTGAAAATACTAACACTTTCCGTTCCAGTTGTCATAAACTGTGATACAAAACGCAAAGCAAATATTAAATTCGTTTTAGTTGAAAATAATCAGCAGCTGAAATGCATTTTTGCATAAGCAGGGGCAGATGTTTGAATTTGAAAAAAAAAGGAAATAAACTAAAAGTGCAGAACTAAAATAAATTTGTTCTTAAATATGGGACATAAAATTCATAATAAAATAATTAAACTAAATAAATAGAAATAAGTAAACTAAAGGGTTTGTATTATGTTATATATTTTTAGCATACAAGAAAATTTTTCTTTCAGGAACATCATTTAGGGGGGTCAGTGAGGTCAATTTCTCCCCTCCCTGGCTTTAGAAAATTAACGCTTAACTATACAAGTTTGTGTGGTTTTTATTGTTTTTAGACAAAATTTGCATTTAGTATGCATACTTCGCTAGCCTTCCCCGGGGGAAAAAATCAAAATGACGGGCCAGTTTTAATTTTAATCAAGCAATAAAAAGGAATATTGTTTTATTGGTTTGATGATTTTTTACCTCCTTCTTCCAAAATTTTTGTCACGGGAAAAAAAAAAGGGAAAATCCTTTCATGGTAAACAATTCAATCCTCACCATACGATAAAAATATTCATCCGGAAATTGTTCACGAAATTAAGAGTGATGTGGGGAGGGGGGAGCAATTCCTCGATATTGATGATATATCAGATAAAAAAATATCTATTAAAAAGAAAAAGAAATACAGTACATATTTGCTTGTGGCTGTATCCCCCCCCCCCCCAACTTTTAAAAATGTGAAGAAATAAAAACGGTATCTCACATTTAAATTGATTTCCGATTTTTCTCCGAAAATCGGGAACGTTTTGCCCATCTAGGTTTTGCAGAGTTTTTTCTTTTTTTGCAAATACACTCTTTGCAAGGAAAGACTGAAATTTTATAATCATGTTTCCTATTTAGAATGAACAACAATCATATTTATGTATGAAAAAAGTTAGTTTCTGCGATTATTTTTGAAGTGTTCCGTTTTTGCGAATTTCTGTTATATGTCGCTTTTATTTTGTACTAATATCAAGAAAATATGTACTGTGTACAGGTTTTTCAATTTTTGCTTCCTTACGTTCCTTTTAAGGTTTTACATTGCCTTTCTGTTTAAATAGAGCTCCATTTCCCTTGTAATCATCTATACGAAAAATTGATGAATTGGAAATTCGGCTTTTTCCTCACTTTTTGAACACTCGGCCGTTATTAAAGCTTCTAATTGACGGGTAAGTTTATATACGGGTAAGTATGTATAATTACATCAGAATGTGCCGGTATCCACTTCCTTATTGTTTCGTTAAAACAGTAGGACTGAAGTCGGGGCGATAAAAAGAAAAGTCGATCATAAACGGAGCAACGGTAAAAAAGTCACATACTAAAATTTAACTTTTAAACACGCAGATGCCGCGGCGTTCCTTAAAGAAATTACTGCAGTCAGTCAATGAAAAGTTCAGGATCCGCTTGTTTCTTTTGGTTTTTCAAATTTGAAAGATGCAAAAAATTATCGGTGCGGCATTGTAAAAATAATAATCAATGCGCAATTAGAAGTGCTATACTAAAGAAAGAAAAAGTAGGAAAATAAGGAGAGAGTTCTAAAAAATAGGAAAAAGTAGGAAAAATAGGAACTCTTCGGGATCTGTTTTCGTTAAGACGAACTACTGTTAACACGAATTAATTTTGAAGGTCGCTTTGAGTTTAATTTAGTGAGGTTCGACTGTATTTCAGAAAATAGTGAAAAAATAATATCCGATGAAAAAGAAATATCCAAAATAAAAATATTTAAAAAAAATTAAAACAAAAAAAAAAAAGGTAAACAATGATTTTCAGAATTTTTTTTCAAGCAGTGGCAATCGATCAAGTGACTCGCTGCCTATCAGTCACAAAACATTTAAAAGGAGAGAACGTCATTCACAGTCTAGTGAATACAACAAGAAAGCTTGATTGCTCAACAATAATAGTAAAATTTATATTTAGCTCTACTAGGGAAAATATTGCAAGTTGAAGTGTTAATTTGTTGTTCGTGATTGATATCCAAAAGAAAAAAAAAGTCAAGAAGTCGCAATTTATAATTTCCGTTAATATTTTGTCTTATTAGAAAACAGACACCGCCCGCTACGTTTTCGCCTTGTAATGTTCGGACAATAGCAATTGCATTATACCTCACATCCCCATAAAGACACCTGACCTCTGCAACAAAACAGTCATAAAACAACACTTAGACACGGTCTTCTGAGTTCAACATCCGTTCCAGCGTCACCATAAAAAATGTCCTAAAACTTTTAGGAAGCAGTTCGCTATTAACACTCTCAAAACGGAAGAAAGTAACAACCTTGAGGGACATCAAGTTGCGGCAATTAAAAGAGTTGCGGACACAGATCTAAGGACTCCGGCTAATGCTTAATATTTTCAAGGTCTGAATCAGTAGTGCCATGCTTTTCAAACTCGCCAAGGCTTTTGATTATAAAAGATCTATGACAGAGGAAATTCATATAGTTGATTTATTAGAGGACAGCTGATATTGTCTTTAAAACTGTGTGAGAAAAGCAGGGGTTCTGTCAAAGAAATCAATATCGTTATCATTTATTTGAACGTTTGACTGGGAATATTTAAAGATAATTGGTACCGTGCTTGATTAATGCATCTGAAAAGATTTGAAATTGTAAGCAGTGAATGATAATCTGCTCATAAATATTTTACAAAACGATAGATACGTGTTGTTATGTACAAGGTCATTGTTATTTACCTTAATTGCAAGAGTGATATCCTGAAACAAATTCTTTGCACTTCACAACATTTAATTTGTTCCTATCATCATTTTTCTTACAAAATGGAATAACTAACAGAAGATACTTTAATATTGTACTAAAATGAATTTGTGTCTGCCATCCTTCTCCTGCCCGAATATAAACGTAATTTCAGGTAGAGAAATTTTAAAAATAATTCAAAAATGAATTAGTTGTTGTCATCATCATTCTTTCAAAGTATGAGAATAATTTAATACTGAATATACTTCGAAATTGTACTAAAATGAATTAGTTGCTGCCATCAATCTCTTACCCGAATATAAAGGTGATTTAATTCAAAGGATTCTTCAAATTTTCTCTGCAATGAATTTCTTGACGTCATCATTATTTTTTCAAAACACGACAATAGTTTAATGCATATTTTAATTCGAAATTGTACTAAAAATGCAAATTTGCACCATTGAATTTATCTGATCACTCATCATACATCAGTCCAAATATGAAATTTAATTTAGTGCAGCAGATACTTCAAAATTGCACTAAAAAGAATTTGTTGCTCCTACAGTTCTCTTGCTCTAGTTTGAAAGTAATTTAATGCAGAGAAATATCAGTGTTTTCTTTAATTTTGAATTTGTTTTCTTCATTCCTCAGCTTTTATACGAAGGTAACTTAATAGGTAACGTTCGGACACATTTTATACTATGAAACTTGCAACTAGAAGTGGTGGCATGATCGGAGAGGCATTGAACTCGTAACTGAAAGGTGCTAGGTTCGATGCCAGCCGTGTTGATCAAATCCGTGTGAGCCAAAAGTGTGACCAAAGATCCTCCGTGTTCGTCAATTGTATCTGGGGCACGTTAAATGTGTTCATGGTCACGAAGTCCTCCAAGTTCCTATTCCAAACCAGTACCTCTAGGGCGCTGGATCAGGGATTGCCCAGCTCCTAGTCGGGATCAAAAAAACAGAGCTGCCATCAGGGCATCGTCCAACCAGTTAAACCAGGCGTAGTGGTACAAGATAACGGAATACAAGATAACGTTCGACGATTTCTCGCGATGGAATCGGTGACTGATATCATTTTTCATTGACAAAATAAATAAATAAATAAAATAAATCAAAATATTTCTTAGAAAATTATTTGAATTTTGGTATTGACTATTGTGTTATTTAGTTTTACTTCAGCTTGCAATAATTTTCGATTTCGATATCATTTAGAGAAATGAGTAAAGAAAACGGGCAATTTAAACGTAAAACAATTGTTTGAAAGATTTTGCATAAGAGTTAAGAATTCATACAGTTTTGACAGTAAACAGGAAGTGAATTTGTGAAGCAAACAGAGAGTTTGTCATATCTGAAATTACTGAACTTGTTTGCAAATTTACAATTTTTTTTAAATTTTGAAACTAAAAAGGCAATGTTTTCTAAGCTGCATAATCTTATCCAGTCAAGAAAAAAGTTTCTAAGCACAGGGCACTAGTAAAACAAAACCTTTTAAATGCGCTTAACTGGTTTGTGGTTTGTAAGGGAACAACTCTAAATCAGTATCTTCAACAATAATTTAATGTATCAAAAGACTAATTTAATGGCGTGAAATAATAAATACAAGATTTCAAACATAAAATGATCTTGACCTGCTTATACACAATTAATTACTTCTTCCCAGACAATATTCAAGATTATCAAGTTGTTGAATCAAACCATACTTAATAAAATGAATCCATTATTCAGAAGTCAAGGGTATAAACACATAATGATAGTCATCTTTCACCTGAAAACACCACATTGGTTCACACGAAGAAGCATAAATTTTCCCTTTCATATGCAAAAATAGAAATCTTAATTATTCTACTAAGAGTTAAAATGTATTTACTTGGCATCAATAAATTTGTTCTTCAGCAATGTTGATGCAACACCCACCAAAACGAATAAAACGAAAATAAACGCCTATATGTGACGAGGAGGGTAATTTAGCTGTTTGTAGGTCAACCCTGATCAACCCTCTGTTTTGACCCCAGCGCATTTTTTAAGTTTCGAAAACATTTTGGACATCTTTCTTCGTGTCAGTGTTTCTTGCCGTAAGAAGGGTGAAATATAACTACGGCACGAAGGTTTAAAGGAAGTTTCATGCAACAAGCTACGCCCAGCAATTATTGACTTTAGTTTAAAAAAAGAATAATGCCGGAATAAAAGCTGGATTTAAATAAATGATAGCGCAGAAAATGCATTATTTTCAGCAAAAATTGAGGATTGCTTTGACGAGAAGCAGGTAGGTTAATCCATCATGAAAAGAGTGATTTTAAAATTTTGCTTTAAATATACTACTGCACGCCCCCATTAAACTTGTAAGACCTCTATTTTCGCAACTGTTAGTCCTAGATCCGTACTTCCAGTTACAAAAATAGTTAAAGTAAGATGCAAATTTCAGATGTAAAATTTTAAAGCAAAAAAAAAAAAAAAAATCCATGTAAATAAAACAGAGAATATGTATGTATGTGTGTGTGTATGTTCCCTATACAAATCCACAGTTTACGTCGGATCTCGACCAAATTTGGCAGGGAGATACTTGAAACCCGAGAAGGAACGTGGGGGGGGGGGAGGGGGGGAGGTTCGAACGCCAAGAAAGAACCTAACGGTTCGAATTTTAATTTTGGGACCCGAAAATGGCTCTTCGTACCCGAAATAATTATCCGATTCCTTTGATTCAGGTCAGATTCGAAAAGCCGCCTAAAAATCCCATAGCGTTCATCCACATCCTTCGAATCTCAAAACAAAAAGGCTGTAAAATCACAGGGAAAAAAAAATTAAAGCACTTTGAAGCCTAATGGAACTCCATTTTCATATCGAAAAATGGGGTCGTTTCCAAAATTTTTAAAAGGATTTTTTACATGCTTAAAAACATAGGATCTGAGCATTTTTAAAAAAAATTGCCTAAGTTTAATACTTTAAAAAAAAAACTTAAATCGGTGCGCTTTCAATTTTTACGCTTCTGCCGATGACGTCACAAATGATGAAATGCCATTGAGTGCTGCCATTCACCGAGCAAAATATTTAATTCGCATCTTTACTCACGTATATTGGCAACGATATGGTTGATAGCAAGCGTAGAGCGCAATTTTAATTCACTTCTTGATTATCATAACGTGGAAATGCGTTAGAAAGATGCGCCAAAGAGCATCATTTGTGACGTCATCAAGAACAAGCCTTGTTTGAAAAATCGGACATTTTAAAAATTTAGTTAAAAAAAAACTGTTAGGAAAAAAAATATTTTCGGGGTCCATATTTTTTTTTTGCTTATTCTGTCAATTTCAATGACTGAAAGTATTACTTTTGACTGAAGGAAACAACCCCATTATCGTTTGCGCGATCTCATTTTAAGTTGGCGTGAATAAAACCATTCAGAAGGTTGCCACTTTTTTTTTTTTAACAATCACTAAATAGGACCCGAAAAAGGCATTAAATGACTCTTTCTACCCAAAATAATTATCCGATTTCTTTGATTCAGGTCCCACTTGAAAACTCGTGAAAAACACCCATAGAGTTCCTTTATTTCCTTCAAATTTGAAAAAAAAAGACTAAAATCACCGGGAAAAAATTAAAAAGCACTGCTAAGGCAAATGGAACAGAAATTTTAAATCGGAAAATTATCGTTTGCGCGATCTCATTTTAAATTAGCGTTCAAAAGGTTGCCTTTTTTTGCCTCGGTTGTGACCATTGAGTTCTCAATGGTTGTGACTAAATAAAATTTTGTTTTTGTTTTGGGCTAAAAATTTCCCGTTTTGATTATTGCAAGCGATTTATCTTCCTTTTTTTTGTACCGCCAACAGACGATAACCAGAAAGTTGCGTTTAATTTGTTCGGGAATTTTTGGTTTGACGTTTTCTTTCCTTAAGAATGAATGTTTGAACTGGAAATTGTATTTATTTTCTCTTCGATTTGGAGCCAGCCTGATTGTTGAACATGCGTCACTTGACAAAATTTTTATTTTCGAGGTAGACCGTGTAAAGCCGGGAAATGCAGCTAGTAACAATAATAAAAATAATTTTGTGCAAAAGTACAAAATCTAACTTTTAAAATGGTCCCCAAATTCCTGCATTGCATTTAGAAAAATCATAAGCATAAAGGAACAATTCAAACACAAAAAATTGACATTAGCACTACCGATATTTACCGAGATGTGAAACGCAGTTTTTTGTGACTTACATCACTTTACACTCGCAGTCAATAATTTTTTTAGAGGGAAGTATAGCAGCTAACATAGAGTGTGTTTTTCAGCCTACTTTCCCAGTCGAAGTCAGAGAAAGAAAAAAAAAAGCATGAAAGAAGGCTTAATGCATCTTTAAAATAACACAAAAAACAAAATAAAGTGAAAAATAAAAAAAAAATTAAATAAATATCGAAAAATTAAAAATTGGAAAGTAGTGTACTGAGATGGGGAAAAATGTCTATCGGTCCGTCTGTCTGTCTGCCCCCCCCCCCCAATAACTTTTGAGTGAATAGTCCGATTCGAACAATTTTTTTTTTTGTTCGAAATTTCTCGGCGAGGACACCTTATTCCTACATTTCACTTTTTGATTTGAACTATTTTTCGTTCAATTTTCAACAGTTCAAAAAAACTTAACATTAACGCCTACGGGTAAATTCAAGGCAGTTCCGAACTTAGAGGCGAATTTGCTTCAAACAAACTTTGCAGGGAAAAGCTTTTGATGAAAAACGTGCATTATGAGATATATTTTTGATTTGAACAATTTTCCGTTCAATGTTTAACAGTTCAAATCCCTTAACATTAGCGTCTACGGGGAAACTGAAAGTCAGTGTAGATTCCGCACTTGAAGGCGGATTTACTTCAAACAAATGTTGTTGGAAATAGCTTTTGACGACAAACTCCTGACTCCGACTCCGAGAATTTTGGCTCATGTCACTCCGACTCCGACTCCTTTGCCCGACAATTAGTTGGACTCCGACTCCCCGACTTCGTAGTTTTGGCAAAAATTTATACAGGGAGGAAAAATGACTGATTCCGATTCTTGGATATTCGACTCCGACTCCTTTATCCCTAAAAAAAGTCCGACTCCGACTCCACAAACATTGGCAGAGTTGCGTACTGTAAAGGAAATGACCGATTCCAACTCCGAGTATTTGAATTGATTACCTTCGGCTCCCGAATCTGACTCTTTCATCCCAAAATGAGATTGACTCCGACTCCGATCCGCAGCCATGGTTTTATCTGTGAAATAATTATTGTTATGACTTATTTTAATTTTTAACTCTAAAGTTTTAATTTATGTGTTCAGTTTTTGGCGGATAAACTCGAAGTCCTTTATGTTTCTACATTAAGAGATGCGCAGACGATTTTTTTTTTTTTTTTTTTTGACATTGAATAATATTTTTTTTAAGTTGACATTTCATTGTTTTTATTTGTTTTGAAAAGAACATTAATTCATTAAAAAAAATATTTTTTTGCAAGAGGAGAAAAACAAACTTTTTTTTGATATGATGTATTTAGGTTAATGAACTTATTAATTTTTATTCTTTTTTTTCTTTTTGAAAGCGGTTAAAGAATTTTTTAATAGAAAAAAGTGTTTTAGCTGCTTTGTTTAAAAGGTGCAGCTATTTTAATTGTTCGTTTATTTATTTATTTATTTTTTTTCGCATTTAATTCTTTAGATGAGTGAGGCATATTTTATTTCTAGAAATAGACATAAAATGTTAAAAAATTATGTTTGAAACAATTTGCGATTTTAGCTAGCTTGGAGAACATTGATTAATACTAGAAAGTAGATAAGGGTATACGGGAAAGTAGGCTAGTTTAGTTCTAGACGGAACTTCTTGTTTTAAATTGTATACTAGCTTTTTTAGTGTGTGTTTACTTATCATGGAATAAAAGTTGCATTTATTTTTCAACAGAAATGAAAAATATGAATTTTTTTTCCCGACAACACGTTGCTCTTCTGAAAGGGCAATAGGTTCCATCATTATTTTCTGTATAGTCCCTCCTAATTTTAAACTGAAATATTTCCTGGAATTTGAGCACAACCGGTTGAAATTTTTTGCGTTAATGTTATTTTTCAGTGGAGATTAGTTCACCAAATTTAATTATGAGGATATAGGAAACGCATAAAAAGTTGGATTTCGTATATATTTTTATCAATTTTCTTTTTCACTTCAAACTTTTGATATCTTAACCCCGCAGATCATTTTGACCATTTTTGCAGTTGAAAGTATTCAACTGCAAATACCAATAGTCTAGGACTATTGGTTGCGACAACAGAGGTCCTGCAGGTCAAAGAAGGACACGTGTAGATAATGACTTTTATTTTTTGTTGCGCATGTAACGAAATTTGTATCACAATGCTTCAGACTACAAGATAGAATGTGATACATATACCCAAATCCATTTCCATATTGTATGCAACAAAAATCTAATTTTATTCATATCAATGCGTTATAAAGCGGAGTACAACGTTTTATTTTTATCATTAAATTTAAACTCGTAATAAGCATAATATGGGAAATCCCACTCATTTTATTAAAAATATTAATTGAATTGCCACTTATCATCACTAATGTTAAAAAATGAGGAACTCATTTCGATCTTCATTCAGATTTTTTTTTTTAAGTTGTTGAGTAAGGAAAAAAGTTAGAATTTTCCGTTTAAGTGATAACTGGAAAAATTTTGACCAATTAGTAACTACGTAGGCTTAAAATATTCAGATTCAAAAAACGTTTATATGTAAGAAGTATGTCCCTTTGAACAAAGTGTGCTAAAATGCAAATAAACCTTTAGATTAATATTTGTGTAAGATTGAAATCGCCTCTCTGAAAATAACGTTAAACTTTGTGAAACGTTCCAAATTGAACGAATATTTTTCAAAAATTGTATGCCCATATGTGAAGAAATTGGTACAATATTTAAACTCCACCCGTTTGAAAGTACGGTATAAATCCCGCCTCTGAAATTCATACATTTTTCTCCCAATTTAACCGACTCTACATAGCGGGATTAAAATGAAAATAGGGTCAGACGGGGCAATTATGGGTCAAAATACCATAACATCTTAATATTTTCTTAAGTATAAAAGAAAATGATTTAATTTGGCATGGAGTAAGCTTACACAATTTAGATATTATTCAAATAATCCCTTTACCTAACATTACATTATTATTTATTTTATTCAAATTAAATGTTGAAAAATTAACCAGGAATTACTCCGGATCGGGGCAATTATGGGTTACACATATGGCATATATGGGTCACCCCTATTTTCAAAGTAATCCATGTCAGAAGTAACTAACTATTCTAAATTATCATTTCTTAGCCCACTAAGAGACTTTTTAATGACAAAAAAATTTATGTTTGAGAAATAACACATTATAATTGAAATAATTTGATGTTACTCTTACTAGCCGACTACAATTGGCTATTGCTCTTTTCTCCTAAGACCACAATTCGATGAAGAAATTTCTTTAATAGTTGTATGCTACCCCCATCATTCATGTTTCTATCAACTGCAAGGATTTTTCTTTTCAATTTCAATTAACTAGACTGAAAAAAATGCACTTATTTCAAATTACTTCTAGAAATATCTCGCTTGAACAAAGTAAAGTTTCCGACACCTTGTTCCAGAAAATTCATTTCTGCTTTTTCTTTGTCCAAAATTTAAGTTGCTTTTCCATTGTAGAATATGTTGCTTATCATCATACACAACAAAGTATGTCTGATTTTCAAGTACAGAATGAATTTGGTTATAGCACCATCTTTTAACAATTTTAAAATAGGATTGTTTTTGCAATTGTGTTATTGCAAATTTCCCCCCTTTTTTTGTCGTTGTCATAAACAATTCCAAGATAAGCTCATTTTGCATTTAAACGCTGTCTATATCAGCTTGTTGAAGTACTTTTATTTTTTTGCTAGCAGGGTTTTTCCCATTGAATACAATTGTGAATTTGGTTTCTTTTGCAATTACAAGATATATATTGACTACATTTGTGAATTCGATTTCTCTTGCAATTACAAGATAGACAAGGAAGTTTGATTTGTTATAACTATCGAATTTGTCTCCGTATTTGGCACTAAAGTGATTTGCATTAATTTGTTGCTTATTTTGCTTCTTGAATTGTGCCATAATTGCATGCTGACATGAATTATCTTCAAAGCTGAAATTGATTTGAAGGGCATGATACTTAAGCAATTACAGATAAAATATCTAATGTTGCACTTGGAGCATTAAAATTTCTTTTTAGAAAGAGTTCGGCATAGAAAAAGGTAAGTTGAAGTTAATACTCAGATTATTCGCATAGAAATAAATAAGAAAAACATCTAAAATATCAGAAAATATACTGACCCAGAATTACCCCGGTGACCCAGAATTACCCCGCTAAACTGGGGTATAAATCAGCATACTTTTATGCTAACTTTTTCTTAAAAAGAAGAAAAAATGTATGTAAGTATAAAACGCTTAGACCATTTGCTATTAAAAAACAGCACCAACAAAATTATTCCTTCAACAGTGTTTCACCAACACGAATCTTGAAAAAAAAATCATGATTTTCCGAGGCAATCTTTTTTGAAGATGTTTTTATAGAAGTGTGAAAATTATAAAACTATTTTTTCTCTCTTATTTACTTCACTGTTGCATTGTTTTTGACCTTGGTATAGGATAATTGAATGTATAAGGATAACTTAGCATAATTTAGTTTTTTTGCAAAAACGTTTTCTAACAGTAAAAAGTTGGTGACTATTATTTACCGCGGAAAGAGAGTGAGTGACTAATAATTGCCCCGTGTGACCCTACTACATTCGTATTATTTTAATTTTTGGCGCAATTCTTTGATGTATATCTTTGCACTGCAAGATGATTTTTTTCAAGGTCAAACATTGCTCATAGTCGGTAAATTACACTACAAAATTGCTGCGAGCAAGTTATTTTTATTGGACTTTAGTAATACGAATAATATTTTTAACAGCTACCGCAGTCAATTTAAGAATTCATTGCGTAGTTTATCACTTGAGGTTTAACTTTAATTTTAATTAAGAAAAAAAATATGCATTTTACATTAATTATTGTATAATTCTTTATAGCGCATGAAAAGAGAAACGCTCCTTTTTTTCAACTTTATACACGCTCCCAATTCACATATCAAATATATTGAAATATAAATTAAAAATAACAACGTCAAATAGCACAAATTGCAGATTACTGAAGACACGTGTTTTGGCGTTACAAGGAGCAAATTTTTCAATACAAAAGAAAATGAAGCATGAAAAGACATCCGACAAAAACTTTTGCCGGATGTCAGATAATGGTGGTTTTATTACTTTTATTTCAATCATTTGCTTATTTTTCGCTTTCGATTTCGTTTTAAATTCATTTTGATATCGAATGACATCGAATCAAAATGCTGTAACATGTAATAAAATTTATGTTGATTGATGCGTAAATAAGCTTGTTTAGTTTTGGATGAACAGCTTGTTCGTGCACGTCCCACTGAAATAATTCATTTATAAATTTACTCCAAGAGTATTGGCAGTGAAACCTTTTCACAACCTCGTCTTCCGGCCATTTTAGGGCCTATCAAATTGCGACTAGGTCAACACAAGGCCACCTGTAGGAAGCCAAGCGTTAAACACTAAACAAACAGCGTTCATCGCAGGGGTTGTCGAGAAACATGTGGCAACCGATAGTTTCGTCTCAATCTCGTGCCGCCATATTGAGTGTTTTCTTTTGTTTTGTTTTGTACGGCGCATAATGCCGAGAGCCTTACCCAATTAGCTAATATCAAAGGAGGGAATTGTTGAAGAGCCAATCATTGTTTACAGAACCATATTTCACTTGTTTTGAAATGCGTAGGATTACAATGAGCCAATGAAATTCGGTTTCTCTAAAGTTCTTCAATGGTTTTTTCAAAAGCTTCTAATTGGATTTTCCACTAAAAGGTCAATTGGTGCGTGAGAGTCGTGGTGCAGTAACCTGAAAATATGAATTATGAGCCGAATAAATTGGGTTCAAATATATTTTAGGGATATATATATATATATATATATATATATATATATATATATATATATATATATATATATATATATTAGGGTGGTTCTTATTTCTATGGGAAATTTTTTTTTTCGGAATTCAACAAGTGACGCCCCCTAGTTTTGTGACACTATGATAAAAAGTAATGTGTGCAAATTTTTAATCTTCGAGTTTTTCCTTCAATCCCAACACGTCGCTTCTCCTAGGTTTTCAAAATATTTTTACAGTGCGGTAGCACTAAAATTAATCGTTTTAATTACTTTATATCATCTAAGGATTATACATTGAATAAGAATAATATAATGCTTTAGAAACTTTATCTCAATCGTACGCTTTACTCAATGTATCTCGATAGTGTGTATTTTTTCCCCGTATAGTCTTGGACTGTCTGTAAAACGAATTGCGTTCACGACTCATATTTGGTAAATTGGCTGTAAAATTCTTCGATTGATTGTGCTCCTCTTTCAGCTGTATCATTCACAACTTTCAGCAATTGAGCAATCTCTCTTTCCTTTTAATAGCTTCCTTCGTTTTGCCATGAATCAAGATCAAGTAGAAAAAATCTTTTGGTATGTGTAATCTATCAAACAGTTTTATTAACATCTAATTGATTCTATAAAGAAGAAGATCTCTTCTAAGAAAGTATTCTAACTATTAAAAGTTCATTTCTTAATCAATTACGGACAAAGCTACTAGTTCCTCTCATAAATACTATAAGTTATTTATGAATTTTCCAACCGCGACTTCTGCTGCATATTTGTTATCATTTTTGTACGCTGCGAAGTTTTTTAGACATATTAAATTATTTAAAAGAGCTTCAATTGGGTTATTTGCGAAAAATCATATCTTCAGCATTTAACTGCAAAACAGCGATGTAAAACAGCATTTAAATTCTTTCTCTTCATGTGAGGTCAATTTAAATTATTTTCTTAACAAATAAACTTTCAAACAATAAAATAATAATAAAAAAGGGCAATAAATTCCTTTTGCCATCCATCTGGCTCAGGGATAAGCTCTAGGTTGCCGAAAACAAATCCCTCTAGGAGGAACTTCACCAAGAAATATTATTACAAGTTTTGAGAATTCTCTGTAATCTTAAAAGGAAATATCTTTCTCCATTTCCCTTTTTACGAACAATAATATGTCATCAATTTCGTGCTTTTAGAATTTAAGTGGTATGTGTACTTGATTGAAATGTTAATAGTTCTAAATGATAAAGATTTTTTCACAAAATGTTGAATCGCAAATTTGGAAAACCGGGTCTAGAACTAAGAGAGGCAAGAACTTCTTTAAAGACACCCTGCAGTACGATTTCAAGTGCATGATGACGGCAATCCCTATGTAATGTATCACCGTTCAGTTTTTCTCTAAAATATTGCAGGAATAATTTATACGCCAGGTAATACAAGCCGTTGTATGAAACACTACTGCTTGAACAGTTAGCAATATTGAGCAATCATCTAAGATATCATATACTACTGAAGAAATTTCATGTCCTGTACCTGAAGGAGCTGTTGGGTAGTAGCTGTAGGTCCCAAGTAGCTAACATTGGGACGGGAGCTAACATTGGGATCTAAAGTTATCACGGTAAGTCTATCGACTTTCGTTTTACAGTTACATCTGAAAGCAGCTTTGTATCCCAGTGAATAATTACACAAATCTAGATTTAAATTCATTAAATTTGATTTTACTTCTGAAAAATTTTCTCTTGCTCTCTTAAGGGATGCACGATTGATCACGAAGTCATTTAGATTTAAATTAACTACTTCTACACTAGAGATGTGTCTTTCATTAATGAACGGGTAAAAATGAACAAATCCTTTATTTGAACGGATCCGTTCGTTCACTTAAAAAATGAACGACCGTTCTTTTATACGGTGAGCACTTTGGAACATTCTATTAATGCACTTGTGATAAAATCGCTTAAAAGAATAATTACATTCATCTTCAAATTTTTAACTCTCAATCAATATCAAATTTCTTTTTTCTCAGTGCAGTACAATATATATTTATTTCGAAACTTTTTACTTTCTGCTTTTTATTCATTATTTTTCTACAACTGTTGCTGTTCATTTGCTATTTCCAATGTATCCATTAGTAATGTTTTGTGTAACTTGTTTGGGCAACTAACAAAACGTTTGGACTACTAACAAAATGTTTGGACTATTAACAAAATGTCCACTTTCTGTCTCACACAGCTGGTAAAATCTTTCTCGCGCTTTCTGTTGCCAAAATTATTTCTAAAAATACCTTTTATGACTTTTTTGGCCATTCTTTTGTTTTTTATAACGTCCCTATCAACTACCGTCTATATTGATTTGACTTTATTTATTTTTTTTAACTATTAACACGCTTATTTTCGCTTCACCTGTATGTTTGTATCTTGAAACGGAATCTTGCAACTCAAATTTCGCCCACTTCTTGCGATTGGATTCTTTTGAAATTTGGCACGTGACCTCAGACTCTATGACAATGCAATATTCTGCAATCAAATTAATTAATAAATTATTAATTATTTGTTTATTCTAATTTTATCAATATTTTGGCATAAATCCAAAAATGTGAAGAAGAAAAATTTAAAAGAAAAATATTAAAACATGCTCACAACAATTATTTAAAAATATCTATAAAAACCTTTGGTTTTTCTGCATCAGAAAAAATTTGTTCCATGTTCTAAGGTAATTAGAACGTGAGTTATAATTTTTTTAAACTAACATTATGCTAAAATTTAGACGAGCCTTCAATTGGCAATTCATTGTTGATCAGGCCATTGTTGAACAATACTTTTATTAAAATGTATCTCAAATTTTTAAAGTAATATAAATATGATTTTCACACACATACATCGAGATGGATGACCGAGATGGATAAGACTCTCGACACTCTAAGACTAAGAATTACTCGACAGGCAATTTATTGGCCCATTTGAATGTTTTAGAGCGCGGCTATTACACTTTAAGGAGCATAATTATTCTTTTTGTAGTTAGAGAAACCGCGTTTCGAATGCTGTCCTAGACCTGTAGTCGGTTTTTTTTGGGGGCAAATTTCATGAATATAAAATGTTGATTATGTTGAAATGAATATTTTTATTATCAGCTGTGTTGAATTTCTTCCATTTGTTATCATGCAAAAATGTAAATAGATAGCACACCACGGTTATTTTATTACATTAAAATTAAATTTTTGGTCAATTGCTTTGTGTACTTATAATCCAAAGATTTTTTTTTAACTTTTTAGTTCATTTTGCAACAAAAGCGTGTTTTTTTTAGTTTTTAAACCATTATTTTTTTTTAATTTTATTTGGCGACTTCTAAGTCACTTATTTTACATTCAATATCCAGAGATTTTTATAGGGATTATTGCTGTCTAATTTTTTTCTCATTTGAAAAATTGTTGCGGTTTTTTTTTCTGTTCTCATCGGTACTGTGGAATAATTTTGAAGCTACCTAATATTTAGGTGAGTCTTTTTTATAATAAAGTTATCCGGTACTCTGGCTGAGCTAGCGATGTAGTTGTTGTTACATTTTTCGTTATACATGGTCTATTGGTAATACTAAATGTATATATACAGTGCTGAAGCTGGAAAAATTTAATAACTTAATCTTTTGACACGTTGAAATGGATCCTGCAATTTTTGGAATGGAAAACATGTCTTACCATTTGGCAAATGAGAAATATCTATATCATTTATATTATTATATATCATTTATAATACGAAGCAGATTTAAAAAAGAACACCATAATAAGTTGAATAAATACCTTTGTGCATAAAAAGTAAAATGAGAAATAACAACGTCAAACAGCAGATTACTGCAGACACACATGAGTTTCGGCGTTACAAAGAACGCCTTCTTTAATGCAAAATAAATGAGCTTATGGACGAAAAGATATCCTACATCATCCATAAGCTCATTTCTTTTGCATTGAAGAAGACGTTCCTTGTAATGCCGAAACACGTATTTGCAGCAATCAGCAATTTGTGATATTTGACGATGTTATTTCTCATTGAACACCATAATAGTTTCTAAAATGTTTTCAAATCGTTTTGAGCAGCATTATCAAGTTTGGTGGGTTGGATGAAAAATTACTACTTGTTAATGACTTAAAATCCTCCAAATGATGGCAAATCACCTGTCATTTCCTGTTTTTCTTCAGAAAATTTTGCTTTCTTGTGAACAACTATATTATTAAGTTTCATTACCGCTATCTTTCCAAAGAAATCTGTCATGAGTCTATTCCAGAATAAAATAAATACAGTGTGCGCTTTATGAATATTTACAAGGTTAATATTCTTCTATGTAATTGCATTTACGAATTCGACGCAGATGCAGGGAAAATTTCTTAACAAACTGACAATAGAATGCTTTAAAGCTATCTTATGTTATTTAATTAAGTAAATTTATGCGTGACACATTTCATTTACCTCGTGAATAGCTTGAAATCAATTATTTTGATTATATAGTACTGACTAAGTTTTATACACCTTAAGGATAAAATCATCACGCAATCCAACGGCAATTTTTTATCACGATGAAAGAAGAGCCGCGAAATGGCTGTAAAGTGCTTGAATCATTTTATTCTCGAAGTGCAAAAAGGGTAATGCACATTAAAACAAAATACAGTAACAAAAGTACTTGAAGATGATTTACAGATTAAAAAGTTTGTTTACACTTAAAACTACTGGTATGACTAACAACAGGTACAGAATGTTTCTTCGCTAGTTCTTCTACACTGTAAAAGATCAGAAATATTCCTGGAAATAATAGGCATCCAGTGCTCCATATTTCGGACGGTAACATCTCTGGTAAAAAACAAGAAAGTTTCATGCTAAAAGTCGGTGACGCGCCTGACATTTACCTAGAATCTTTTTGAATAATTTAGAAACCTTCATAGCAAAAGCCAGTCATGTTTTTAGAATAAATCAGAAGTCTTACAAGAAAGCTAGCTAATTTTTCTGCAGTATTTCAAAGCTGCAATGTCCAGAGATTGCTTTTAGCTCTCTTTTTTGTTTTGACTCAGTCAAACTGAAAGAGTTCTAACTCAGCCGAAAACGAAATACTTAATTAAGAAGCTGAGCATATCTTCTCACAGGTTGCTGAAAAACATGTTCGCAACAGCGAAAAATATGCATTCATGAAATTCGTAGAGATTCAGGGAATTTTTCCCAAACGTATTTTTTTTTAGTAGTATGCTGGTTTAAAGCCGTGAAATAACGGAACGTTTCATTAAAATAAACTGTAACGTTTTGGAATTTTTTTAGTGATATATTTCTGTCAATTACAACTTTTATAAACTCTGTTTTCATAAATAATAAGATTTAAAGTGAAAAGAAGAAAGGTCAATTTTTTTCCAGAACGTTCTACACAAACCAGGAGGAGAGAACTCTTATACCGGTCTTCTAATTTAGATTTTTAATCAAAGTAAATAACAGAACAACGATTTCAATGTTCAATTTTCAGAATTCTGCAACTAGTATTCAACTTTTGAGCCAAATACCGGAATTGTTATTCATTAGCTACAATAATAGTTTTCCGTCCATCTCGATTTGACATTTAAATAGATGTATTCCACCTGATAGAGTTTGCCAACAAAGGAAAAGCGATACAATGTATCTATACTATTTGAACGTTCGAAGGGAGACACTACGCTACTTTTCGAGGTTATTATGATGGTCTATTTGTTACATAAGTATTGTGCTGATGTCTGTCTTCTTTAACATTCATATAGAGAAGATATTTGAACTAGATTGCCAATCAAAACATGAATAACACAAAGAATTATTTCAAATAGATAACATTGTAAAAAAGCATTAGGCAGAAATGAAAAATGTAGATTAATAAATGGTAAAGGCAAATTAAAGTAGTAATAACGTAGAAGAAGATGCAATAAAAGAATGGTTACTAATTCATATTATAGAGAATTACCTCTTACGCTTGGTACTGATAAGGTTTAAAACGCAAGATGTTAATTCCAAGAGGAGAGCATAAAATTGATCCCCAGATATCAACCACACACACTCAACACACACACACACACAACCTTTTTTCACACCAGGTTTGGTATACACTATCAAAATCGGGCAGTATCTATCTATCTATCTGCCCCTGTATGTCTGGCTCAAGGTCGCTTGTGATTGGCTGTCAAGTGTCACGTGACAGTGATGGCGAAAAGTCTCCAAACTTGGAACCATTTGGTGCCCAAAAATGTCTTCAACTTGGTGATGTTTCTTAAAAATTTCTCGCCATAAGTCCACAGAGTCCATACAGATATGACGTCATCACTATGCGAGGCGCCGCCATAGGCGGTATCTAGCTGTCGCAGACAGCTTGATATGCCAAAGGTACCGTAGGAAGTGAGGGGGGCTGGGGACAGCTGACTTTGTAAAAAACTGACTTGGTAAAACAGCTGACTTTGTCTAACAGGCAGTTTTCATGGCTGATCGAATATGCAATTGCTTGCAAAAAGAAAAAATATATATATTGTTTTAGTATGAATGAATAAAACACAAATCCTTCATTTAATCCATGAAAAGAATGGATTAAAAATAAGAACCAAAATTCAGTAATCAATAGCATAAGATTTTTGATTAAAAGTAAAAATTCAAGTTTATGGTAAATGTAATCTTTTATATTTAGAAGAAGGAAAGTCTCGAAATACTGTTTTATTTACAAAGCTTGGAAAGTTTCAAAATTTAAAAATCCACTTCTTTATGCTTACTTAAATTCAGCTCTGAAATAAAGTTGATAACTTTTATACGAATGAACATTTTTGCTATTATTCAGTTTTTCTTTTGGCAGCATCAACGATTAGTTGAGGAACCAAAAAAAATTTTTGAATCTACCTTCTTTTCTTCTTCTTTAATAATAATAAAACTGAAAGTCTCTCTGTCCAGATCTGTTTGTCTGTCAGAATTTCTGTGACGCGCATAGCGCCTAGACCGTTAGGGCGATTTTCATGAAATTTAGCACAGAATTAGCTTGCAGCATGGGGGTGTGCACCTCGAAGCTATTTTTCGAAAATTCGATTTTGTTCTTTTTCTATTCCAATTTTAAGAACATTTTCCCGAGCAAAATTATCAAAAGATGGACGAGTAAATTCCACGTTATCATAACGTGAAACCGTAACATGGGCAAGCCTATTGGCGAGAAATTTATCATACATTTATTTGTAAATATACAGGTGAATCAAAAGACCTTTTAATTTTCTATTACGGGCAAAGCCGTGCAGGTACTACTAGTCATCATATAAAACTGCAAAATCGTTTTTATTCGTAAATTTCGAATTGGTTTCAACTGCTACATGAATTTAATTTTACAGATAAGTATTTTTAGGGTGCGTGAATGTAAAATACATTCGTTGTTCCCACTATAGAGTCATCCTAAAAAAATATTATACTTAAAAATTGCTCTCTGTTTTATTGCTGCTTTTAACATTATTTCTTTCATGTGCCATGAAAAAAAGCTTCATACAACTTGATCAAACACTATCCTTTCACGTTCATTTACTTTCATTTTTAGATGCATAATATAAGGATTTAAAAGAAATTAAAATTTAATTGAAACAGATTAAATATCATAATCATATTGCTTCATTTATCTTTAAAGAGGTATTGTTCATGTGATTCTAATTTTCTCTTTTCAACTCATCCAGTCGATATTCCCATAAATAATTCAAGTGATTTGCTGCAAAAAAGAAGTGTAGCTTTTTTTCTTACAGAAAGAGACAGTTGCTTAAAATATTTTTACCATGTAAAAGTTGCTTTCCAGTGCTAGGCCTCAGCTATTCAAACTTGCTTACATTAGTCATGTATTCATGTTTTTGGGACCGTAAATTTTAATTAGTGAAATAAATGTCAATAGAAATAGTTGTTTAAAAACATGATTTAAGAATCGTCTTAGAAAAATTTAAAGAAATCTTTTGTTGCGATTTAAATAAAAACATGAGCACAGTCTCCAATTTTAGGGTTATTAGGTTACGGATAAAAGCCGATCTCGACGATACTTTATCCACGTTGATCAATAAATTGCACATTTAATTAAAACTATGATCAGTCAGACGTCTAGTATGTTTCGCTATCAACTAATTCTGCTTTAACCAAACAACAATTGTTGATTACAAAAACATTCCAATTTGTCTTATTCACTTTTGCTTTATTGAAAGCGTTTTTCAAAGATTGAATTCTTCGTTAAGATGCGCACTGATGTAAATTCTATTATCTGCAGTGCTACTCCAGTAGCTTAAATGCTTTTGTTGAAATTATCAAAATAATTAAGTATGGAATAAAGAGATTATAGCGCATGTTTTTACATACATAACAAGATACATTTTCTTTTTTTAATTTGTAATTGCATTTAAATATCTTTGCTCGCATTTTTTACTGTACACACATTAAAAGGTTTTTTTTTAAACTTTAAACTTTTAAATTTTATTTTTAACTTAATAAAGCTTTAAACATTTTTTATTTAGCTAAAATGTGATTAAGTGTTTATTATTTAAATGTGTTTTTTTAAGTTTTTTTTTTCTCATTTACGGTTATTTTCAATTGATGTGCAAGAATGATTTTTTATTTATCAAGGAAGCTTCTGTTTAATATTAATGAAAATGTATTAATCGTTTGATATTAATTCGGTGCTTTTTATTGACACCCAAACAGCTCCTGAATTTTTTTGAACCAAAAACTTTAGATTTTTTAGCATGTGCCTCCCTAAAATGCAAGTATGTTGCTGACCTTAGTCACGCCAGCAACACGTACAAATCTTTATTTTTTAAATGAAAGAACATTTTTATTAAGTTAATACTTCATATTGCAATACATAATGTTTTTTTTTTATAATCGAATACATAAAAACTAAAGCCAAAGTTTAAAATTCCGGGAATACAGTGGAAATATATGCGTAAAAATATCTCAATTGGGTAAAATGATTAAATGTATAAAGGGAGGCTCAATCTAAACTTGATGCCATTATACCACGCTAGCGGTGATACACGATCCTGATAACCTCCGAGGACGCGGCCGTCAAGTCCAATTTGTCCCTCGTTGTCTAAGATGACTGCTTGCTCAACATAGGAGCTGATATTTTAATAAGATTTGAATAATCATTTAATCACAATGCGTTACATTTTAGACATAAAGACATGCTCCTGCGTGGTATCTTTGAGAAAAACACAAACAAGCAATGTTAAAACAA